>NC_089843.1:50632598-50965723 GCF_035609145.1 Eleutherodactylus coqui
TGCGCCGTCCACTGCTGCCAATCCGAATCCTCTGTCTGCTGCTCCTCCTTCCTCCCAGCCTCCTCACTCCACTACAATGACACCTGCTCAGGAGCGGGAACACTCCCAGGAACTGTTCTCGGGCCCCTGCTTAGATTGGGCAGCAGCGGTTCCTCTCCCACCAGAGGAGTTTATCGTCACTGATGCCCAACCATTCGAAAGTTCCCGGGGTCCGGGGGAAGAGGCTGGGGACTTCCGCCAACTGTCTCAACAACTTTCTGTGGGTGAGGAGGACGATGACGATCAGACACAGTTGTCTTGCAGTGAGGTAGTAGTAAGGGCAGTAAGTCCCAGGGAGCAGCGCACAGAGGATTCGGAGGAAGAGCAGCAGGACGATGAGGTGACTGACCCCACCTGGTGTGCAACGCTTACTCAGGAGGACAGGTCTTCAGAGGGGGAGTCAAGGGCATCAGCAGGGCAGGTTGCAAGAGGCAGTGCAGTGGCCAGGGGTAGAGGCAGGGCCAGACCGAATAATCCACCAAGTGTTTCCCAAAGCGCCCCCTCGCGCCATGCCACCCTGCGGAGGCCGAGGTGCTCTAAGGTCTGGCAGTTTTTCACAGAGACGCCTGACGACCGACGAACAGTGGTGTGCAACCTTTGTCGCGCAAAGCTCAGCCGGGGAGCCAACACCAACAGCCTCACCACCACCACCATGCGCAGACATATGATGGCCAAGCACCCCGCAAGGTGGGACAAAGGCCGTTCACCGCCTCCGGTTTGCACCCCTGCCTCTCCCCCTGTGCCCCAACCTGCCACTGAGATGCAACCCCCCTCTCAGGACACAGGCACTACCGCCTCATGGCCTGCACCCACACCCTCATCTCCGCTGTCCTCGGCCCCATCCAGCAGTGTAGTTCAGCGCACCGTTCAGCCGTCGCTTGCGCAAGTGTTCGAGCGCAAGCGCAAGTACGCCGCCACGCACCCGCACGCTCAAACGTTAACCGTCCGCATCGCAAAATTCATCAGCCTTGAGATGCTGCCGTATAGGGTTGTGGAAACGGAGTCCTTCAAAAGTATCATGGAGGCGGCGGCCCCGCGCTACTCAGTTCCCAGTCGCCACTACTTTTCCCGATGTGCCGTCCCAGCCCTGCACGACCACGTCTCCCGCAACATTGTGCGCGCCCTCACCAACGCGGTTACTGCCACGGTCCACTTAACTACGGACACGTGGACAAGCACAGGCGGGCAGGGCCACTACATCTCCCTGACGGCACATTGGGTGAATTTAGTGGAGGCTGGGACAGAGTCAGAGCCTGGGACCGCTCACGTCCTACCCACCCCCAGAATTGCGGGCCCCAGCTCGGTGCTGGTATCTGCGGAGGTGTATGCTTCCTCCACTAAAGCACCCTCCTCCTCCTCCTCCTCCTCTGTCTCACAATCAAGATGTGTTAGCAGCAGCATGTCGCCAGCAGTCGGTGTCGCGCGGTGTGGCAGCACAGCGGTGGGCAAGCGTCAGCAGGCCGTGCTGAAACTACTCAGCTTAGGCGATAAGAGGCACACGGCCCACGAACTGCTGCAGGGTCTGACACAGCAGACCGACCGCTGGCTTGCGCCGCTGAGCCTCCAACCGGGCATGGTCGTGTGTGACAACGGCCGTAACCTGGTGGCGGCTCTGCAGCTCGGCAGCCTCACGCACGTGCCATGCCTGGCCCACGTCTTTAATTTGGTGGTTCAGCGGTTTCTGAAAAGCTACCCACGCTTGTCAGACCTGCTCGTAAAGGCGCGCCGGCTCTGCGCACATTTCCGCAAGTCCCACACGGACGCTGCCACCCTGCGCACCCTGCAACATCACTTTAAGCTGCCAGTGCACCGACTGCTGTGCGACGTGCCCACACGGTGGAACTCTACGCTCCACATGTTGGCCAGGCTCTATGAACAGCGTAGAGCTATAGTCGAATACCAACTCCAACATGGGCGGCGCAGTGGGAGTCAGCCTCCTCAATTCCTTTCAGAAGAGTGGGCCTGGTTGGCAGACATCTGCCATGTCCTTGGTAATTTTGAGGAGTCTACCCAGGTGGTGAGCGGCGATGCTACAATCATTAGCGTCACCATTCCTCTGCTATGCATCTTGAGAAATTCCCTGCAAACCATAAAGGCAGCTGCTTTGCGCTCGGAAACGGGGGCGGGGGAAGACAGTATGCCGCTGGATAGTAAGGGCACCCTCCTGTCTATTTCTCAGCGCGTACAGGAGGAGGAGGAGGAGCATGAGGAGGATGAGGAGGAGGGGGAAGAGACAGCTTGGCCCGCTGCTGACGGTACACCGGCTGATTGCCTGTCATCCTTTCAGCGTGTATGGCCTGAGGAGGAGGAGGAGGAGGAGGAGGAGGATCCTGATAGTGATCTTCCTAGTGAAGACAGCCATGTGTTGCGTACAGGTACCCTGGCACACATGGCTGACTTCATGTTAGGATGCCTTTCTCGTGACCCTCGCGTTGCACGCATTCTGGCCACTACGGATTACTGGGTGTACACACTGCTCGATCCACGGTATAAGGAGAACCTGCCCACTCTGATTCCCGAAGAGGAAAGGGGTTCGAGAGTGTTGCTATACCACAGGACCCTTGCGGACAAGCTGATGGTAAAATTCCCAGCCGACAGCGCTAGTGGCAGAAGGCGCAGTACCGAGGGCAAGGTAGCAGGGGATGTGCGTAGATCGAGCAGCATGTACATCCCAGGCAGTGCAACAGTCTTTAAGGGCCTGGCCAGCTTTATGGCTCCCCACCAAGACTGTGTCACCGCTCCCCAGTCACGGCTGAGTCGGCGGGAGCACTGCAAAAGGATGGTGAGGGAGTACGTAGCGGATCGCACGACCATCCTTGGTGACGCCTCTGCCCCCTACAACTACTGGGTGTCGAAGCTGGACACGTGGCCTGAACTAGCCCTGTATGCCCTTGAGGTGCTTGCTTGTCCTGCGGCTAGCGTCTTGTCGGAGAGGGTGTTTAGTGCGGCTGGGGGAATCATCACAGATAAGCGTAGCCGCTTGTCAACCGACAGTGCCGACAGGCTAACACTCATCAAGATGAACAAAGGCTGGATTTCCCCAGACTTCTGTTCTCCACCAGCGGACAGCAGCGATACGTAAGCAATACGTAGGCTGCACCCGCGGATGGAAGCTACGTTCTCTCTCACCATCCAAAACGGGGACATTTCTGCTTCATCAATCTGTGTCTAATATTCCTCCTCCTCCTCCTCCTGCTCCACCTCCTGAAACCTCACGTAATCACGCTGAACGGGCAATTTTTCTTAGGGCCACAAGGCTCACTCAAATAATTTTTCAGAACAATTTTTATAAGTTTCAATGCGCTTAAAAGCATTGGAACTTTAACTTGAACCAATTTTTCGTTACACTGGGCTGCCTCCAGGCCTAGTTACCACTTAAGCCACATTAACCAAAGCGATTAATGGGTTTCACCTGCCCTCTTGGCTGGCCATGGCCAATTTTTGGGATGTACATTAGTACTGTTGATACAGCAATTTTTGTGGGCCCTCGCCTACAGTGTAATCAAATTAATTTTTAGCCCACCTGCATTACAGCTGACGTTACCTCAGCTGTGTTGGGCAATGCAATGGGATATTTCTATGTACCGCCGGTGGCTTCCTGGCACCCACCCAGGCAGTGGGTCCACAGGGAGTTAAACCTACATGTGTCCACTTGTAAAGAATCCCAGTCTGACTGGGGCATGCAGTGTGGGCCGAAGCCCACCTGTATTACGCACGACATTACTACCTCAGCTGTGTTGGGCAATGCAATGGGATATTTTTGTGTACCGCCGGTGGGTTCCAGGGAGCCACCCATGCTGTAGGTGCACACTGAGTTTTTAATACATCTGTACACTTCTAAAGAACCCGTCTGACTGGGGCATGCAGTGTGGGCCGAAGCCCACCTGTATTACGCACGACATTACTACCTCAGCTGTGTTGGGCAATGCAATGGGATATTTCTATGTACCGCCGGTGGCTTCCTGGCACCCACCCAGGCAGTGGGTCCACAGGGAGTTAAACCTACATGTGTCCACTTGTAAAGAACCCCAGTCTGACTGGGGCATGCAGTGTGGGCCGAAGCCCACCTGCATTAAGCACGACATTACTACCTCAGCTGTGTTGGGCAATGCAATGGGATATTTCTGTGTACCGCCGGTGGGTTCCAGGGAGCCACCCATGCTGTGGGTCGACAGGGACTTCACAATAGGGAGTTGTACCTGCCTGTGTCTATGAATTAAAAAGCCCGGTCTGACTGGGGCATGCAGACACCTTGACAGAATGAATAGTGTGTGGCACATAGGTTCCCCATTGCTATGCCCACGTGTGCAGCTCCAGATGGAGGTGGCACAGGATTCTATTTCTCATTGCTTCTGTACAGCATTGTGGGCTATCGCTCCGCCACTTTTAAAGAGGGTCGCTGCCTAGCCGTGCCAACCTCTGCAGTGTATGCCTGCGGTCCCTCGTCATGGCAGACGCAATTCTAAATAGACATGAGCGTGGTGTGGCATGAGGGCAGCTGAAGGCTGCGCAGGGACACTTTGGTGTGCGCTGTGGGGGGGAGGGGGTGCGGTTGGGCAGCATGTAACTCAGGAGAAGTGGCAGTGGAGTGTCATGCAGGCAGTGATTGTGCTTTGTTGGAGGTAGTGTGGTGCTTAGCAAAGGTATGCCATGCTAATGAGCGCTTTTCAGAAGTAAAAGTTGTTGGGAGGGGGGGGGGCCCACTCTTGCCGCTATTGTGGCTTAATAGTGGGACCTGTGAACTTAGGATGCAGCCCAACATGTAGCCCCTCGCCTGCCCTATCCGTCACTGTGTCATTCCCATCACTTTCCTGAATTGCCCAGATTTTCACACATGAAAACCTTAGCGAGCATCGGCGAAATACAAAAATGTTCTGGTCGCCCATTGACTTCAATGGGGTTCGTTGTTCGAAACGAACCCTCGAGCATCACGGGAAGTTCGTTACGAATAACGAACACCCGAACATTTTGGTGTTCGCTCATCTCTAATCAAGAACCATACGCTAGATTGAAGATCAACAACATCCTATCTCCAGCCTTTAACATCCGAAATGGTACCCGTCAGGGCTGCCCACTGTCACCAACCTTTTTTATCCTAGACATGGAACCCCTCCTCCAAGGGGTTAGATTAAACCCAGGTATAAGCGGCCTTAGGTTTGGGTCCAACATTCTAACAACAGCAGCGTTTGCAGACGATATCATGTTTATAATCTCAGACCAGGAGATAGGAATACCCAACTTAGTCTCACTCTTAAAATCCTTTGGCAATTTATCAAACTTCAAAATTAATTTCTCTAAATCAACCATCCTCAATATCTCTGTCCCTATGGCGCGATGTGATTCCCCGAAAGCCATTTCACCCTTTGCATGGCCAGAATCATCAATAGAATACCTAGGGGTCAAGATCACAAAAAGAGCTGAGGACTTATATAACAATAACTTTCTACCATTGTTAGCACAAATTAGAGGTCTCTTGCCTCTTATGATCTCTCTCTTATTTCCTGGTTCGGCAGAAAAAATATAATAAAATCATACATTCTCCCTATAATTCTATATAAACTCCGAATGCTTCCAATCTCTCTGCCTCAGACCTTCTTCAGAACCTTACGTGTGGCATTTTCAAATTATGTCTGGAGACAGAAGAGACCTCGCCTAGCGTATAGTCTCATGATCAGAAGACGAGAAGAGGGGGGGATTGGACTGCCATGTGTCCACGACTTCTACCAAGCTATCCAAATCAAGTATTGGATGGAATTAATACACCCCACAAAAGATAAATTGTTATTACCCCTAGCAGTAGGCGCACATGGAGACACCCTCCTGGAGGACCTATGGTTCCCCTTCAAATCCTCATACAGATCCAAAAACTTTAACCCACTCATCCGGGGTCCTTGCGAGATCTGGGACAAACTAAAAACTTCCCTGGCCCCAGAGCCATCACCAGTCACTCCGCTAAGAGTTATCTATAAATACTTAAACATTCCCACAGATACATCAATCAGAAGCATATGGGAAAAGTTCCACGACCTTCAGATAATAGACCTACAAACACAAGCTCATAGGAAAGCCTCAGATATCATACCAGTGCTAATCCCTCAGACATCTCTTTCTTTTCTACAGAGAGCTCATGTCGCCAAAGTCTTCGAAAGCTTTCGGAAAAAATATAAGTCCACCAGACCTACCACTCCTTCTGAAAAAACGCTACTAGAGAGCTCCCCTAGACACAAAATGATCTCTTCTATCCCCAAAAACTACATATCTATTTCCAGGGATTACAAACCAACCTTCCTCAGCTCATTGGAAAGAGAATTAAACATATCCCTCTCATCAGCGGACACTAGATTAATCCTACAAACTGCATTCGGCCTATCTCCTTGTATCCTCTTACAAGAAAGCCACTATAAACTCCTAGTAAGGTGGTATAAAACCCCTCAATGGCTATTCTCATATAAACGCGCCTCACATAACAGATGCTGGAGATGCAACGCTGACGAGAGCTCCTTTAAACATATTTGGTGGGAATGCTCTGCTATCACCTCCTTCTGGAAGGGTGTAGAAAAGGTCCTATGCACACTTAAACTGGGATTGACAATCTCAGCAGCGATGATCTTCCTTTGGAAGCCATCCGCAAATTTCCACCCCCTCAAAGATAAACTGATTGCTTTCCTCCTAGATGTGGCAAAAGCCCTGATACCTATCATGTGGCTCCAAAAAGACCCTCCTATACTAACACAATGGAAAGCAAAAGTAGATTAAATTTGCAACTTGGAAGAACTATCTAGTTGGAGCAAAGGCACGCATGAGGGTTTTGTGAAAAACTGGAGAAAACTGGGATAAAAATATACACCTAGTAAATAGGTGAACTCACTTACTTCCTTTGCCGCGTGACGCTGACCTCTGCTGACTTGGACCCCGGACATTGACAAAGGATAACGACTGTTGATATTGACAGTAGAAGGGGTTTGGTCGCGATGGGGGACTGGGCTTGGCCTACTCCCTGCCTGACGTGACCAAGTCTTACTCCTTATAATTAGGGTGGCCTGGACCCGATCTCAGGCCCAAACTCCACTTGTATTCCTTCAATGTCCCCCCCCTTCCCTTCCCTTCTTACCCTCGACTCATCCTCTCCCCCCTTCCCCCAATCCGATATAATTTCTAATCTCTAAGGTTTATCCATAGGAGTTGATGCAATAGTGCTTGATGTGTACGTCAACTTTGCTTGTTACCTGAGATACATCTGTACTAGAGCAAGATTTGACACGTATTACTTGTCGTGCTATCTCCTATTGGGGGAGAAAGCCCTGTACTATTAAAAATTTCAATAAAAATCAGATTTACAAAAAAAAAAAGAGAGAGACAACTTTTTATGTTAAGTTATGTAAAAGTTTTTTTTGTCAGGCTACACCCCTTTTATGCTAAACCACGTTCGTTGTGTCCTCTCACAATATTAGTATTCATTAGTGACCCTCTTATACACTAGTAGTGCCCCTCAGAGACCCACTCATAGTTATAGTGCCCCTTAGTGACCCCCTCAAAGTAATACTATTCCTCTAACTAATAATAATAATAATCTGTATTTGTATAGCACCAACATATTCCGCAGCGCTTACATGGACTGGGGGAATACAGAAAGACAAAAGTACAAACATTACAGAACCACGGTTACATAGTAATCAGTTGATGGAAACAATAGGGGTGCGGGTCCTGCTCCAACGAGCTTACATACTACAAATAATGGGGTGATACAGAAGGTAAAGGGGCTGGAGATGTGCATGGTATGGCGAGGTGGAGAGTGAGGGGTGATATACACATAGACAATGGTCAGACATTTAGCCGTGTGACAGCAGAAACAGTATGACTGCAGGAGCGGTTTATGATGGCTAGCAGGGATTGCAGTCAGTAGGTCAGGGAGCATGTTATCAGGCGGAGTACAGAGGGGGTTGTTTAGGGAATTCGGTATGCCTCCCTGAAGAGGTGCGTTTTTAGAGCACGCCTGAAGTTCTGCGAGTCCTGGATTGCTCGGGTAGCCTTTGGTAGTGCGTTCCAGAGGACCGGTGCTGCTCTGGAGAAGTCTTGGAGACGGGAATGAGAAGTTCGAATTAAAGGGGCGCTCAGTCTGGTTTCGTTAGCAGAGTGGAGAGCCCCGGCTGGTTGATGGATTGAGATGAGGGAGGCGATATAGGGGGGCGCTGCGCTGTGGAGGGCTTTGTGGATGAAGGTAGCGAGTTTAAATTGAATTCTGTGTTTAACGGGCAGCCAGTGCAGTGACTGGCACAGGGCAGAGGCGTCCGAGTAGCGGCTGGACAGGAAGATGAGCCTGGCTGCAGCATTCAGGATGGATTGGAGAGGGTAGAGTCTGGTGCAGGGGAGGCCGATCAGCAACGAGTTGCAATAATCGAGCCGAGAGTGGATGAGGGCAACAGTAAGCGTTTTTAGCGTGTCCACAGTGAGAAAAGAGCGGATTCTTGCGATGTTCTTGAGGTGCAGCTGACATGTTTGGGCGAGAGATTGGATGTAGGGGGTAAATGATAGATCAGAGTCGAATATGACCCCAAGGCAGCGGGCATGTTGTCTAGGAGTTATGGTGGCGCCACACACTGAGATGGAGATGTCAGGATGAGGTCAGTTGGTGGAGGGTGGAAATACCAGGAGGTAAGTTTTAGAGAGGTTTAGTTTTAGGTAGAGAGAGGACATAGTGTTAGAGACAGTGGACAGACAGTCAGTTATGTTTTGGAGGAAAGGTGCAGAGATGTCACGAGAAGAGGTGTATAGCTCGTCAGCATACAGGTGGTATTGGAGGCCAAATCTCCTGATGGTTTGTCCAATAGGGGCTGTGTAGATAGAGAAAGGGGGGGCGAGGACCGAGCCCTGGGGGACCCCAACAGCAAGAGGAAGAGGTGGGGAGGTAGAGCCAGAAAAGTAGACGCTGAAAGAGCGGTCAGATCGGTAGGAGGAGAACCAGGAGAGAGCAGTGTCCTTTAGGCCGATGGAGCAAAGCATACTGAGGAGGAGTTTGTGGTCAACAGTGTCAAATGCTGCGGAAAGGTCGAGGAGGATCAGTAGGGAGTAATCGCCCCTCGATTTGGCTGTAAGGAGGTCATTGGATACCCTTGTAAGGGCAGTTTCTGTCGAGTGTTGAGGTCAGAAGCCAGACTGTAGGGGGTCTAGGAGAGCGTGCTCTGATAGATAGCTTAGAAGGTGGGAGTAAACCAGGCGTTCGAGTAGTTTGGAGATGAAGGGGAGATTAGAGATGGGTCGGTAGTTGGCAGCATCAGTCGCGTCCAGAGTCGGCTTTTTTAGCAGTGGGGATATGATGGCATGTTTATAAGGAGAGGGAAAAATGCCAGAGGTCAGAGAGAGGTTAAACATAGTGGTGAGATGGGAGATGACCACTGGGGAGAGGGAACGGAGGAGGTGTGAGGGGAGAGGGTCGCTAGCGCAGGTGGTGGGGCGAGCAGAGAAGAGCAATTTGGAGACATCTGTCATTGGTCTGAGTACAGACAGTGAGCAGGAGCTAGATACAGTGCTGACAAGACTAGGGACATTCCTAACGAATGTCATCATTTTTTTTTTTAAGTAAGCAGCCAGCACTTCAGCACTGAGATCCGTCACAGGGGGCTGCGGTTTAGGGCTGAGAAGGGAGTGAAAAGTATCAAAGAGCCTTTTAGGTTTGTGCGATAATGGGGAGACTAGAGAGGTGAAGTAGACTTGTTTGGCGTGGTGGAGGGCGAGGTTATAGGTTCTGAGCATGAATTTGTAGTGGAGAAAGTCTGCGGACGTTTGCGACTTCCTCCACAGCCATTCAATAGTCAGACACTAATTCTACACAGTGATAGTGATTATATTTCAGTTACCTCTTGTGATTCCAAGCAGCGGATCCCACCAATCAGATATTGATCACCTATGCTGAGGACAGGTCATCAATATTAGAGTCCTGGCAAATCCCTTTAAAATCCTTGTTTTTTCCCCAACCAATTCTGGCATCCTACAGCCAACCTAAGGGGAACTCACTGCACAATGTTGAACTCAGTGGTGAATATCTGTATTGTGAGCTACCTCTAGTGGTGACTGCATGTAAATACTATCACAGTGACGAGCAGCAAAAAGCACAGAGCTAAAGAACCAGTGGTTAATATAACCTTCTTAAACAATAAACATTAAAATTGGGGAGGGGGTTGGCAGATTGGGAACACCACCAGGGAGGGAGCTTGAAAAAAGGCTTTGTCACTAAGTTAACTTCTTGCTAAGGTCATTATTTGCATCCTGATAAATGATGTTTGCTGATTTCGTAACACTGTTCACCGCTGCTGGAATAAAACAATGTCTACGTTGCGGTTCCTCATCAACCTGTCAATACCGTTCCAAGTTTTTGCAAATTGCAACAGAGGAGAAATACAGATAGGAGAGACGTGCGGTGAGAAAATGGAGACATAGGATACAAGGATTGACCCACAAGTAGAGAAGACTCCCAGCAAGCACCATCGGTTGTCCCTTCTAAGTAATTTCATAGGGGCTGCTATAGTTTAGCACCAGGGTGGCCAACCTAAATTTCTTTTTTCTGGGCAACCAATTTTTAAAAAAAGTTTTATGGACAACTTAGAAAGCAATAAATGATAAAGGATATAAGTTATACATGTTTATGGGCCGCTTACTGATATGATCTCACTACCAGCATTACTGGGAGCTGCAGAATGATGATAATTACAATCACAATGACCTGCTCAAGCTTCTAGCAGCTTAAAAAATGCATCTACTTATTTCATGGACACTAGAAAAGAGTTGCCTATATTAACAGACCGTCTAGGATGGTTTCTGGATGGTTGACAACTTTGCTTAACAGCAACCCTCCGTCTTTCTGTACCACATAGAGTAGCCTTCCTCTAGGACAGTGTTTCCCATCTCCAGTCCTCAGGGACCCCCAACAGGTCCTGTTTTCTGGATCTCCACAGTATTGCACAGGTGATGTAATTATGGTCGGTGCCTCAGACATTGCCACAGGTGTTCTTACTATAGGATATCCGTAAAACATGACCTGTTGGGGTGCTAAGGACTGAAGTCTGAGCATTGGTGCTTCAGTGGTAGAATTCTCGCCTACTACGTGGGACACCCAGTATCAATTCCCGGCCAATAGATTATACAGCCTTCTCTTTGGACGCCTTTCTTGAGCATTACAGTATTACATGTTATAATCACTGATTATTTCAGATTGGAGTCGGAAAGGAATTTTTCCCCTAAAAAAGAAAATTGGCTTCTACCTCATTAGGGTTGTTCTGGATCAACATTGCAGGATAATAGGCTGAACTACATGGACATATCTCTTTTTTTGAGCTAACATACTATGTTACTATGAATTAGGAAACACTGCCATATGTCATTCTCATACATTTTGGCTCAGGTCAACTGGTCTCCATGTCAAGGGAGCAGGTCCGGTCTGACATCAGAATGGGCCATGTGACTGGAGGAATGGCACATGTGCCCAGTCATATTGGCTCAGGGCACTACTGAGGTCACATCATTTGGCTGAATGTGGTCTGATGGGTTGGGGAGGAGGCGTTGTCCTCCTGTCAGAGGGTGCTGGTTATGCCTCTGATGTGCAGTTTTGTCGCAGTCCATATCTGTCTGGTTCTGCCTCACAGTCATCTGTGTTCACACTATTATTTCCAGTGTTTTACCTGATTCCTTAACAGTGGTATGATTATTAGCATTACCACTTGTCACTGCCTTTCTCCACCTTAGGGACAGTTAGGTGATTCCCAGGTTCCTTCAACAGGGTAATTGCTGTTACATCTTCCAAATGACCAAACTCGGACAGCATGGACAGAACTTAGACGGCATCGCAGAACTCAGGAACTCAGACAGAATATGGACCCTGAGAAGCAGACTTCACACTCACAAAAGAACTAAATAGGACAGAACGTGGAAATAGCGAAACAGACTTCATGGACAGACTTTAATACTCGTGGACAGGTGAACTCAGGAGAACTCACACAGAACCGCAGGACCAAGAAATGGACTACATACTCATGGACAGGCATAAACCAAAGACTGCCAAGTGCACAAAACTCTCACCTGCATACCAGCATACCTGCACACATAGCCAAATGGAATAACTATAGCATGTACGAGGTATTCGTTTTTATTTTGGCCAAGATACTTAAGCCTGCGAACCTACTTCATGGGTCCTTGAAGTAGGTTCGCAGGCTTAAGTACTACTTCAACGAGACAACTCCAATGAGACAACTAACTCTGAGAAACCTGCCTGCATGTAGGGCGATCGTCCCAATAGGGATGACCCCACGCTGGAACCTAAGCAGCTACCTTGTCGAAGATGATAAACGATCACCAGCAAGACACAATTCAAACTACATGAAAGGCAAACTACACAGAACACAAGAACATGACACTGATCAAATCAAACACACACACTGAACATTCCCACTCACACCTCATGTTCGGCCACAGACATGCAGGAACATGACACTATTCACACTGAACATACTAAACAAATGGGGGAAAAACTAGTAGCCACAGCAAAGGAGCTGGTATATATGAGCAACAGACCTGAGGAATTGGCTGTCTGGAGCAATCCACACCCAGCCATCTCAATCAACCCCACCTGTGGAGCTTAGCTGCTGGGAAGCCATGTAGAACAACAGATCCCAGCAGAACATTCTAACAATTGTCCTGCTTTTAGGCAGGGTGTTACCCGTACTAATAAGATAGGATGCGTTTTCCAATTCCCCACTTGTTTCGTTTGGTTATTTGTCAGTTTAGTTGTACAGGTTATTATTGTGTGTATATTGATCCTTTTAGACAACTTTTACATTTGATCTGGATGAGGTGTCTTGGCATAAGGATCAGACATAACGCATTTTCGGTGATGAACAGGTGGACAGGGGTCAGCATGGGCACTGACTCGGCTATACTGCCCCATACACAGACGTGATCCAACACCTTTCTATCAGTGCCAGCAGTACGTTTCCAGCAATTTGTGCTACAGTAGTTCTTCTGTGGCATCAGACCAGATGGGAAGTGAAAGCTAAACCAACGGGTTTTGTGTGCAAGTGACCAGTCTCCAGTGCACTGGTTGTCCTTCCTTTGATAAGTACTAACCACTGAATATCGGAAACACTTGACATTGGCAGTAGTGTAGCTACTGTACAGGAAAGTGGGGCTATTTATTGCACTTACACCAGTACACAGTTTACATGGGATGACCTTAGTGATGATCGTTCTTGTGCTTTTAAGAACAATCATCGCTGAGTAAACGGAGGCGAAGCGGGATGGGGATCTTCCCTACCCGCCTGCCTCTAATCACAGTAAGCAGGTTGATCGACATTCAGGCATGAATGAACGGAATGACGAATGAGAAGCGAACCAATTATATTTCCGTTGGTGCATGCATTTACACCCCAGATCTCAAACAAAAGGCCCGCGGGCCAGATCCGTCCCACTGCCTCATTTTATGTGGTCCACCGTCTGTCCATAGTATGGGGATACATTCGGGTCGGAGCAGGAGCACTCCTCTGACCGCTGTGTAGTGGCCGCACTCATAAATACAGGAGCAGTTCTCATCAAAATCAATTAGACCCCAGCCTGCAAATACAAGTGCACTTAGGAGTGTCGGCCACTACAGGGGTGTCGGAGCAGTGCGTCCTCTCCAACCCCGGTGTATCCGGGCAGGCATTGCCTCTTCACCCCTCCCTGCAGCTCCGGTCTGGTGGCGCAGTGCAGAGTTTGTGCCCATTGACGTAGTGAGAGGTCAGTGGTCACAGACTTAGTAGCGGCTGCTGCCGCCGGACCGGAGCTGCAGGTGGGGTGAGTGTAAAGCTTGCATGGATGCTGATTGGTCAGAGGCTAATTTGGCCAGGCAGCATCCCTGGTAGTACTAGGGGGTCATTATTATTACTGGGTCAACATAGAGTTCACTATTACTACTGGGACCATTATGGGGATCACAAATAGGACTTATTCAAATAGGCATAAATGTATTTCGGTTGCAAAAATACACTGTGTATTTGCGCGACTGAAAATCGCTCATGCCCGCATTTTTCAGCGGCTCCTGCGTGTTTTCATGTGCGCAAATGCACTGCATATTTGCATTTGCGAAAAAGAACGCAGATCGGATTATTGATTTGGTGCACAAATACGCCGGATTCCTGCGTATTCATTGCGTATTTCGCCAGCCCATTCACTTCAATGGTCTATTGCGATGCGTAACACCCAGCAAAATGGGTCATGCTGTGAATGGCCAATAACACGCTGATTAGGATCAGCACTTGATCGCAGCAATTCTTCTTTCATGCGATTTTACGGCGTGTTCTGTTTAACATAAAAATGCGTACAGTCGAGTGAAAGAGGTCCAAGGCCGGCTGCACGCGACTGGATCGGATTTCGGATGTGGATCTCGCACTGGACTCCAACCCTGTGCCGAACGGTGACCCCGCGTACCTGTTATTTTCTTCTGTACTGCAGATGGTCCACCTGGAGAGCCGTCGGACATGTGCAGTACAGATTTGCCTGTGTCGTCGTTAGACAATGAGACGGGTCCCACAACCTTTATGCAATGTTAACTGCAGAAGGAACGCGGGTTGGATGGCTCCCATTGACTTCAATGGAAGCAGTCCATGCGGACACCGCACAAGAATAAAGCATGCTGCCATTTTTCCTCCACAAGCAGAAGATCGCAATTGATTTCCGCTCGTATGCAGTAAAACGCGCTTTTCTATTGCATGCTATGGGCGGTATTTGCTGTGGAAATCGGGGGAAGACGGCCTTAGGCTGATGTGGCCCTCGGTGAGAAGGAGTTTGACACTCCTACTTAAAACTGAACGACAATCATTCAGAATCTCGCTGGATGTGGAAATCTGAATGATCTATCAGCTTGTGGAAAAGGGCCATTACAACGGTGTATGTGCGCCCTGTAGTCTTTACTAATGGAAAAGCGGAGTGCAGCTAAGGGAGCAGTCTGTGATATATACAGACTTATCTACTGCTAGCAAATATTTCCCCAAGTATCCATTTATTTGTATGGCCTGTCAGCACTGATTAACATGTATGACAACTACATTTACTGCACTAGGAAAGTTAGGAAACAAGCCTGTAGCAGTACAAGCTCGCCACCTGCTGGTCAGCCTAAAGAATGTAAAGGAGATGAAACCTCTATAGATATAATCTGAGGCCGTCACAGATATAGAGTTAAAAAGAATAAATTTTATTAGTAATTAATTTAAAAAGTCAAAGCCTACCAACAAAAAAACAGTCACATAGAACATATAGTGACAGGACAAACAGTTAACATAAAAAGGGAGGATCTTATGGGGGGTAAGGGAGGGGGAAGTATATCTACAGTTCCCGTGTAGCCCTCCAGAGGTCCTCAGGAGTCACTTATATAAGATGGTTCACTATCAAGGTAAGTATTTAGTATTTGAGCTGTTATGATTCGCATCCCCTTGAGATGGCGATTGTTTTTTAGTGTGAACCAGACAGCCCTTTTATTTATAAGGACTCGTATGATTTTTAGTATGGTATTCAAATCAGTGTCGTTTGGTGTATTGTTTACACTGTATCATTTCGTGTATTGTTTACACTGTATTCATATTATTTTTGACTCTCATTTGTTTTTGCTCTACGCGTTTCCCTATCGGGATAGCCGATAGTTCGTCAGGAGCTGGGCAACAATACGCCCCTAGAGAAGTAGGAGAGAGTTTTCTATCAGAAATGATCACCAAAACGATGGCTAAAATGTGCCTGTCACTTTTCAATAAAGAGATTCCTAGATTCCTCAAAATTGCCTCATTTATAAATTGCGCTTGGATTCTATCTGTAGAGTGAATCCTACGTATGCTTGAAACCTATAAGGTCCAGAAAGCTATTCAACTGGATCCTATTGCCTCGCAACTGAATGCCGTATTCGCATTAGATAGTGTAACTCTAAGATAGAGTAAAGTAACTGTAACGGCGACGATGCATGTGCAAAATTGTCCACCTCCAAAATTCTGGCTATTTTGCACATGCATCGTCGCCGTGTATAATACACGATGCACAGTTACTTTACTCTATCTTAGAGTTACACTATCTAATGCGAATACGGCATTCAGTTGCGAGGCAATAGGATCCAGTTGAATAGCTTTCTGGACCTTATAGGTTTCAAGCATACGTAGGATTCACTCTACAGATAGAATCCAAGCGCAATTTATAAATGAGGCAATTTTGAGGAATCTAGGAATCTCTTTATTGAAAAGTGACAGGCACATTTTAGCCATCGTTTTGGTGATCATTTCTGATAGAAAACTCTCTCCTACTTCTCTAGGGGCGTATTGTTGCCCAGCTCCTGACGAACTATCGGCTATCCCGATAGGGAAACGCGTAGAGCAAAAACAAATGAGAGTCAAAAATAATATGAATACAGTGTAAACAATACACGAAATGATACAGTGTAAACAATACACCAAACGACACTGATTTGAATACCATACTAAAAATCATGCGAGTCCTTATAAATAAAAGGGCTGTCTGGTTCGCACTAAAAAACAATCGCCATCTCAAGGGGATGCGAATCATAACAGCTCAAGTACTAAATACTTACCTTGATAGTGAACCATCTTATATAAGTAACTCCTGAGGACCTCTGGAGGGCTACACGGGAACTGTAGATATACTTCCCCCTCCCTTACCCCCCATAAGATCCTCCCTTTTTATGTTAACTGTTTGTCCTGTCACTATATGCTCTATGTGACAGTTTTTTTGTTGGTAGGCTTTGACTTTTTAAATTAATTACTAATAAAATTTATTCTTTTTAACTCTATATCTGTGAAGGCCTCAACCTATAAAAAATATAGATACTTCATACCACTGTGATTTGTGAAACAATTTGAATGGTATGGCAGGTTTTCTGTCAAGAGACCTGAACGCCACACAATGGCTCAATGATGCAGGTGCAGTGTTCTCTGAAGGGGAATACAACCGATCTAATCCAGAATACTCTATTAACACATGCTTTAAAGCACTTACAAACCAATATCGAGAATATATTAGAAATCTGTGGGAGGTTCAGGGATTGCAAAAATATGAGGAGTCTAAGATAGTGCCTAGAGGTCTCAGGAATCCAATTATACCTCCCAAACGACTTCATAACACGGAATTTCTGAACAAATGGGAAAACGAGTGTACTACATCTTCCTTACGTCTTATTAATCTATTATTGGAGGAGGAAAAGGCAACCCTAGGCAATAACCAAAAAAAACTCGAGGAATTAATCGAAAAATCAAAAACCTTTGCAAGTGACCCCGACTTCCACACAAAAGAAAAAACCTTACAAACTAACATTGAAAAATTCACGGCGGAAATAAAAGAACGAAAACATGTACAATTTAATAGAGACTTGAAGGACTTTAAAGAAAATCGCGTCTATACAATAAACAAAATACCATCAGAAACAGATATCAGCTCTTCTGATGTGTCCGACAACGAAAGGGCAGTGAATACCAGGAGACCATTTAGAACCCAAAAACGTAACCGACATCCACAAAATCAAAGAGGGCGAGGAAAAACAGGACAAACAACTAATTTTTTAGACCAGCCAATTTCGCATTATTTTCTTCGGGGGAGACGAGAACCACAAGGACTGTTATGAATCATAGACATAAACAGGCACCAGTATACCACTCACCATCTATTAGTCTAAATCCAGAAATAGATCACCAGTTACCAGTACACCACTCACCATCTACTAGTCTAAATTCAGAAATAAGTATGAGCGATAAGCTCCAAGTGGTGAATCTGTCAAACTATATCCTTACAAAGGATGAATTCCGCGTGCTGGAGAGGGGGCTGTCCTTCGTCCCCACGACCCAATTCGATCCGTTCGTGTGGGCGAAGGACATCTCCCTCTTCACAAGCAAACTTCGCTGGCATAAATATTTTGCCATTAAAAACCGGGAAAGAGCCAAAGAAATGGGCTTGGAAGTCTCTGATCTCATTGGTCTAGACATGCTACAAGCCCTCGAAGATGAAAATACAAATCCAGTTGGTTATGGCCCCCACACAGACCTAAAACCTAGGAACACGGCAAATCCACCTGCCTGCCCATGTCCGGAATTGGACATCTTTGAAGACCTGGTGATCAATGATTTGAAATCGTTTAAACCACCTAAAACGTGCCCTAACCTTACACAATCAGAGAGCAAAGCCCTGGAACAACTGAAAAGTAATGACAAACTCGTAATCAAACCGGCCGATAAAGGCGGAAATGTAGTAATCATGACAAGAGACCAATATAAAGATATGTGTGAGGAACTATTATGTGATACAACAACGTATAGAACTCTCACATCGGACCCTACCATTCAGTTTCAACGAGAAATGAGAGACCTCCTTGTTCAAGCATTAGAAAAAGATTGTATCACTAAGAAAGAATTTGATTTCATAATTCCATCTCACCCGACAACGGCAACCTTTTATGCACTGCCTAAGGTGCATAAAGGGGTTAACCCACTTCGCGGGAGACCCATTGTCTCCGGAGTGAACAATTTAACTCAAAATTTGAGTATATACGTTGATCAAATTCTACGACCGTTCGTTCTATCCTTGAGGTCGTATGTACGTGATACAATGGATGTCCTCAGACTTATGGAAGGTATCTCAGTTAGCCCGGATACACTGCTGGGCACTTTGGACATCGAATCACTTTATAGCTCAATCCCGCATGACGGCGGTATTAAGGCTACAGGATTCTTTCTAGAACAACGGGGCTCTCATTTCAACTTACATAACCAATTTACCCTAGACAGTCTACAATTCATTTTGTCCCACAATTTCTTTCTATTTGACACAAAGTACTTCCACCAGCTCAGGGGGACTGCGATGGGGACATCTTGTGCCCCATCGTACGCCAATCTCTACCTGGGCTGGTGGGAGGAAAAACATATCTACAATAACGACCAATGGTCTGACAATATCGTCTTATGGCTGAGATACATTGACGATATCCTAATTCTGTGGAAGGGAACCAAGGAGTCTTTCCAAGAATTCGTCAATGTACTCAACACCAACAACCTCAATCTGAAAGTTACCTCAGAGATCAATGAAAAAACTGTAGCTTTCTTAGATCTTCTCATTCATAAAAAGGATGACGGGTCGATTGTGTCAACGCTGTATCGTAAAACAACAGCGACAAATAGTTTGCTCAAATGGGACAGCTTCCATCCCGTAGCCCTGAAACAAGGTATCCCGAAAGGGCAATTCCTTAGACTTAAAAGGAACTGCTCTGATATACAAGACTTCCAACTGGAAAGCCTCAAATTAAAACAACGCTTTATGAACCGAGACTATCCAGTGGATGTCATCGAGAAGGCATATACATATGCCAAAGAACAACCAAGGAACACCCTCTTGGTTCCTCGTCAACGTGAGACATCTAATATCTCTCGAATTATCGGGACCTACGATACAGGCAACAAGCACGTAAGAAATATCCTGGGGCACTATTGGGACATTCTCACCAAAGACCCCGATCTGATTGATGTAATTCCACCATGACCAGCAATCACCTTCAGACGGGGCCATAATTTACGAGATCATTTGGTGAAAAGCCATTTGGCACCCCCGGTATCACAATCCAATTGGTTGGGTAGCAGTAAACCCATGGGAACTTTTAAATGCCATGATTGCGCAGCATGCCCTTTCATTCTGAAGAGCAATACATTTGTTAGTGCCAGTACGAAAAAATCCTATACCAACAGATGCTTCATCAACTGTCGGTCCAAAAACATCATCTATATGGCCTCCTGTACCTGCCCGATGAACTATATCGGCAAGACGCTGCAACAATTTCGTAGACGCATATTAGGCCATATAGGGAATATCTGTCGGGGAGAATCAACCCCCTTAGCAGATCATATTAAGACAGTCCATGGAGGAGATGAAAATGCCATAAGATTCCAAGGGATCGAAATGATACGCACGAATATAAGAAGAGGCCATATCGACAAAAGACTCCTACAAAAGGAGGCATCTTGGATTTTTCGTCTGGACACTCTGACTCCTAAAGGCCTCAATGCCACTTTAAATTTTAATTGTTTTCTTTAAATTCTATACATGTACAAGCGAAGCTGTCCCATTTGAGCAAAAACTACCTGAATTAGGGACAAGACGCTACTTTCACTGACGTGATACTAAACGGTTCTTTTTTTAATCACTATGAAATCTTGATCCTGATTTGTATCTATCGGATATATCGGGACCATCCCTACCACATTTAAATGCAACCGTCATCATTCTGGTGTGCATGATGGTAGAGATCTCACTCGAGCCCTCTTCAACGATCTATCTGCATTATTAATGCATCTTTACATCTCAACATCAGCAACAAATACCAATGAATTATTTTCTTTCTATGTGTAGGACATTAATCTCTTATCATTAAAGAAACCAATCACCTCTATTTTTAGGTGTGGTTTCTTTCTAAATATATACGGATCATCTTTTTCCTTCCATTGGGGTTAGTCTCAACTATACAATCTCCCCGCTTCCTGGTCTAAAAAGCTAATAAGCAGACGATTCCAAAGACGCCAATTGAGGCGATAACGAAATCGGCCTGATTTACAGACTGATAGTATATATGCACGCTCAGCCTTCACATATCCTATCTACTCGGCTGACATACCCTATAAATCAGGGCAATAAGTGCCTCATAAGCTCCAAACCTCTCTCCCTCTCTGTGTATTAATAAAATACACTTCCACTCTGGACGAGGAAGAGGTGTTTATGTCTTATGCATGAACAAAACAACCATAGGTATTGCAATAATAGACGGACTACATCTATATATATTATGCATGACTGGAGGATGAGCCCCCAGGCATGCTCCTCCAATAATGTGCCCTTACGCGTAACGATGTGCCCTCCAATAATGTGCCCGTACGCGTAATACACTTCCACTCTGGATGAGAAAGAGGTGTTTATGTCTTATGCATGAACAAAACAACCATAGGTATTGCAGTAATAGACGGACTACATCTATATATATTATGCATGACTGGAGGATGAGCCCCCAGGCATGCTCCTCCAATAATGTGCCCTTACGCGTAACGATGTGCCCTCCAATAATGTGCCCGTACGCGTAATACACTTCCACTCTGGATGAGAAAGAGGTGTTTATGTCTTATGCATGAACAAAACAACCATAGGTATTGCAGTAATAGACGGACTACACCTATATACATTATGCATGACTGGAGGATGAGCCCCCAGGCATGCTCCTCCAATAATGTGCTCTTACGCGTAACGACTACATCTACATACATTATGTATGATTGGAGGATAAGCCCCCAGGCACGCCTCTTCAATAGTGTGCCCGTATATGCAACGAAAGTATTTTTGAATACAGTCATCCTTCTAAATACAGCTCAGATTCCGGAGCACGATGCGATACATTACCTTGTATACAAGACTGCAGGTGATGTGGAGCATGAGTGAGTCATATATTCATACACAACATATGACATTTGAGGACACACCCCTGGAGCACATCCCTCTATAGTTGTATCCCTATGCATAACGACAGCGCTTCCAAAATACGGCCATTCAGTTTGAACAAAGAGTGGGCGGGATGCGATGACTCCACCCACAGCGTCATACGGTCACGCCCCAAGCCGGAATCTAGTAACATCTGATCCGGCTGCGACGTGAAGGACGCGACGTTATGACGTCACACGCTTGCGTTCCACTGTGGAACGCGGAAGTCCCGTCCCGATGGTCGCTAGAACGGCACCCTGTGCGTACTCCTAGGACGATCGGAGGCGAAATCTATAGCCCGATCCATTCCTAGAAGAACGTGTATATACCTAGGAAGGAATAAACTAAGGTAACCATCCAGCTTAAAAGAGACCTGTGTATACTAATGATAGACACACCCCCTGTCCCCTAGGATTGGCTAGCTAATTGACAGGACGACCCACTGGGAGGAGTTATAGATATATAACCCAGACCTACACACATGGACTTCAGATGCCTACAGCTCACCATCAGAGCTGCAGGTGCTGCTGGAGATCACTCCTGGCACTCCTGGCACTCCTGGCACTCCTCTTGCCCTGCTCTAGCCCTGCTCTATACCTGCTCTATACCTTCTGTCTCGCTCTATAAGCTATTACAGCTAATTCTGCCTTACTGAATGCAAGCCTTATAGCCAGTTTAAAATGCTTTTTGCCATTGTGGCAGTTACTAGTAGGTCTTAGCCTGAAGTGGGGCTGTATATCCTGCATGCTATCATTGTGCTGGGCTAATAGGTGTTTAACCCGACAGTCATTTTTCCAAGAGCCAAGGTCTCTTGGTGTTAACCCTAAGAAAATCACCAAGGATCTTGAGACACGATTGGAGGTGGACAAAATTCTGGCTATTTTGCACATGCATCGTCGCCGTGTATAATACACGATGCACAGTTACTTTACTCTATCTTAGAGTTACACTATCTAATGCGAATACGGCATTCAGTTGCGAGGCAATAGGATCCAGTTGAATAGCTTTCTGGACCTTATAGGTTTCAAGCATACGTAGGATTCACTCTACAGATAGAATCCAAGCGCAATTTATAAATGAGGCAATTTTGAGGAATCTAGGAATCTCTTTATTGAAAAGTGACAGGCACATCTTAGCCATCGTTTTGGTGATCATTTCTGATAGAAAACTCTCTCCTACTTCTCTAGGGGCGTATTGTTGCCCAGCTCCTGACGAACTATCGGCTATCCCGATAGGGAAACGCGTAGAGCAAAAACAAATGAGAGTCAAAAATAATATGAATACAGTGTAAACAATGCACGAAATGATACAGTGTAAACAATACACCAAACGACACTGATTTGAATACCATACTAAAAATCATACGAGTCCTTATAAATAAAAGGGCTGTCTGGTTCACACTAAAAAACAATCGCCATCTCAAGGGGATGCGAATCATAACAGCTCAAGTACTAAATACTTACCTTGATAGTGAACCATCTTATATAAGTGACTCCTGAGGACCTCTGGAGGGCTACACGGGAACTGTAGATATACTCCCCCCTCCCTTACCCCCATAAGATCCTCCCTTTTTATGTTAACTGTTTGTCCTGTCACTATATGTTCTATGTGACTGTTTTTTTGTTGGTAGGCTTTGACTTTTTAAATTAATTACTAATAAAATTTATTCTTTTTAACTCTATATCTGTGACGGCCTCAACCTATAATAAAAAATATAGATACTTCATACCACTGTGATTTGTGTCTCTATAGATATAATGAAGTATGAAAGAAAGAAAGAGACAGAGAGAAAATATGAGTGCAGTATTAACCCTTCCCAATCCATATTAGTACTGAGTGTTTCTTAGGAGGCTTGTTGTTTCTGCTGTTATACCACAGCGCCACCTGCTGGCTAAAGCCAGTAACTAAAGACAGTATCATCTATATCCGTTATAAGTATCATCTGTCTGGGATGAGTTAGTAACTCCTGCACTGAGCAGGACCCAATGACCACGGAGGAGCCTTCCAACCCGACCATTTTATGACTACAACATGCAACATGTCGGAGCGGCACGGGCAGTGGAGCGGCCGTCAAAATACACTGTGTCTGACATCACATTAATGACTCATGTTCAGTATGTCAAGTGAGCGCACACTCAGTCATTGTAGGTCGGCCTCACATATCTGGCAACCCACAATGTTCTGGATCCATTTTGCCATCATCTTTTTTGGGGCTTGGTCCCTGCGAGAAGAGAGGCTCCCTCTCCTTCTACACGGTCTGTGTCATTCTAGTTTGTCCCCAGCCATCAGGCCCTTTCGATGTCCTCAACATCTGCCGTCTGATCACCAGGGCTATTCCTGCGCTGTTTCCTCCAGCTTGGGAACAGCGCTCCTGACACAATTCCTAATGGCCACCGCCACCTGCTCTGCAGCCTCTCTCACTATGTCTGCTGATCTCGTCTGCTGCCTGACCTCACGCAGCTACGATCCTACTTATAGCCCTGTGGGCCTGCTAATAACCTTAAAGGTCCTGTGAGTGGTCTCAGCCCTCCACTATTTCCTATGGAGGGGTGTGCTCAAAGGTCCTTCTCCACACACATAGCCTCTAGCAGGCGTTTACAAAATGGCTTTGTCCAGGTCTTGTATATTCATGCCTGGGTGGTGATTGGGGTAATTCCTTATCCACCAAGAGCCGATGACCGCTATCGCTGAGAGTAATAGCGGGAGAGACCCCCATGGATGCTCTGTATTGTGGCGCTCTTCATTTATTGTGGATGCTGGTAAAACTTTAACTGTAAACAAATTGGAACGGGCCGGGCCGGCGTATTGTAGACAAGAAAATCCAGAACAGAAAATCCCGGTCGGGTACTGGAGCGGGGGGGGGGGGGGGGGGGGGGGACACAGATTACCAGTGGTTGAGCCGCTTAGATTGTGATGCACAGTAAAGCAACCCCCTTACAGTATTTCTAAAGGCATTCTATTTAGTCATGTCACAGGCATGGCCTAATAGGCAGAAGTACATGGCAGCCCAGTGGGGCCCTCACAAGGATTCAGGCTGCCATGACACCTGATCGGCACCTTACAAGCTCTGTCAGGCCCTTTAAATGCTGCTGTCAAACTGGACAGTGACATCTAAAGGGGTAAGCAGTTACAATCATAATTATCTCTGACCGCAGCCATTGTGGTGGGGTGTAGGCTCACTCCTTACAAACCCTGCACACATCCAAGGTACATATGCATCGGATGACTGGAGACAAGATACAACAGTACCGATGACATCTAGGGGTTAAGTCTTTATGTGATGTGACATCTGCAGAGTTAATGGTCAGGATCAGAAATGTCTGAAGTGAGCTGTATCTTATACTTTTTTCTCTTTTTTTCAAAAAAATCCTAATTCTTAATGATATCCATTGAGGTAGGTGTTTGAGGGTTGTGTTTTGGGAGCAAGCTGTATTTTTCAATAGTACTACAAAATGTATTGCAAAACTTTTAAAAATTCTAAGGCCTCCTGCTGAAGGCCGTGGCGGAGTCCGCCTGCGAAATATTGCAGCGGAATCAGACCCGGCACCCCCCAGAAACCCCATACATACCTCTCTCCGGATCCACCGCAAGGGTCTCGCCTGGCGAGCTGGCCACACGCGCAGTGTAGCGCGTGACGCACTGGTGCTGGGTGGTGAAGCGGAACCTCGCGGTACTTCTGCTATGCTCACAGCGGAAGTATCGAGGGATGTACGGCTTCCATCGACTGCAATGGAAACTGTCCATGGGATTTTCCGCACAGAATAGAGCATGCTGCGATTCTCCCCCGCGTGCAGAAAATCGCAGTTGATTGCGGTTTGTGGGCAGGGGAGAATCGTTAACCATAGCATGTCTATGGACGGACAATGCTGCAGAATTCACGGCGGGTGTCTGACCGCAAATTCCACAGAGATAATCCGTCCATGGGGATTAGCCCTAAGTGGAGTGAAATGGGAAAAGAAACGCAATTCTGCGTGCACACTGTAACAAAAATTAGATGCTACCTTTATTCTAAGGGTCCGTATGAGTACAACGATTCCAAATTTATTTAGCTTTTATTGTACTATTTTTATATATTTTCTCCCGCCGTCCTCTGACAGCCAGAACTTTTTATTTTCCCATTAGCATAGTTATGCGAGGCTTGTTTTCTGCAGGACATACTGAGAGCACATATGACTTTTTGTTCACTTTTTATAAAAAAAAATTTCTTGAAAACTGGGTGATCAAAAACATGCAATTCTGACAATGTGTATTTTTTTTCTGACACCGTTCACCGTACGGCGTAAATAATACATTACATTGATAGATCAGACTTTTGTGAACGCATTTTTATATTTTTATTATGAGTATGGTAAAAGGCGGAGTTATTACCTTTTATGTTTTTTAATAATTAATAAAACTTTTTAAAACTGATTTTCACACTGTTTGTAAGTCCTCATAGGAGACATAAACTTCCTATCATGTGATCTCTACTGCAATATGATATAATAGCATACTATTAGAGATGAGCGAACGTACTCGTCCGAGCTTGATACTCGTTCGAGTATTAGCGTGTTCGAGATGCTCGTTACTCGTGACGAGTACCACGCGATGTTTGAGTTACTTTCACTTTCATCTCTGAGACGTTAGCGCGCTTTTCTGGCCAATAGAAAGACAGGGAAGGCATTACAACTTCCCCCTGCGACGTTCAAGCCCTATACCACCCCCCTGCAGTGAGTGGCTGGGGAGATCAGGTGTCACCCGAGTATATAAATCGGCCCCTCCCGCGGCTCGCCTCAGATGCATTCTGACATAGTTCAGGGAAAGTGCTGTCTTGCTGGAGTTGCTATAGGGAGAGTGTTAGGGCGCCCACCCACTGGCGATTTTTTTTTCTTTCCGTTTTGCGTTTTTTCTCAAGAGCAATTAGAATTGAATGTACTCCTGTCCACTGGCGTTTTTTTTTGCATTGTGTTGCGTTTTTTAACATAGGAACTGTCAGTTGCATATATGTCCTTATTTTTCTCCTAATGCACCCATGAAAGTCAATGGAAATTAATGGAAAAGCTGCGAAAACGCCACGAAAACGCGGCAAAAAACGCAGCGGAAAACGCGGGAATAACGCTGCGAAAACGCTGCGTTTTTTACGCACGAAAATCGCAAACGCCAGTGGCTGGGCGCCCTTAGGAGTATTTTAGGCTTCAAGAACCCCAACGGTCCTTCTTAGGGCCACATCTAACCGTGTGCAGTACTGTTCAGGCTGCTTTTAGCAGTGTTGCACTTTTTTTTTTTTTTTGTATATCGGCTGTGCAGAGCATTGCGTCCTCAGTCTGCAGTCATTGTACAGAGTATAGGGCCAGTACTGGTGAGGCAGGGACAGTGAAAGAGGTGAAAGACATATACTGTCTATATAGGCAGTGGGCTTTTTCAAACAAATTTGGGAAAAAAAAATATATTTGGGCTGCCTGTGACCGTCCTCAGTGTACTGCGTGTCTGCTGGGGGTAGTAGTCCTAATTAATACGCAGCTAAGTGTTACAGCAGGCTTGCGCAAAAGTGTTTCCTGGCTCTGCCTTGCCCATTACATCACCGCCATCATCCCGTCCAGAGGGAAACAGTCTGCAGTAATTTTTACATAGTATAGGGCCAGTACTGGTGAGGCAGGGACAGTGGGAAAGGTGAAAGAGATATACTGTCTATATAGGCAGTGGGCTTTTTCAAAAAAATTTGGGAAAAATACTATCTTTGGGCTGCCTGTGACCGTCTTGAGTGTACTGCGTCTCTGCTGGGGGTAGTAGTCCTAATTAATACCCAGCTAAGTGTTACAGCAGGCTTGCGCAAAATTCTTTCCTGGCTTTGCATTGCCCGTTACATCACCGCCGTCATCCCGTCCAGAGGGAAACAGTCTGCAGTAATTTTACATAGTATAAGGCCAGTAGTGGTGAGGCAGGGACATTGGGAAAGGTGAAAGAGATATACTTTCTATATAGGCAGTGGGCTTTTTCAAAAAAATTTGAGACAAATACTATCTTTGGGCTGCCTGTGACTGTCTTGAGTGTACTGCGTCTCTGCTGGGGGTAGTAGTCCTAATTAATACGCAGCTAAGTGTTACAGCAGGCTTGCGCAAAATTCTTTCCTGGCTCTGCGTTGCCCGTTACATCACCGCTGTCATCCCGTCTAGAGGGAAACAGTATACATATATACGCTGCCTACAGTATCTGTCTGCTGTCTCAGATCAGCCTTTAAAAAAATAGAAGCAAAACACTTAAGGCCTACCAGTGGCCTTTGGACACTTGACTGCTTCTGCGCTGTGAATTCCACTAGCTCAGTCATACGCACCTATGTCTCAATATAGGCTTGCGCAAAATTTTTTCCTGGCTCTGCTGTGCGTTCCGTAAGCGAAGTCAGCCTCCAACCACAGGCCAATAAGCGGCACATTTAATTACAGCGCTCTGTTTATGCACTACGGGTAATACACCATGCTGAGGGGTAGGGGTAGGCCTAGAGGACGTGGACGCGTCAGGGTGTGGGCACAGGCCGAGCTCCTGATTCAGGTGTATCGCAGCCGACTGCTGCGGGATTAGGAGAGAGGCACGTTTCTGGCGTCCCCAGATTAATCTCACAATTAATGGGTCCACGCGGTAGACCTTTATTAGAAAATGAGCAGTGTGAGCAGGACCTGTCATGGATGGTAGAAAGTGCATCCAGCAATCTATCAACCACCCAGAGTTCTGCGCCGTCCACTGCTGCAACTCTGAATCCACTGGCTGCTGCTCCTCCTTCCTCCCAGCCTCCTCACTCCATTACAATGACACATTCTGAGGAGCCGGCAGACTCCCAGGAACTGTTCTCGGGCCCCTGCCCAGAATGTGTAGCAATGGTTCCTATCCCACTGGAGGAGTTTGTCGTGACCGATGCCCAACCTTTGGAAAGTTCCCGGGGTCCGGGGGATGAGGCTGGGGACTTACGGCAACTGTCTCAAGAGCTTTCAGTGGGTGAGGAGGACGACGACGATGAGACACAGTTGTCTATCACTCAGGTAGTAGTAATTGGAGTAAGTCCGAGGGAGGAGCGCACAGAGGATTCGGAGGAAGAGCAGCAGGACGATGAGGTGACTGACCCCACCTGATTTGCTAAGCCTACTGAGGACAGATCTTCAGAGGGGGAGGCAAGTGCAGCAGCAGGGCAGGTTGGAAGAGGCAGTGCTGTGGCCAGGGGTAAAGGCAGGGCCAGACCGAATAATCCACCAAATGTTTCCCAAAGCGCCCCCTCGCGCCATGCCACCCTGCAGAGGCCGAGGTGCTCAAAGGTCTGTCAGTTTTTCACTGAGAGTGCAGACGACCGACGAACAGGGGTGTGCAACCTTTGTCACGCCAAGATCAGCCGGGGAGCCACCACCACCAGCCTCACCACCACCAGCATGCGCAGGCATATGATGGCCAAGCACCCCACAAGGTGGGACGAAGGCCGTTCACCGCCTCCGGTTTGCACCACTGCCTCTCCCCCTGTGCCCCAACCTGACACTGAGATCCAACCCCCCTCTCAGGACACAGGCACGACAGTCTCCTGGCCTGCACCCACACCCTCACTTCCGCTGTCCTCGACCCCATCCACCAATGTCTCTCAGCGCACTGTCCAGCCGCCGCTAGCGCAAGTGTTGGAGCGCAAGCGCAAGTGCGCTGCCACGCACCCGCGCGCTCAAGCGTTAAACGTGCACATAGCCAAATTGATCAGCCTGGAGATGCTGCCGTATAGGCTTGTGGAAATGGAGGCTTTCAAAAACATGATGGCGGCGGCGGCCCCGCGCTATTCGGTTCCCAGTCGCCACTACTTTTCCCGATGTGCCGTCCCAGCCCTGCACGACCACGTCTCCCGCAACATTGTACGCGCCCTCACCAACGCGGTTACTGCCAAGGTCCACTAAACAACGGACACATGAACAAGCACAGGCGGGCAGGGCCACTATATCTCCCTGACGGCACATTGGGTGAATTTAGTGGAGGCTGGGACCGAGTCAGAGCCTGGGACCGCTCACGTCCTACCCACCCCCAGAATTGCCGGCCCCAGCTTGGTGCTGGTATCTGAGGCTGTGTATGCTTCCTCCACTAAACCACCCTCCTCCTCCTCCTACGCAACCTCTGTCTCGCAATCAAGATGTGTCAGCAGCAGCAGCACGTCGCCAGCAGTCGGTGTCGAGCGGCGTGGCAGCACAACGGTGGCCAAGCGTCAGCAGGCCGTGCTGAAACTACTCAGCTTAGGAGATAAGAGGCACACGGCCCACGAACTGCTGCAGGGTCTGACAGAGCAGACCGACCGCTGGCTTTCGCCGCTGAGCCTCCAACCGGGCATGGTCGTGTGTGACAACGGCCGTAACCTGGTGGCGGCTCTGCAGCTCGGCAGCCTCACGCACGTGCCATGCCTGGCCCACGTCTTTAATTTGGTGGTTCAGCGCTTTCTGAAAAGCTACCCACGCTTGACAGACCTGCTCGGAAAGGTGCACCGGCTCAACGCACATTTCCGCAAGTCCAACACGGATGCTGCCACCCTGCGCACCCTGCAACATCGGTTTAATCTGCCAGTGCACCGACTGCTGTGTGACGTGCCCACACGGTGGAACTCTACGCTCCACATGTTGGCCGGACTCTATCAGCAGCGTAGAGCTATAGTGGAATACCAACTCCAACATGGGCGGCATAGTGGGAGTCCGCCTCCTCAATTCTTTACAGAAGAGTGGGCCTGGTTGGCAGACATCTGCCAGGTCCTTGGAAACTTTGAGGAGTCTACCCAGATGGTGAGCGGCGATGCTGAAATCATTAGCGTCACCATTCCTCTGCTATGCCTCTTGAGAAGTTCCCTGCAAAGCATAAAGGCAGACGCTTTGCGCTCGGAAACAGAGCCGGGGGAAGAGAGTATGTCGCTGGATAGTCAGAGCACCCTCCTGTCTATATCTCAGCGCGTTGAGGAGGAGGAGGTGGTGGAGCATGAGGAGGAGGGGGAAGAGACAGCTTGGCCCACTGCTGACGGTACCCGTGCTGCTTGTCTGTCATCCTTTCAGCGTGTATGGCCTGAGGAGGAGGAGGAGGAGGAGGAGGATCCTGAAAGTGATCTTCCTAGTGAGGACAGCCATGTGTTGCGTACAGGTACCCTGGCACACATGGCTGACTTCATGTTAGGATGCCTTTCTCGTGACCCTCGCGTTACACGCATTCTGGCCACTACGGATTACTGGGTGTACACACTGCTCGACCCACGGTATAAGGAGAACCTTTCCACTCTCATACCCGAAGAGGAAAGGGGTTCGAGAGTGTTGCTATACCACAGGACCCTGGGGGACAAACTGATGGTAAAATTCCCATCCGACAGCGCTAGTGGCAGAATTCAGCAATGTAGAAAAATACAAGATTTATTTCCCCATTACAAAAATTACGGCAACGTTTCGGTCGTAATAGACCTTCCTCAAGCCAATACATATCATACAAAGTGCACCATATATATAGGAAATGTGAACACCATTAACCAATGACATACAAACATGCACAGGAGTGTCTCATCACTGATTACCTCTCTCCACACGTCTCAGCTGTTATCTGGCGCATCGTTGATGATGTCATATGAGCCTCGTGTGGTGCAGAGTGTAAGCTCTCGCCTACGACCTGGAGGTTGCAAGTTCGATTCCCACATGAATCAGGCTCAAGGCCGACTCAGCCCTCCATCCTATCACAGGGAGAATATATCTATCCAATATAATATAGATGACCTTTTATCATTACTGTGATGTTCTATATCTAATAAAAAAGGGGTATATCAACAACCTACTGGTATTATCAAGTAATGTCCCCATATTCATCTAGAAAGTCATCCCTTCCAGGTCTATTCACGTTGACAAAGGCTATCTTATCTAATAATATACATTCTCACCCATAGAGTATGAATAGTCCAATGTTGACCCATTGTATAAACCAATAAAAAAGAGCAGAACACCAACTGTTAACTGCCTAGTCAAATTGTGATTTTATTGATACTATACATCACTATGCATGAATCTATATTTTTTCTTCAAGATGATGAAATAATGGACCGTCATATCTCAGACGTGTGGCGAGGGAACCAGCGAGAGACCAACAACCTGTGCAAACAAAACAAAAAGAATACAATTACACATATACCCATAAAAAATTCATTAATAAAACATATGTACAATTCATATACTGATGTGTGTAACAAGATCCTCTTCTTCTTTTTTAGGCCGTGGCAATCCAAACAGGATGAAGAGAAAAGAGGGACCTTCCGGTGCCGCCGAGGCGGACGAAAACATCACAGGGCATACAAGAGATCCCGACGGGGTGATGACCCGATCCACGAAACGACCACCGCTGATGGACTTCAGGAAATAGTGGATGTTGGAGCTTGTGAACCTACCAGTGACGGTATTGTAATCAACATTTCTTCCAGGGTATTGACATCAGATGAGACGACTGTACTGGGCAAGGGTCTATCATTTTGCTGTGTAACTTCTATGAATTGGTTTGATCTTAATCTTGATGTACAGCGTTTATTCAGAAATTTAAGGCTTAAAAATCAATTTTCCTCACAACCATCACGTACGGTTGCACAGACCACTACACCGGGGTCTTTTTCCCTGGTTGGAACTGGTCTTCGCAACAAAAGTACGTATCAACCACCTACATCAAATCCTCAAATTGAAGTATTTGCTAAATTAGTATTAAAAGATATTGAAAAACTGAGATCCAAAACATTGGGTAACAAGAGGAGGCTTAAGAATAACCTTAATATGAGGGAAAGGAAAGCCCTTAATTCTCTTGCGCAGGATGATGCGATTGTGGTTAAACCAGCCGATAAGGGTGGAGCAATAGTCGTGATGGATACCAGTATGTACACAACAGAAGTGTTCAGACAATTAAATGATGAAAATGTTTATGAAAAATTGCGATCGGACCCTACCATACGGTTTCAATTACAATTAAGGGGAATGTTGAATGAGGCACTATGGGCAGGTTTGATCGATAAAAAGCTGTTGAAATTCCTTGATATCCAGCACCCCATTGTTCCCACTTTATACACCCTCCCAAAGGTCCACAAGGATCCCCAGAATCCCCCTGGGAGACCGATTGTTTCAGGCAGAAACTCACTCTTCTGCAATATCGCACGATTTTTAGACAAGGTCCTGAGGCGTTTTGCAGATGAGGCGGATTCACACATCAGGGATACATCTGACTTTTTGAAAAAAATTGCATCGTTTGATATGACCGAAGATGTTATTCTGGTCACCTTTGATGTGACTGCGCTATACACCTCTATCAGTCACGATAAAGGGATAGATGCCGTCAGACAATTTCTGATGGCATCGGATATGTCCTCTGAGTGCATGCAGTTTGCCCTGTCGCTGCTGGAGTACATCCTCCGCAACAATTATTTTTTGTTTGGGGGGGTGTACTACAGACAGCGACAGGGCACTGCTATGGGCTCTAATGTGGCGCCAACATACGCCAACATTTTTGTGCGCCAATTTGAGGAGAAGTATATTTATACCTCCATATATGCGGCGTCGTTGGTGTACTGGGGTCGGTACATCGACGACGTGTTTGCTTTATGGAAGGGTTCGCTCCAAACATTACAGGAATTCCATACCTTTTTAAACGCTATTTACCCAGAACTTCAGTTCACTATGTCTTACTCCATTGTGGAAATCCAATTCCTTGACGTTTTGATTAAAAGACAAGGAATGGGATTGGTAACGGATCTTTACACAAAAAAGACAGATCGGAACAGTTTATTGCTCTATAGTAGCAACCATCCGGTTGCCATGAAGGACTCACTACCATGGAGTCAACTTTTACGAGTGCGAAGAATAGCACACGATCAAACCATTGATTTAAGATTGGATGAGATGTGTAGGAGGTTCCTAGATAGGGGATACCCTGCACCAATCATCACAAAAGCTGCCATACGAGCTAGGGCAATACCACAACAAGATCTTTTGACACCTAAATTAAAGAAACAGACAATGGACAGGATTCCGTTTGTCAGTACCTTTAATAGTCTTAGTGGAACCGTTGGTAACATTATCAAAAAACATTGGCCACTGCTGACATTAGATGGGGCTGTAATACCTGAATTTAAAAATAAGCCTATAAATGCATATAGAAGAGGTAGAAACATAGGTGACCAACTGGTCCACTCACACTTTGCTTCACACAAATCAGCCGTCCAGAGTTTCTTTAAACCCCCTAGAAAGGGGAACTTCCCATGCCTTGCCTGTAGTTGTTGTAACAATTTGGTGAGGGGTGACGAATTTCGGCATCCTCTCAGGGGCAATAGGTACAAGATACAGGGGAGATATACTTGTGCTTCACCATACGTGATCTACCTCATCACCTGCCCATGTGGCCTTGGGTATGTGGGTGAAACCACTATGGAGGTGAGATCACGTATGGTGAAGCACAAGAGTACAATTCGGACGGAAAATCTACAATTACCTGTATCGCGACATTTTTTGGAGGCTAAACACAACATCAGCCAGTTCAAATTTAGGGTCATTGATCATGTCCCCGTACTTCCACGGGGGGGTGATAGAGAATTTGTGTTAAAAAAGCGTGAGTTAAAATGGATATACGAGTTGGACACCATGCACCCAAAAGGGCTTAATCAGGAGTACATTTTTCAGCCGTTCTTGTAAATCTTGTTACACACATCAGTATATGAATTGTACATATGTTTTATTAATGAATTTTTTATGGGTATATGTGTAATTGTATTCTTTTTGTTTTGTTTACACAGGTTGTTGGTCTCTCGCTGGTTCCCTCGCCACACGTCTGAGATATGACGGTCCATTATTTCATCATCTTGAAGAAAAAATATAGATTCATGCATAGTGATGTATAGTATCAATAAAATCACAATTTGACTAGGCAGTTAACAGTTGGTGTTCTGCTCTTTTTTATTGGTTTATACAATGGGTCAACATTGGACTATTCATACTCTATGGGTGAGAATGTATATTATTAGATAAGATAGCCTTTGTCAACGTGAATAGACCTGGAAGGGATGACTTTCTAGATGAATATGGGGACATTACTTGATAATACCAGTAGGTTGTTGATATACCCCTTTTTTATTAGATATAGAACATCACAGTAATGATAAAAGGTCATCTATATTATATTGGATAGATATATTCTCCCTGTGATAGGATGGAGGGCTGAGTCGGCCTTGAGCCTGATTCATGTGGGAATCGAACTTGCAACCTCCAGGTTGTAGGCGAGAGCTTACACTCTGCACCACACGAGGCTCATATGACATCATCAACGATGCGCCAGATAACAGCTGAGACGTGTGGAGAGAGGTAATCAGTGATGAGACACTCCTGTGCATGTTTGTATGTCATTGGTTAATGGTGTTCACATTTCCTATATATATGGTGCACTTTGTATGATATGTATTGGCTTGAGGAAGGTCTATTACGACCAAACGTTGCCGTAATTTTTGTAATGGGGAAATAAATCTTGTATTTTTCTACATTGCTGAATGCTGCCAGTCACTATTTCCTTATTCCTGACTGCACCCTTGGAGCCTCTCTGGTTTAGGCTTCCTGACTGGCTTTTGCACACTGTTTTGCCTGGCTCTATGTGAGGATATATGCTGTGCTGCTGGGAACCTCTTTTTTCTACTCAGCGCTAGTGGCAGAAGACGCAGTTCCGAGGGCCAGGTAGCAGGGGAGGCGCGGAGATCAGGCAGCATGTACAGCACAGGCAGGGGAACACTGTCCAAGGCCTTTGACAGCTTTATGGCTCCCCAGCAAGACTGTGTCACCGCTCCCCAGTCAAGGCTGAGTCGGCGGGAGCACTGTAAAAGGATGGTGAGGGAGTACGTAGCCGATCGCACGACCGTCCTCCGTGACGCCTCTGCCCCCTACAACTACTGGGTGTCGAAGCTGGACATGTGGCTTGAACTAGCGCTGTATGCCCTGGAGGTGCTTGCTTGTCCTGCGGCTAGCGTCTTGTCAGAGAGGGTGTTTAGTGCGGCTGGGGGAATCATCACAGATAAGCGTACCTGCCTGTCAACCGACAGTGCCGACAGGCTTACACTCATCAAGATGAACAAAGCCTGGATTTCCCCAGACTTCTCTTCTCCACCAGCGGACAGCAGCGATACCTAAACAATACGTAGGCTGCACCCGCGGATGGAAGCATCGTTCTCTATCACCATCAAAAACGTGGACCTTTTAGCTTCATCAATCTGTGTATAATATTCATCCTCCTCCTCCTGCTCCTCCTCCTGAAACCTCACGTAATCACGCCGAACGGGCAATTTTTCTGAGGCCCACAAGGCTCAGTCATATAATTTTTGTAAACAATGTTCATACGTTTCAATTCTCAATTCAATAAAGCATTGAAACTTGCACCTGAACCAATTTTTATTTTAACTGGGCCGCCTACAGGCCTAGTTACAAATTAAGCCACATTAACCAAAGCGATTAATGGGTTTCACCTGTCCTCTTGGTTGGGCATGGGCAATTTTTCTGAAGTACACTTGTACTGTTGGTACACCAATTTTTTTGGGCCCTCGCCTACATTGTAATCCTAGTAATTTTTAGCCCACCTGCATTAAACCTGACATTACCTCAGCTGTGCTGGGCACTGCAATGGGATATATCTATGTACCGTCGGTGGGTTCCTGGCACCCACCCATGCTGTCGGTCCACACGGAGTTGTAACTGCATGTGTCCACTTCTAAAGAACCCCAGTCTGACTGGGGTATGCAGTGTGGGCCGAAGCCCACCTGTATTAAACCTGACGTTACCTCAGCTGTGATGGGCAATGCAATGGGATATATTTATGTACCGCCGGTGGCTTCCTGGCACCCACCCATGCTGTCGGTCCACACGGAGTTGTAACTGCATGTGTCCACTTCTAAAGAACCCCAGTCTGACTGGGGCATGCAGTGTGGGCCGAAGCCCACCTGCATTAAACCTGACGTTACCTCAGCTGTGATGGGCAATGCAATGGGATTTATTTATGTACAGCCGGTGGGTTCCAGGGAGCCACCCATGCTGTGGGTGCACACGGAATTCCCATTGCGGAGTTGTACCTGCCTGTGACTATTTATAAAAAACTGCGGTCTGACTGGGGCATGCAGACACCTTGACAGAATGAATAGTGTGTGGCACATGGGTACCCCATTGCTATGTTCACGTGTGCAGCTGCTGATAGAGGTGGCACAGGATTGGATTTCTCATTGCTTCTGTACAGCATTATGGGCTATCGCCCCACTCCTTTTAAAGAGGGTCGCTGCCTGGCCGTGCCAACCCTCTCAGTGTGTGCCTGCGGTTCCTCCTCATGGCAGACGCGCTTATAGATAGACATGAGGGTGGTGTGGCTATGAGGGCAGCTGAAGGCTGCGCAGGGACAGTTTGGTGTGCGCTGTGGACACTGGGTCGTGCGGGGGGCGGGGGGGGGGGGGGGTTGGTCAGCATGTAACCCAGGAGAAGTGGCAGCGGAGTGTCATGCAGGCAGTGATTGTGCTTTGTTGGAGGTAGTGTGGTGCTTAGCTAAGGTATGCATTGCTAATGAGGGTTTTTCAGAAGTAAAAATTGTTGGGAGGGGGGGGCCCACTCTTGCCGCTATTGTGGCTTAATAGTGGGACCTGGGAACTTGAGATGCAGCCCAACACGTAGTCCCTCGCCTGCCCTATCCGTTGCTGTGTCGTTCCCATCACCCTTCTTGAGTTGCCCAGATTTTCACAAATGGAAACCTTAGCGAGCATCGGCGATATACAAAAATGCTCGAGTCGCCCATTGACTTCAATGGGGTTCGTTACTCGAAACGAACCCTCGAGCATCGAGAAAATTTCGTCTCGAGTAACGAGCACCCGAGCATTTTGGTGCTCGCTCATCTCTACATACTATTACATTATGTCATGGTCTGATTGGCAGTCTATTAAGCCACGCCACTGCTTGCTAGGCAATCTACAATGGCAGAAGGCCCAAAGTGCCATGGCAACTAAACGGCATCCTGCAATCTAATTGTGGGGGAACCATTCGTGAGCCCTTAACTCCGATCGGAGCATTTAAATGCTGCTGTTAGAATTGATCCCCCTCCATACAAACCTCAAACCATCGTGACATAACTGTATGTTTTGGAGAGTTAAGGGGTTAAGGACTCCTGCTAGTGATGGCTAGTGATACATTTTTGGCCTGATGTAGGAAGATGTTAATGAAAACATGAAGAAAAAATTAAAGTCAGTTCTTTACAAAGTTTCATATTTATTAGGAACTTTTCCGCCTTAATGTACAAAATATAGGATGCGCCGCTATATGTGGCCGTTGTACAGGCGTGCCATCAGCCCCAGACTACACAGTAAAGTCCTGTAATAGGTTATTTCATCGGCGTCCTTCCCCCGACATCTCGTAACATCTCATATCTCCATGTAACAGGGTCCTTCTATAAGTGTCTCCTGGTCCAGGGATGAAATGCAGACTTGTGATGTGTTATATATCCATGGGAACTGACCCCGCTCAGACAGGGCTGTGTATATGAAGGAATCATAGTATTTCCTCTACGGCTCCACATCCAATTTGAAGAATTGTAAGAGGTTGAACTGCTTCCAGAAATGTGCGGTTTGCATGGTCTCGCTACCAGAGCCAACTGAAAACAGGCCACACACTGTCTGACGGAGCGGTGTCTCCAGGGTAATTCATTACTGCAGCTAAAGTACGTCTGGGACAATATCCATATATCATGACAGGGCCCCCTACTGGTCAGATCAGGGCACTGATTGCAGTTGTAAGGGCGACTTATTTATTGGAATTTAGCATCCAGCAACTACGTTTGTCATTCTGCTTGTTAGGCGCAGAAGACTTAATCAATAGAGCAATATTGCTGTTTTCTTGGATGGTATAAGGGTGACCTCTACTGGCCGTCATACATTACTGCATTTTCTATATTTTTCTATGGAATATAGATCAGGTGGGATGTCTGGAGAACTGGGGATTATAAAGAGGTACATGTGCTCAGTGCACTGGAAGTGTAGGAGATGGATACTGGGTTAGAGCGACAAGCTGGAAAACGATCCCAGTGGTACTCACGTGAGAGACGGAATTGCAGAAAGAGCTGCAAGAGGAGTGGGGAGTTGGCTGAGATAGCCCTGTGAGATGTGTCCTGGAGATTCTGTGCCTGCTAGAGAGGGACAGTGGCATGAGAAAGGAGGGAGACTGTATGGAAAAATGTGGCCTCATTGCTCATCAGAACTGACATCACTGAGAGACCAAAAGCTACAGTGACTGCAGTTAGCGGGACTGCTACAGAGAGTGGACATTGTCCTGCAGCTGTGCGCATTGGGATGCCCCCAACAAATGTCCAAAACCACCTACACTACGGTACTAGATACATTTGAGATGTGTAAGTGAGGTGGGCCCTCGTAAAAAAACTTGATGTGTGCACAGGAATAGTGCTATAAATGCAGGCATAACAGTTTTTTCTAAAGCATTTGACACTGTGACGCATAATTGGTTGATATGTAAAATAAGACACCTCGGTCTAGGAGTATGTATCTGGGTTAAGAACTGGCTCGGAGATAGAAAATAGAGGGTAGTAATAAATGGGCCGCCGTCGCTAGTGGGGTGCCACAGGGTTCAGTATTAGGCCCCATTCTGTTCAATATATTTATCAATGACCTGATAGAGGGGCTGCACAGCAAAATATCAATATTTGCAGATGACACAAAATTATACAATATAATCAATGCAACGGAGGACAATGTGCGGCTACAAACGGACCTGGATAAGCTGGGGGCTTGGGCAGAAAAATGGCAAATGAAGTTCAATGTTGATAAATGTAAGGTTATGCACATGGGCAGGAGAAATAGATGTCACCAATATACACTAAATGGGGTACTGCTAGGGAAAAGTGATATGGAAAAAGACCTGGGGGTACTAGTGGATAATAGACTAAACTGGAGTAACCAATGCCAGTCAGCTGCTGCAAAGGCAAATAAAGTCTTGGGGTGAATTAAAAGAAGTATAGGGGCGAAGGACGAGAACATTATCCTTCCACTATATAGGGCACTTGTCAGCAGTGGCGTAGCAATTTCAGGTGGTACCCAGGACGGAAATGTTTTTTGTCACACCCCTCGCTCTCCGCTCCAATTTTGAAATTGAGTAAGAAGGTAAGACAAGATACCTACAGTTGCAAATGTAATTTTCTGGTTTATTTACTTAACATTGTGGACATAAACACTTAAAACCTTTGTCTCCTAGCTTTGTTCTGAAAATTTTGAAATCGCATCATCAAAATCAATTCCTTTTGCTACTTTGTTTTCAATTGACAAGATGGCTAAAGGCCCATTTACACGAAGCGATGATCGCTAAAAAAAATCGCTAAAAGGCGATCGTTTTAGTGATAATCATTGCGTCTACTTTTCGTGCACTGCTAGCTGATTGTTAAATTCAGTCCAACCTAAAAATTGTCCTTCAGCCTTATCAGCAGTTCTCCATGGGGAGTGCTAATAGCATTGTTTCCCGCTAAAAAACAAAAGGATCTGAATGCAGATAAGAGCCCTCCAGCTATTAACTGCTTTCAGCTAAGGCTTCATTTGCACACCTATCTGCTCTTAAGTAGCTGAGTAGATACTTAATAGTTTATGCAAAATGATCACTCAAAGCTGTCACTTTGACTGACGTTTAAGCGATCATCGCTCCGTGTAAATGGGCCTTAAGCCAGAGAGCCGAGCCTGACTCATAGTGGACCTAAGAGAGCTCTTGATTAATTTTAGTTTTGGAAAACTCCTCTCACACGATGCTACTGAAACACATAACTTAAACAAGAATCTTAAGACTAAAATGATAGTCACAGCTCACCTCCTCCCCCTCCCTACACAGGTCACAGTGCATGGTGGAATAGACTCCTGTAGAAATTATTAGGTCAGCCTCTATCCACTGTGTAAAAGGCCCATAAGTTCTGCAGTAAAGCATCTCTCTAAATGCTGTGAACTGCAGTAATGACAAGATGGCCGCCCCGTAGTCGTGTACAGACAATAGAATAAAAAGAAAATCTATAAAGAGAAAATAAAAATAGAAAAAAAGAGAAAAATTGAATATTTTTCACTATTTGGTTTTCCTTTGTGAAAAGAGTAGAGATGATACATCTTCTATAAGGCTTCCCTGAACCATCAATTTTTTTTAGTGATTCTCTCCCCCCCCCCCCCCCCCCAAAAGATGGATTTAAAAAATGTCACATATCACGCTCGCCTTTGTGAAAGAGCTCTAACTTGGGTATCTCTGGTATATTATTATGTATGTACAGCTGCTGTATATAGTGATATACCAGGTTACACCAGTATGCTCCATATCACTACGGTATATACAAGGGATGTTTAGCTTATACCAGTAGTACATATATAATTATATACAAGAGATACCCAGGTTATACCAGCATGCTCCATATTAATATATACAGGAGATATACATCCCCTGTATATAGTGATGGTGATGTAACCTGGAAATGTCCTGTACATAATTATATGTACAGCTGGTATAACGTATGCCACCTAAACATACAAGATTACATGAAGTACATGGTACATACCTCGTTGTACCGTATTTACTGCTCCTCCTCTCTCATCCTTCGGGTCCCAACACTGTCACTGCAGGGCCGTCCGGCCATCCATTCTGACCCCCACACATTGCACACACAACTCCACTACATCCATCCTGATCACCATACATCACACACACAGCTCCGCTACATCCATCCTGATCCCCCACACCTCACAGACACAGCTCCGCTACATCCATCCTGATCCCCAGACATCACACACACAGCTTCGCTACATCCATTCTGATCCCCAGATATCACACACAGAGCTCCACTATATCCATCCTGTTTCCCACACATTGCACACACAACTCCGCTGCATCCATCCTGATCCCCTGACATCACACACACAACTCCGCTACATCCATCCTGATCCCCAGACATCACACACAGCTCCGCTACATCCATCCTGATCCTCAGACATCACACACACACAGCTCCGCTACATCCATCCTGACCCCCACACATCACACACACAGCTCTGCTACATCTATCCTGATTGCCAGACATCACACACAGCTCTATTCCATCCATTATGATCCCCACACATCACACACACAGCTCCGTTACATGCATCCTGATCCCAGACATCACACACATCTCTGCTACATCCATCATGACCCCAGACATCACACACAGCTCCGCAACATCAATCCTGATCCCCACACATCACAGACATAGCTCTGCTAAATCCATTCTGACCCCAGACATTGCACACATAGCTCCACTACATCCCTCCTGACCTCCACACATCATACACACAGCTCCACTACATCCATCCTGACCCCTAGACATCACACACACAGCTCTACTACATCATCCTGACCCCCACACATCACACACAGCTCTGCTCCATCCATCCATCCTGACCCCCACAGTTCCACTCACTCACTCAATCCATCCATCCATCCTGTCCCACACAGCTCCAACACACAGAACACAGCAGAGTCCTACATTTACTGAGCTCCCACGTGGTCATGTGATCCCTGACTCCTCCCACACAGGGTATCACATGATGGTGACATCACACATGTCCTGGAAGCTGCAGGTCTGTGTGTCCCCTCATGACAGGACTGCCGGGGGAGGGTTAACCGGCGCTAGAGGGCAGTGCAGGCTCTGTGAGGGGCTTCTGGCAGACTCCAGTAGTAGCTCCTCCACCTGCCACTGCCAAGTAGTTGCGTGGCAGGATACTCACCTCCCTTCAGCTGCTGGGGCTCAGCCGCGTATTCTCCTCGCTGTCCCTGAATGAATGACGGGCAAGATCTGCCTGTGATTGGCTGAGCACCTCAGCCAATCACATTCAGCTCTTTCAGCAGGCAGGGATTTTAAATCCCGCCTGCTGATAGATCAGCACCACAGAGCAGGGGACAGCAGGAGAAGACACGGCTGAGCCCCGGCAGCTAAAACAAGGTGAGTATCTTTTTTTTTTTACAGCACTTTTACTGGATTTTCAGGGAAGGGCTTATATTTAAAGCCCTTCCCTGAAATCAATTGAGGGGGTGTCAGCAGCAGAATCCTCTAGCGCAGCTGTCATGTGTGACAGCTGCGCTAGAGAATTGAGGAATTGCTCTGCTGCATCTGTGACAGATGTGGCAGATGTAGCAGCAGGGAATTCTTTTTACTAGCGGGGATGAAGGAAACATCTGCCGCATGCGGCAGATGTGTACTTCATCCCCACGGGGGACACGGCAGCGGCGGACAGGTAAGTTTACTTTTTTATTTATTTTTTTTTACACAAAATTTTTTGTTTTTTAGGGAAGAGCTTATATGTAAAGCCCTTCCCTGAAAAACAATGCAGTGGTGCCTGCAGACCATTGTTTTCAATGGAGCCACCGGCAGCAGCTGCAGCTCCATTAAAAACAATGCACGGACCTGCATTCACGCGTGTTTTTGCACGTACATGGTTGTGCACTTATGTACGCACAAAAACACGCTTGTGTGAAGCCACCCTTAGGGAGAGCACGTAGACAGTGAGGGAGGTGACTCAAAAGGCCATTCATGCTTCTCTGGGTAATATGCAAAGGAGATGGAATAAAAACTCCACAGTGCCACCTACTGCAAGGCAGCATTCCTTCAAGCCAAAGTTAGACTCTTTATACAAGCCTTGACTGGGAATTAAAAGAAAATCCAGACTCCATGCACAGACAGCTGCTTCAGGGTATTTGCCCTTCATCAGTGTACAGTAGAAGTCTGGTTTTGCTAGTCAGAGGCCTGGGACAGGGGTCAGAAACGCTTTTTTTTCTCCTTAGAGAGAGCACCTAGACGGTGATTGAGGAGACTCAAAAGGCCATACATGTTCAGATGGCATAATACCTCCTCAAAAATTCCAGATATGAAGGTGTTTTTGCGCCATTTTTATGCACAGCTGATTATGGGTATAACTTGAGCAGCTATTACCTTGTTATCCTGTTCTCCGTTTCTGATGTTTCCCTGCATTTCTATTTTCCTAGATGGCTGCGGCATACAACCCGATATGCAGCTTGAGGGCTCAGTCACACGGACGTTTTGTTGCACGATTTTCTGTGCGCATAACTGATGCGTTCAAAAAATCGCGTGACCGAAGCTGGCGTAATGGCGGAAAAAACACTGCTAGCAGCAATTATCTGCACAAAAGGGCACGGTCACACGGGCGTTTTGACGCTCAAAAAGAGCGCTGCCCGCTATACTCTGCCACAGCTGTGCCACAGCTGTCACAGAGGAGCGCTTTGTTCTCCAATTGTATTTAATGCAATACAGCTGGCTCCATTGAAAGCAATGGGCTGCCGGCCAGCACTGTAGTAATTTTCGGGAAAGGGCTTAAAATATAAGCTCCTCCCTGAAAACCATCCTAAAAGTGTGTAAAAATAATTTAAAAAATGTATACTCACCTCTCTGCATCTGCCGGGGCTCAGCTGGGTCTACCTGGCTCTTCTCCCTGCACTGCTCTCAGTAGTATTCAGCAGGTGGGGATTTAAAATCCCCGCCTGCTGAATGGCTGCCTCTGATTGGCTGCGCACTGTGACCAATCAGAGGCAGCTCTCAGCTATTGAATGACAGCTGAGAGCTGCCTCTGATTGGTCCCTGCGCTCAGCCAATCAGAGGCAGCACTCACCCATTTATGAATTCAGAAGCATACAAAGAGAATAGCACACACTTCATAAAATTGCTACATTCTTGCAAATGGAGAAGAAGAAGAGAACAGGACCCAAGGTGACCACATGGAGTGTACCATGCCCCACTCAACTTCTTCTTGGCTTTAAAAAGGACCTCAAGCCTGAAACTTTGTCTACTCTTTCTGGAGTCTTCAATAAATTTACAAGAATTTTGCAATTTCTGTCCATCTTTGCGGACCCTTATAGACGATACAACTCATTCCAGAAAAGAAACGGCGACTTTGATGGAAAAACAATAAATGATGAATGGCTCCTGGAAGGCAAGGATGAAAAAACCCGAGTACTTGGCAATCTCTAGCACTGTTATTGAAAAGAATGGAGTGAAAGCTTGCATACTCGTCCTCCGCTCGACTCATGTGGGGATCATCATGACCCCTGTACTCAGGATCAGTGAGGAGTCCAGCAGTTGTATAGGGGATAACTTTATATGTAGGGCCAACCCCTTTAAGGGGTTAATGTATCAATCAAGGAAGTGTTTAATGGCCCTTTAAACATATGTTTCCAAGTCTATTGCAGACTAGCGGGTTGTTTTCTCCAAGTTCTTATATTCTTAAGACCTCGAGAAGTCATTGTTTCCGTGCGAGCGGCTTGCCAGATATCCCCGGTATTTTCCTTGTTTTTTTATTTAAAACAACTTATTTAGTAACTTTGATCGAAATAGTCCTTACGATGGATCCAGTTATCTGCCGTCGTAAATGCTCCCACATCTGTTTTTTTGTTTGATTTCTGACAAATGAAACAAGAACGTCAATAGATGCATTTTTTGTTACCACAGCGGCCAAAAAATAGAAAAAAAACGCCTGGTAACTTATTCAAGGGGAAATGATTCAGTGAAAGTCAGAAAAGTTTCTTGTCCTCCCAGTATTGGCTGCAGATGAGCTGCGAATCTGATAATAAATCGTGTGAGGTGGAGATGATCAATGGAGACATGTAGGAACGCGGCCAGCAGAGGCTTCGAGGGACTGTGAGGGTACACACAGATGTGATGTTGTCTGTAAGGGCATGTACGAACAGGTCGGGTACAGTCTGGTGATACTGTAAGAGGGGTGCTCGGGGGTGTAGGCAATGGCTGATAGGATTTGTCACGTTAAGGCGCTAGATGCTGTAATTGTTGGACAGAGGGGACTTTGGGAGGTGAACGTTCTGTCTCTCTCGGCTCTACAATCCTTGACCGGGAACTAGAAGGGGAGCAGACTTGGTGGGCTGCTGGAGTAGTAAGGAGCGTGACGCACAGTGATACCTACAGGGTGCCACTTAGAGTTCTGCCCTTAGGGCGATATGAAAGCAGCACCGACAAGCCTGCATTAAAGAGAGAGCTGCAGCGGTCGTCTCTTGAGAGGCCGTCTTTGCTGATTTTAGCTTATAAAGCTGGGATTCGGCTGATACTGAGAATGGTCAGATATGACCCTGCTGATTTACCTCACCCAGAAGTAAGCAATTTATTTGCTACATCTGTTACGGCCAAACCAGTCGAGTTTGAATCATTAAGAAAGTTTAGAGCATTACAAAAGCACCGATGTCTCTATATACGGGTTGTCCGCAACAGTCCCAGGGACACTTCAATGCAGCCAAACACCATCCAGCACTGAACCTTCTGTAACTCAAACCAGGACATGAAGGGTTAAATGGGTTGTCCTATTGATGACTTATCCTTAGGTTAGGTCACCAATAGTAGATCAGCAAGTATCTGCCAAGCAGGGCCCTCTCTGATCAATTGTTCACTGGCTTGATGTGTTTGTGTACCGAGCTGATTTCTGCAGCAAGCATACAGCTCCGTTCCCACTGCAGTGGCCAGATACGGAATTACAATTAAAGTTTCCATTCACTTCAGTGGGAACTTTGCCTGTAATGCAAAACCTGGCCACTGCAGTGGCAACGGAGCTGTCTACTTCTCACGGGAATCAGCTCAACATTCAATGTGTGCCAGCCCAGCAAACAGCTGATAGCCTATAGGTCATCAATAGTTTACAAATGTACAACCCCACTGTCGCTGCTTCAGAGACTAGGGATCAGAGTACCATGATTCCATGTCATATATACCTACAGATCCAGACGGACCCCGCATCATCTGACCTAGCTCCTCCTAAAGCTAGGGGTAGGGGGGGTGGGGCAGGGGAATATCACAATTTTTCATTGCTGACCTAATGTAAGTGTATATACTTATAGGGCGTGTTGTAATCTTTCAAAAAATGTTTTACTTACATCGGTGATTGCATCGGCACAGTATCAGTGTGCACCAGCTGCAGATGATTTTATCCTTCAGGGTGTACTTTTTGGTACATATATCATATTAATTAATACTAAAGGGGTTTTCTGGGACTTTGATATTGATAGCCTAGTCTTAGGATATGCCATTAATATCAGGATGGTGGGGGTCCAACTCTCTGCACCCTCAACGATCAGCTGGCTGATGGAGTCACAGCCCTCCGATGAGCCCCGCATCCTGTTCATTGTTTACCAGACACAGCACCATATTTTTGGTAGTGACTGTATTTGGTATAGCAGAGCTCTGCAGCTCATTCCAATCTGAGTGAATGGGACTAAGCTGTAATTCCAGGCACACCCACTACCAAATGTATGGCACTGGTTGGTCTCACCCCCTTTGCTACTAGTAAGGACCTATGCAGGACTACAATTTACAGAGGAACTGTGGATTGACCCATGGGTCATGGAAAGGATATCAAACACCAGGCCCTTCTCTCCTGGATGGCAGGACCCAGCACCATTATGGGGGCCCTCTCTTCTATGTATGCCATTGTGATGCATCTGACTGCAATTTTTGTTTGTGTATCAATGCGAACTGCTACAACCATGCTATACTTGTCTTCTATTGCGAAGACAGCTAAATCAACAATGTTGCACATATGGCGCATACTGAGAATCAACTGGCAAATCTTTCCTTCACTGGGCACCTCAGTGGCAGAAGTTATTAAGTAGTGTGCACCTATGACATGACAAAGCCTAACATTAGTCTATGGCTCCATCACCCCTCACCTGGGAAATATGTTTTGCTCTAGGTTGGGCTCATGTGGTTTCAATCTGCCATATCAGTAAGAGAGCCGGACAGTTACATGTGTTGTATAAGTTTCATCTACATCTGCCAAGATCTAATGAGCAGAGAAATTCAGTGATTTCTTATGAATCTGGACTTTCCGTGTATTTATATGAAGTCAAGCGTATCAGAGACTAAACTTTCATTGCATGTTCCGGTCCTGATTTTGGAAATTTTAAGCATACTCCTAGAGAAATGGAGCATGAATTGATCCATATGCATGTGTTTGTGTCTCGCTGGGAATCTATAAACTTACTGAAACAGACAGTGATGTACAAAGAAGAGAGGGGCCCCATAGCAATGTGGGCTAACAAATTTGGAGCCCCGTTTTGCTACCCAGGACGGAAGAGTGTGGAGTTTGCCCCCCCCCCCCAAAAAAAAAAAACACACCCTCTCCCTATTTCAACAACAACCTTTAGGACAATTTGGTACCACTTGTTTGCTGACCATGCAGTTTTGAAGCAAAGGAGTTAGGGTCAACTAGGGCTATGCTCCCTCTCTCCAAGAGTTTATAGCACTTGCAACACTTGCAAGGTCTGTCTTTATGGTATGTATGCCCTTGGAATATCAACCAGGATCTGGAATCTCAACATTTTGGATGCCTAATGCAAGAGATACAGTTGCAAGTTGTTCTAGAATTACAAAGTGAGAGTTCTAATTTTAAAGGTCAACTCTAGTGTTTTTTTTTTTTAAATCTCTTCATTATGTAGCTACCCCCACCCCCAAAATATATAAGTGAACTAGTGTTGCCTTGGTTAGTTATTTCTTTCAATTTGAAACTCTCAGCCTCTTTTTCCTCAGATGGTCATGTGATCTCAATTCTGACTAGTTCAGATCTACTTGGGGTTGTATATTCATTTTCTAGTCAAATTCTTGTTAGTACATGGACCTACCACAGAAACAGCCTAGAGGGAACACTTAATCTCCTTTCACAGTTACTGATGATGATCCACAGTTCCTGTCACACAGTTATAATAGAGGAGATCACAGCTCATCCCCCTGACTGTATACTTATGGTCTGTAGCTTGTTAAGGTAACTTTAGACGGTAATGATAATGACACTGCCTCCCTTCCCCAAGCAGGCAAAAATCATATAGGCTCAGCTAATGCTGTGCTGACGCATCATGGGATTGATTGAAAGTGAAAGTAAAAAAAATCTCACTCTCAAGATGGTGTCTAATAAGCATCAGACTGGGGGCTACATAGCATTGATGTGGCTGGATTACACAGAGCAGATCTCCTGAGCATGACAGGCAATCAGGTGAGAAGTGCAGGCAAGGAAAAATAGTTTTTGCTAGAGTGGCCATTTGACTGTATTGAGATGCTGTTGCATGACTTGAAGAGGATTGTCCTTGCAAGGCATCTCAGAAATGCTGATGAGCTCAATGTTGTGAAAATCCTAGGTGCAGTTACAGGAACAATTTCATGAAGCTGATTGCTGCTAAAGGATATCTTCAGGTTATCAATAGGTTAGCTTACTTTTTCTCCCTGCACTGTGGATGTCTTTTGAATGTGCTCAATACGGCTATGTTCACATTAGCGGTTTTCAACTTTACTAAAGTGTCAATTCAGTTTTACTAAAGAAGTAAAAAAGCAAAACGGAATGAATGTGATTAGCACTGTGATAACTCCATACAGATGTTGCCCTTGGTCAGATTTGAACCTAGCACTCCAGCACTGCAAGGAACCAGTACTAATGACTAAGCCACCATCCTTATTCTTTCTTTTCTAGAGAAGGAGAAAAGACAGAAAGAGAACAAACAAACTCCGTGCATATATTGTCCTTGATCAGATTTGACACTGGAACCCTAGAGCTGCAAGGCAACATTGCTAAGCAATGTTCTTTTCTTTCTTCCTCCTTTTGCTTATTTCTTCTTTAGAGGAGAAGATCTTCCTCTTCCTTCTCCATCTCCTCTTTCACTTCTTCTTCGCCTCCTCATCTAGGAGGAGAAAGAAGAAGCAAGAGTAAGAAGCAGGAGAAGGAGGAAGAAAGGAAGGATGAATAAGTATGGTACCTAAGTGGTTGGCACTATTGCCTTGCAGTGATTGGGTCATAGGTTCACATCTGATCAAGGACACCTTCTACATGGAGTTTATATGTTCTCTTTGTGTTTCTAATTCTTCTTCTCTGGAGAAGGAAGTGTAAATAACAGTCGCGTTAGCACTGTTGCCTTGCAAATGCTGGAGTTCTAGATTCAAATCTGACCATGGACGTAATCTGTATGAAGTTTGCATATTCTCTTTGAATTCCTTCTTTTTATGTGCAGTCATTTTTATGGAGCATTTTCAGGTAATCAACATCAAGAATACAGAAAATCAATCTGCAAATGATATTCAGTCCAGTCTTGGCAGCATCACCATTCTGCAGGTTAGCGTTAGGACTGAAAGAAAAACTTACTAATTTTCAATAAGAATAGAACTAGGGAAGGAAAGGGGAGGGGGGAGAGGAGAAACGGGAGAAGAAGGGTAAGAAAAAGATGGGAGGGGGGGGGGAAGGGGAGACCTTGCACTCTTAATTCTGATGCCTGGAGGCCCCTAAGAGTCTATTCTGCCCGTTTCCAACCAATTTTTAAAGGGAGCTAAAGCTCTCGTAGAGATCCACGGTATCCAGAGTTCGTGAGACCCGCCCTGTTCTGCTACGTCCAGCAACCCCCCCTCCTCATACCTCATGAGCATATCAAGATTCTCTGTCCAGATGATCCTTGGGGGGGGGGGGAGAAGAGCGCCACAAACCAGGGACAGACATCCTCACAGCCAATATAACCAGTCACAGTATTTCTCATTTGATCTTGACCACAGACCCAGGTAGCATCAATAGAAGGGCCATTTTAGCTGTTATGGACACCGATGACCTCGTCATATTGTTATAGAGAAGTTCCATACCGCTCCGGAGATCTCTGACTGCGGGGCATTCCCACCACAGAGGTCTGGCCATCCATTTGATGCAGTCTTGATGGTGTCCTATACCAGCGCTATATAATTTTAAAATTCTGTTCCTGTAGTCTTCAGAGTTTAGTACGTTTGTGACACATAATGAAGGCCTTCCTCCACTCCAATCCGAAGCAGCCATCCTCCAATTCCCGTTCCCATTGCCCTGTGTAACCAGGGAGACTGTCCTCTGTCTCGTGAGCCAACAACAGTTTGTATATTATCGATATTTCGTGCTCAACAGGGGACGATGACATGCACAAGGCCTCAAACTGCGTCAGCGGCAAAGCACAAGGACTCCACATAAGCCCTCACCTGAAAATAGCTCAGCCAGGCCCCTGGGGGAGGTTTGGAATCCCTATAGAAGTCCCTCAAGGGCTTCACCCCAGATTGAGTGACTACATCTCTGACTCGAGGGATTGAGGTACCAGGAAGGGACAGGACCATAGTGCTACTTTTAGAAGTCAGAAACTGAGGGTTGGCCACCAACGGCGTCAATGGGCCTGGTATAGACATCAAGCCCATTTTCGGGGTGTATACACCCCAGAACCCAAAGACCCTCATCAGCAACAGTGAGAAGGTTGGGATTTCCCTCAAGTGCTGCCTCGGGATCCAAGGGGCCCCCTGGACCGTTGCAGACTGCGACCCATGTTCGATTTCTACCCACAACTTGGCTTCCCTGCCCTGGAGCAATGTAAGGCTTGCCTTATAGTACAGAGAGAAAGCTGGAAGCTCCAATCCCCCCTTAGGACGCGTGAGTAATGTGAAGCTGAGGCGAAGTCTACGCCCCCTCCAACAAAATTACTGATCAGGGATCTGATACTCAGCAAGTAGCGTTGGTTGAGATGGACGGGCAAAATCTGACATAAGTACAGGACTTCGGTAAGGAGTCCATTTTAACTGTGTTGACTCTGCCCATCCATGACACATAAAAAGGGCTCCACCTTTCCAAGTCTACCTTAAGGTTAGACAAAAAAGGTCGGAAATTTAATTCAAAGATCTGAGAGGGGTCTGTGGGTAGTTGTACCCCTAGGTATCTAATAGATGTGGGTCTCCATTTAAAGGGGAACAATTCTGAGAGCTCTTGAGCTTCAATCTGGGGGAGGGTCATGTTTAAAATTTCGGATTTCTGGAGGTTGACCTTGAAGTTACTCATCCGCCCATGTCTTGCAAATTCTTTTATCACGACTGGCAGCCCACTGCAGGTACAGGAGGAGGTCGTCAGCAAACATAGCCAATTTGTGTTCGGAGGAACCTTCTATTAAGCCCTTAACCGAGGCCTTTTTTCTAATAGCGTTGGTTAGTGATTCTAAAGATAAGACGTAGAGCAGAGGCAACCCTGCCATTATGGATTATTATGGTGTTTGAAAGGGCACCATTCACCCTAAGTCTAGCCGAGGAGCAATTATACAATGCCATGATCCATTCTCTTATCCTCCACCCCAGTCCCATTTGCTGAAGGGTCCCCTCCAAGAACCTCCACCTGACCCTGTCAAACGCCTTTTCCGCATCAATTACGAGCAGACAGAGTGGCTCATTTCCCGCTCTAGCTCTAGAGATCAGAGAGATTTAATGGTGTTGTCGCTGGCTTCTCTTCCGGGACAAAACCCACCTGCTCACTGTGAATCAAATTTGGGATAAGCTTGCAGAGTCTATTTACAATGAGCTTAGCGAACATCTTTATGTCTATGTTAATCAGGAAAATCGGTCTATAGTTTGCACAGGAAGAAAGGTCTTTCCCTGGCTTCAGGATAACTACAATATGTGCCTGGAGGGCCTGGGGCGAGAAGGGACTTCCCCGAGATACTTCATTGAAAAGTTGCGTTAGGAGCCGAGAGAGTTCTTCTTTAAAAAGTTTGTAAAATCACGCCGAGAACCCATCAGGACCCGGGATTTTACCTAACTTTAACCCTTTAATGCACTCTAGCATCTCTTCATGGGCAAAATCAAGATCCAAAGCCCCAGGTCCAAGGGACTGGGACCAAATTCCTTTATGTACACCTCCTCTTCCTCTTTGCTAGCTTCTCCTGCCATGGGATCCCTCTCTATGTTGTATAACTTGTAATAAAAGGCAGATTCCCCCCCCCCAGCTTTGTGAATTTTTGGGACAAATGTCTGTGTCGCCTTAGGATGAAGAGCCCGGGCCAACCAGCGGCCGCACTTATCACCCGTCTCATAAACCTCCCTACGGATCCTGTCCCTATATGCCAACGTCTTCTGGTCTAAGATGGAGACTATCTGTTGGCGAAGGGATGAGATATCCACCCGTAAGACATTGCTCGGGGCCCTCTTGTTTGCCACCTTCTGATAATGCAGGGATGACAGTAGTTTCCCCAATTCTTTTGATCGTTCTTTTTTCAGTCAAACTCTGTGGGAGATGAGGGTTTCTCTAAGAACACATTTTAAAGCCTCCCATTTGAGCAGGGCCTGCATTTTGTCTTTTTGGTGATCTTTTAAAAAAATGGCTATGGTATCTTTTATATTTTGGACGCAGAGGGGGTTATCAATAGGTTATCATTTTTTTGTGTGGGTGTTGGTCTGGAAACCAGCAAATTCCGCATAAAATGGAGCGTGATCTGACCAAATGAAGGGTCTTATTGAACTGGCCAGCTGAGAGTCAAGAAGCCTATGGAAGACCCAAAGGTAGTCTAATCTGCCACAGCTATTGTGCGCTGATGAGTGGAAAGTATAATCCCTAGCGCCCGGATGCAGCATGCGCCACAAATCCACCAACTGCAATTTCCCTAATTCCCTTAGAAGGGAGCGCGTTGCCACCCACGAGACAGAGGATTTACCAGAGGAGCTGTCATGCTCCGGATCGACCGCCAGGTTGAAATCGCCCCGCAGTATAATGGCTGCGCCATCCGTGAACTTCGCCAGTTCCCTTAGCGTAGAGATTCCAGAAAAGGTCTGTCCCTGGTTCGGAAAATAGAGGTTAGCAAACGTAATCACTTTACCCAACATTTCCACCTTAATAAATAAGAATTGTCCCTCCAGGTCACATGACACGCCAAGGGGTTGAATCTGTAAGGATCTGTGAAAAGCAATGGACACACCTCCCGCCTTTCGGGCAGGGTCTGGACTATGAAACCATGTGGGGAAAATTTTTGTGGAACACTTAGGTATCTCACCAGCCTTGAAATGCGTCTCTTGAAAGAGGAGCACCTTCATCCCTTTCTTTTGCAGATGATAGAGTATTTGACCTATTTAAATGGGTTGTTCAGCCCCTTGGCATTGTAAGTGCAAACCGTCAGATTAGACATTATAGGAAACCGAGATAGGCCATACTATGTCTCTGAGCAAGGGTCTCAGTTGGATGGGTGAGGGGGAAGGGCAGAGTGAGCGGAAAGAGGACAAGGAGAGGGTAAAAAGGAACATAAACATATTCAAACTTTAAAAAAAAAACCTAGACGGGTAAAACTTGGTTGTCTGTCTAACATTATCTTTTGGTGCAAATCAAGGCTGCCTACCCTACGTGGGGAAAGAGGAGACCAAAAACAGAGGTCTGCCCCTGACATTGCCACCGCTACAAATCTTACAAGAAAGAGAGGACAAAACAAAAACAAACAAATAGAAAAAAAAACAAAGAGGGGAGAGAAAAGTAAAGAGAAAAAAAAATAATAATAAAAAATTATATATATATATATATACATATAAAGGAGCAGGGAAAGAGAAGGGAAAGACATAATGAAAAAAATGAAAAAAGAAAAATTTAAAAAAAAGGAAATTAATTTTTGCATCTGAAGACCAAATTCAAGTCCACCGCAGGACCGACAAGACTGCCCACCATGGGGGGAAAAAAACAAAACAGCAACATGAGAAACATATGAAGATTGAGGAATCCCGGATGTAAAAAGACTTGGATTTAGCTCCGGAACATCACATGTCCATGGCACTCGTGAACTCCGAATATGCTGGGTTCCCGAGATCAGCCGTTGTCTCGATCTCTCAAGGAATTATTCTTCTGTCCTCGGCCACCTTTTTCCACCACCTGCCACTCCATTCTGGGCAGGGGTATAGGCAGACCCCCGATTTTGGGCCAATCCGGGATCATGATTTGCGGCAATTCTAGGGTCCCCAGGAACTTTGGTAGATCCCCTAGGTTTCTATCTCTTTCCCGCAGAACATTTAGCACAGGTTTCAAGCCCTGGCAGAGCTGGAGCATGCGCTCGGAGAGATCTAGAAAAACACCGACACCATACGTCCCCGGAAGACTAGATCCCCAGCTGCACGTGTCTTTTGCAAGATTTGTTCTTTCTCTTTATAGAAATGAACACGACACAGGACATCCCTGGCTTTAGATGGATCAGATGGTTTTGGACCTAATGCGCGGTGCACTCTGTCTAGTTTAAGGGCACTTTCAGGAGATCTGCCCAGGAGGTGATTGAAAAATTCAGTGACCCAGTCCAATAATTGACCGTTACCCACTTCCTCTGAAAGTCCTCTTATTCGGAGGTTGTTTCACTGATGATTTTCGATATCATCGATGTGGTTAGTCAGTTCAGCAATCTGGTGGGCTTGCGTTTCCAGCACTTGCGCATGTTCCTCTAGAGCAGACCTGGGCAAAGCACGGCCCGCGGGCCACATCCGGCCCGCTGAATAGCTCGGACCGGCCCGCAAAGAGTGTCCTGGTGACTCACCAATGAGTCCGGTGTCAGCAACGGGAAGCAGCGAAACTATGCACTCCGAAGCCTTGTCCATTTTGTTCACTTCTGTGCTGTGCTAATAGTTATTCAGGCCTTACTTATTCAAGCACCTCTACCAATGACGTAGGCTTGAATAACTTTATTAAACAGCACATAAGTTAACAAAATGGACAAGGCTTCGGAGTTTGTAGTTTCACTGCTTCCCGATGCTGAGTAAGTGATGCCACTGTAACTTCTGAGTGCCAGGATGCTCGTTGCGGACCTTGGGGAGTGCCAGGACAATCGTTCCACGCTCGTCATTGGTAAGTGTCAGGACTTTTCCCTTTGCATTGTAATTAGAATAATAATACTAATAATATTCACTTTTTAATCTCTCTTCTTGGGGCAGCTCTCTGTGCCCTCTCCTAGGAGCATACTACTGTGTATTAAAAAAATCTATTTTCCGAGGTTAGCTGTTAACCCTTAAATATGGCGGCTAACATTAAAAAAAGAAAAATTGATGCAGAATGCCGAGTTTTTAACAAAGAATGGACTTCTAAATATCTATTTACTGAAACCAAAGGTAAAGCTGTGTGTTTAGTTTGTGGAGAGCAGATAGCTGTATTTAAAGATTACAATTTGCATCGCCATTATGAGACTAAACACGGAGAGAAATACAAGAACTTGACGGAGGCAGAGCGGGCACGGGTATCTGAAGATTTGCTAGATATTACAGCGCCATTCATTTTCAATGGCGGCCGTATTCTGGCCGCAAATCGGGCGGCTGGAATACGGCCCCATTAAGGCAATGTGCATGGAGCCTTCGTATGTTGGTCTGGCCCTCTAAAACCATTCCAATTTCTCATGTGGCCCCATGGGAAAATTAATTGCCCACCCCATGGTGTGAATGAGGGCCACTTAGTCTATCCAGGAGCTTCGGTCTCCCAGGGGAGCAGAGGAAGCGTACCATTCTGGGTGCGGGGTTTCTCGGCTGCTGATGCTGCCCTCAAAGTTTTTCTTCCGTCCCATGTCACTTTCTGCTCAGGTCCACAGCGGTGGAACTGTCCCTGTTGCGGCGGGACGGTCGGGAGCAGCAGACAAACACGTCCTACTTCATCAGCGGCTAGCCATGCCCCCTGTATTCCTTCTTTTTGTTCTTCTCCACCTCTAGAGAAAGACAAACTAGCATGGTGCTTCAGTTGTTCCGTAGCACTGTTGACTTGAAGTTCTGGAGTTCCAAGTTCAAATTTGATAAAGGACAACATCTGTACAGAGTTTTTCAAAATCAGCATTGTAAGGCAATAGTACTAATCACTGAGCCACATTGATTGAAGAGGCACCACCACATGTCCTAAAGGGAGGACAAAAACCTCATATGGTGTGCATGCTCAAGAACTGGAAATGACAAACAGATTGCTTTCCGTCTTCATCCATCTCCCATGAACTACAATGCAATAAAAAAGCAGATCCATTTTTGAAACTGGAAACAAAAAACACATCAGGATGCGCCATTGTTCCAGTGTGAAGAAACAGAATGAAGATGAAAAATACAGAAACAAATTGAAACTGAAGTTCTTCAGTTTTAATACATTTCTATAACTTAAGTTATGGTGCTGTGTTGGAAAGTAACGGGGAGCCGGGGCTTGTATTTTTTTTTATATACACACACTCCTCGGCTCCCATGTTGTTTTCCTGTAAAGTCTTTGCATAGTCTTAAAATTTGACTCTTTTCAGACGGCTGTGTGCGCGCTCTTCCATAGAAGTCTGTTTGGTGGTGACAGTGTTCCTTTAAGCCCAACCTCTACCTCCTGGGAGTGTACCTTTAAGACATTTACCCATACTGGGAACTAGCTCTGGATTGTCCTTGCTCTGGAGCAGTAGTCATAGGTCGGGGATGATGACGGTGGGAAGATTGCAGCATTGATGTCAATTAGAGCTTTGTATTTCTTCATTTCACCAGCAATACGACCTTCATGGTCAGCTGAATCAGGATGGTGGTAGAGCAATCTGAAAATGGGTTTTCAAAACTAAACAATCCCTTTAAACGGGCTATTCAGAAATATTATTGGCTACAGACATCTCTGCTAGAACTCTTCTGGCCCCCTTACAATCTGGTTTCCACACTCTATAGAAACTAGTCTCAAATGTTCCCCTGATGGCTAAATCTAGTGTTGATTATTCTCTCTTGATTCTTCTAGATCTCTCTGTAGTGTTTGGCACTGTAAATCACCAGGCCTTACTCAGTATACTTTACTCTAAGGTGTTATCCCACTTCTGGTTGTTTTCAGACACCATTTACGCCCCCCACCTGCACACACAACATCCCGGTAATAGTCACCTGTGCAGGAAGTGAGGCGAGACCACCACCATTCCTTTGAAGTAGTTCTGCCTGTGCGTTACATCCACAGTAAACAGAATAGTTTGTAGAGTGGATGACACAGCGGTCCTCAAGTACCAGCACCTCCTCTTCCTCCCAGGCACACAGCAGTCAGTCTGCACCAGTTGGCCATGAGTATCCTCCCTCTACATCACCCTTTGCCAAATCCCCTGCACTCTCTAACGCAGGCCACACAGATCAGTAGAGGAGCTGTTTGATCATTCAGAGTCATGGATGTCAATTGGGCAGTCCAAACAACCAAAGGGAGAAGACCAAAACATTGAATGCATGGATGCCCAACCATGTTTTCTTCCGAAGAGGAAGCTGAAGGTGGGAACAGTGTGCGCGGTCAGCCCTCCACAGGCAATGTGTATTCAGGGGGATGTGGGAATGGAGGTGTCAACTCCCATTGCTCACTGTGACAGAGTCCACTCAGGAGAAGAAAAGGTGGAAGAGGATGAAGTACTCAATCTAACACGGAGAGGCAGGGAGAGTTATCATACCAGTTCGCAGGGGGAGGAGGAAGAGGTAGACATTGTGGAGCAGCACCTTGCCAAGGCAGCAAGTAGGGTGTTGCAGAAAAACAAAAGGGCAGTGCCACCACCCTCAGATACTATTAGTTGCAGCAGCAGTAACATCAGGCCCACAGCTAGGTCAGCTCACAGGACTTATGAAGCCTGGGCATTCTTTGAAACTGCGCATGATGACATAAGAGCGATCACCTGTAAGATCTGCGGTAAGCGCTTAAAATGCGTCAAGAACGTAAACAACCTCAACACAACGTGTATGACCAGCCACATGAACTCCCACCACCGGCTGCCTTGGATAGCCCACCTGGACCAGAGGGCGAAGAGTCAGCCTCATCCTGCTCCCTCTTCCGGTGCTGTAACTACCTCTTCCTCCACCTCACTCCCTGTTTCTGCAGTAGCCTCTGAGTACAGAGGGGCAGTTTTGTGTAGGGGCAGTAACATGCCTACTTCAGGCCTCTCCTCCACAATTGACAATCAGGCTGCAGGTTTCAGAGCCAGGAGTGGGAAGTGGAGAAAAGAAATAGAACTGCCACCATCACCACCACCTTCATCGACATCTACCCCATATTCCAGGGTGTCCCAGGTCAGCAGCCAGCCCTCCATACCCCAGCTATGGGAATGTAGAAAAAAAACACCCATGCCATCCACAAGTCACAGAGCCTGAATGCAAGCATTCCACAGCTGCTTACAACTGAAAGGCTTCCCTTCAGGCTAGTGGACACACACGCCTTCCACAATGTGATGTTCTGTGCTAACCCACAGTACCTGATGCCCAGCTGCCCCTGACGTTGACAAACGCTGTCAGTAGCAGGATGCACCTCACCATGGACATGTTATCCACCAAGCTTGGCCAGGGAAATCACATATCCTCAACAGCACACTGGGTCAATGTCCTGCAGGTGGGGCATAAAGCAGATAGTGGTGGTCCACGTTTCCTTGTCCCCCCAAGAGTTGTGGGACATGCATCATTGTCTGTCCACTCCTCACCCCACTCTTCCTTCTCTAGTTCCATCTTTTCATACCACCTTTCAACACCCTCCACATCAGCAAATATCCGCATGTGACAAAATACAACTTCCATACAGTGGTGCACTTGGTAAAAGCCAAAATTCTGTTCTAAAACTCAGGGAAGTGCAACCACATGGCCAAAGAGCTGTTGATGGCTCTGCATGCCCAAGCTGACACATGGCTGACCCTGCACAATCTGAAGCCAGGCAAGGCAGCCCTTCACCTTGGCAATCTCATAGACGTAACTTGCCTGGCCCATGTGCTGAGCCTGGCAGTGCTGCACTTCCTACACAATTACCCAGGTTTACATCCAGTGCTGGAAAAGGCCAGGAAGCTAAACTCACACTTTCAGTGTTCCCATTCAGCCTCCTCTCTTCTGGTGGAGCTGCGACAGTTCGGGCTACCACCCAACTGTCTCATCTGTGATGTGCCAAACATGGTGGAATACCACATATGTTGCAGAAGCTAAGCCAGCAGCAGAGAGTAATCACGGAGTACCAGATAGTGTATACCACTAGTAGATGGTATACGAAAGCTGGCCATTTGACCCCTGTGGAGTGACTTCAAATCAAAGACGTGTGCCGTTTTAGCCTGCTTTCAGGAAGCACCCAAAATGGTCAGTTGGGATGACCATCCTTGATGTCAGCCTGCTGGAACACACGCTACTGGGCCTCAGGGACAATGATATGTTGTTGTCACAGGAGTAGGTGGAAGGCATACCAATTTCCCAACTGTCTGGTCAGTCTGCCATTAATTTGGGCTGCTGGGGGGGTGTCACTACTGCACTGGGGGCCGCTGGGGGGTGTCACTACTGCACTGGGGGCCGCTGGGGGGTGTCACTACTGCCCTGGGGGCCGCTGTGGGGTAGGGGGGGGGGTCACTATAACCGCTGGGGCCACTGTGGGGTGGGGGTCACTATTACCGCTGGGGCCGCTGTAGGGTGTCCCTAATGCACTGGGGGCCGCTGTGGGGTGGGATGGGGTCACTATTATCTCTGGGGCCGCTGTGGGGTGGGGGTCACTATTACCGCTGGGGCCGCTGCGGGGTGTCCCTAATGCACTGGGGGCCGCTGTGGGGTGGGGGTCACTATTACTGCTGGGGCCGCTGTGGGGTGGGGGTCACTATCACCGCTATGGCCGCTGTGATGTGGGGGTCACTATTACCGCTGTGGCCGCTGTGATGTGGGGGTCACTATTATCGCTGGGGGCCACTATTACTGCTGGGTGGGGGTCACCATTATCGCTGGAGCTGCTGGGGGGATGTCACTATTACCACTGGGGGGTGGGGGTCACTATTACCGCTGGGGCTGCTGTGTGGTGGGGGTCACTATTACCGCTGTGGGGTGGGGGTCATTATTACCGCTGGGGCCGCTGTGGGGTGGGGGTCACTATTACCGCTGGGGCCGCTGTGATGAGGGGGGTCACTATTACCGCTGGGGCCGCTGTGGGGTGGGGGTCACTATTACCACTGGGGCCGCTGTGGGGTGTCCCTAATGCACTGGGGGCCGCTGTGGGGTGGGGGGTCACTATTATCTCTGGGGCCGCTGTGGGGTGGGGGTCACTATTACCTCTGGGGCCGCTGTGGGGTGGGGGTCACTATTACCGCTGGGGCCGCTGTGGGGGTCACTATTACTGCTGGGGCCGCTGTGGGGTGGGGGTCACTATCACCGCTGGGCCCACTGTGGGGTGGGGGTCACTATCACCGCTGGGGTCGCTGTGGGGGTCACTATTACCGCTGGGGCTGCTGTGATGTGGGGGTCACTATTATCGCTGGGGGTCACTATTACTGCTGGGTGGGGGTCACTATTATCGTTGGGGCTGCTGGGGGGATGTCACTATTACCGCTGGGGGTCACTATTACCGCTGGGGCTGCTGTGTGGTGGGGGTCACTATTATCGCTGTGGGGGGTCACTATTACCGCTGGGGCCGCTGTGATGTGGGGGTCGCTATTACCGCTGGGGCTGCTGGGGGGGGGGGGTGTCACTATTACCGCTGGGGTATGTTTACAGGTGGCGGAAATGGGCAGGGCTGTTTCAAAATAGACAGGGTGCAGATTTTGACTACTTTTTGGATGCGGAAATGCTGCAGAATTTTCCACAGAAATTTCCGCTGAGGACGTTCTGCAGCATTTCCGCATCCAAAAAGCAGTCAAAATCCGCACCCTGTCTATTTTGAAGCGGCCCAGTACTTTTTAGAACAACGGGGGTAAAATCATATGTCGTGATAAGCCCCGCCCCCTGACGTGTTGGCACTTTGCGATGAATAAGTGGGTTTTAGGTTGCAGTTTGGGCACTCGGGCTCTAAAAGGTTCGCCATCACTGATATAAGATCAGAGGCAGGGCAGGGGGCCACGCAACATTCCTTACATCCATCACTAACCCCAGCTATTCTATGTAGATTGTGGGACCAGCCAAAGGACACCCTTAAGGCACATTTAGACTGGATGAATGTCAGGCAAACGATGCCCGACACTCATCCCCGCATGCACGGGAGCTAGTATCGCTGACTCACTCACAGAGCGGCCAGCAGGGGGGCGAGGAGGCTGCAGGAGATTTCTCTCCTTGCTCTCCTCCACCCCTCTTCATTGACTTAACATAGTGGCCATTCAATACTGAACAGCTGCTATTAACATTGAGCGATCAGCTCATCATCCATCGTTTATGCAGCATAAACAATGGACGAGGAGCATTCAGTGTAAATAGCAGCTGCACGGGAGCTAGTATGTGCGGGGACAAGTGTTGGGCATCATTTGCCCAACATTCGTCCTGTCTAAATGGGCCTTAACACGTGGCATTGAGGAATGTGGGCCATCACCTTTAGACACTTTGAGGCATATGAGTGCTTTTATGCTGCAGTGCTTGCAGAAGGACCATCAGATAGCCCACTCCAAAACATCAGATCATTACTAGGTAGCTACTCTCCTTATCCCCACTACTATGTCATAAAGCCAAATCTCAGTCTCTCATTTCGGCGGTGTAGAGGGACCAAAAAAATGTAGCATCATCAGGACAGACCATTAAGCAGCTGCACCCACACCAGTAGCATGGGAAGTGTAACAGAGTTGTTACATAGTTTTTTCAGCCCGTTGCAGCCTGTAGCAAAAGCACAAGGTAGGACTGATAGTCACAGCCAGAACTTATCCATGATGGTCCAAGATTATGTCAGCTCCTGCATGGATGTACTCAGAAGTGGCGTTGGCCCCTTTGACTTCTGCATGACTAAGGTGGATAAGTGGTCAGAGCTTGCACAGCATGCTTTAGAGGGGTTTGCTTGCCCCGCTACCAGTGTGTTATTAGAAAAGGTGATCAGCACAGCTGGGGGTGTGATAACTGCCAGATGCATCGCCTGTCCACAGACAATGCGCAGCGCCTGACGTTTATAAAAATGAACCAGATTTGGATTTCCCCTGACTTCTGCTCCCTCATGGTAGATTCCACTGATCAGTTAGCATGCTGGCAATTTTTACTCAAAGACTACACTCTGCCCTCAAGGGGGTCACCGGCCGGGCACAGGGTTGGATTCTGCTGGGGGATTCCACATGTGAAAGGCGGCCATATAATGAGAGTCAGAAGTTATTTGGGCATCTGTAGTCTAAATTGTACAGTTCTCACATTTTGCTAAGCAGTGTTCCAGATATGTTTAGGTCTTTGTCCATAGTGGACAGCAGAAGGTGCCTTGATGACTGGGCGGTAGGATGGTGGTCAGGGTCGTTGGAGGAACGTTTTAAAAACATATATATAACATGCTTTGAATGTTTTACAAAATGTATTTACCTTTATTTCCAACACAATCAGCAATTCTGTCAAGTATTATTTGGTTACAGCTCGTCTATATTTTCGAGCATCTGACCATTTGGTTTTCGAGTGTGTGAATAAACAGTGCGAAATCAGTGTACAATAGCAATTTATAGTGTATTTAATAGGCAAACAGCATCATATTATTATTTCCACTATGATCCATGAAGTCCCATGCAAGTCCTCATCCGGTCAGGACATTACACATTATTAAATCCGGATCAATATGTGACAAAAATACGCAGTCAATAAAGCGAAAGTCTGGTGGAAGCCCCTGGTAGTCAAGCATCAGGACCCTTAAAGGGGAACTCCATTATACAAGGCCATAAATATGATACTCTGTGCAGCAGCCCGATGGGAAATCTCAGCTTCTTTGAAAAAAGCCCCGAAAAAAAGGATGGATTGAGACAATAAAATGACACAAAGCTTCACGAAATCTTTGGCACGAGAGCAAAAAAAATAATCAATCTGGCTGTGCGATGAAGTGACAGGAAAATATCCCAGGCGAATGCGGGAGGTTATGGCTAGATAAATTGCACAGGCTAAAAAGCTGAATGGCAGTTTTTGTTTGCCGTCTTTGTGTTAGAAGCTTGAGATCCAGATGTCTTTTTGTGGAGTCTCAGCCAGGAGCTGTCTTCAGGATTTACCATCCAACACTTGCCAGAGAAGAGACAGGGAGCCTTCGCTGGAAGGGGCCAAATGTTACCGCATATCACTCCTAGGAGAGAGAACAGAAAGTCGTAGGGTTAAATATGTGCCGACCACTCCGGAGAAATGCTGACAATAAGAGTAAAATGTCTCATATCTATCTATCTATCTATCCATCCATCCATCCCACATCTATCTACCTCATATCTATCTATAAATTTACGTCTATATCCATCTATCTATATCTCTCTATCTATCTATCTCTATCCATCCCATATCTATCTACCTCATATCTATCTATCTATCTACCTCATATCTATCTATATATTTACGTCTATATCCATCTTATATCTATCTATCTCATATCTATCCATCCATCCATCTCATATCTATATCTATCCATCTATTCCATATCTATCTATCTCATATCTATCTATTTATCTCATATCTATCTATCTCATATCTATCCATCCATCCATCCATTCCATTTCTATCCATCCATCCCATATCTATCTACCTCATATCTATCTATATATTTACGTCTATATACATCTATCTCATATCTATCTATCTATTCACCTTTCTATCTATCTCATATCTATCTATCCATCCATCTATTCCATATCCATCCATCTCATATCTATCTATTCCATATCTATCTATGCATCCATCTATTCTATATCTACCTATCTATTCCATATCTATCCACCTCATATCTATCTATCTATCTCTCTATCTATCTAGCTCATATCTATCCATCCATCTATTCCATGCCTATCTATGCATCCATCCCATATCTATCTATCTATCTATCATTATATTGACTTTTCACTGAGGCAGAACAAAGGTCTGTAAGCCAAAACTTTTTGAAGCCCTTCACCGTATAGACTACATAAATTAAAATATAAATTTTATTGGTATTGTTAAAAAGGTTTTAGGGCCAATTATCAACACAGACAAACAAATAACAGGGACCTACTCAATACCACAACTAATGATTTGATGGTTAGGGCACTGGAGGTGTAGGACCCTGAGTCTTCACACGCAACACACAAGTATGTCCAGCTCCGGGGGTAATGTATATTTTAATTTATGCAGTCTGTCATTATATTGAAACCTTTGCAGAGCACAGTGACAAACGTATCATCTCTGAAATGTCCAAAATGGACAGTCCCTTTAAGGGGTAATCTAGACCCTCCACTTTGAAATTCCACAGTATTTACAGTCCCAGCAAAGTGGATTAAATTTCTGAAAATCTCATTCACAAACTGCAGAAATAATCAGCCCAAAACCTGTGTGGAAATTGACAAGCGGTGCAGAATTCAGTTCTGCAGTGTGACAATTGTATTGGTGTTTCCGCTGCAGAATTCACCTTTTCACAATGAGGGGGTGAATTCTGCACAGAAATGCGTGATAAAACCCTCTTCACATTCCGCACCACGTGGTGTAGGTTCAGAGGCAGGCTTGTCAGAGAGGCTGGACAGTGGCAAACTTTCATCCATCTCCACCATTATTTGCCCCCTGGAGTTTATCCCAAATTGGTAACATTTTGGTGATCTGTGATAATAGGGGCGGGGCTGTGACTACCTCTCCTCCATTCCCTGACATTATGCAGCTTACAGGTGGACAGGTGTTCAATACGGGAACTCTACTCTTTGGCCTTACTTTTGGCTGTCTGTACACAGTAGGATAATATACGTTTTCTGCATAGATACGAGTTTTTAGATGATACATCGTTCTCCTTATGAAGATCCTAGAGTTTTGCAGAGAGAACTCTGAGCAGCTGATAACGATAGCCAAGATTGTGCAGAGAAAGCAAGACATCTGAAACGTAATCTGAAGGCCTGCTGGTCTTGTCTGATCGCAGCATGTCCTTCAGGGACATGGGCTCATCATCCATCTCCTGCTGTGAGGTGATGCCGAGAGAAGCCACAGGAACAAACACTAAGCTTTAAATAGATGGAAAGGCCACGTAAGGAAATTACAGCTAAAATAAAACCCCAAAATGTACCTTTGACCTCAAGGCCAAGTGAAATGGCTGTTTTTTTATGAATTAAAGGGCAACTCCATCAAAAAACTCAATTTTAACACAGGCGCAACCAGCGGCTATGTACAGTCTCAATACGACATTCGGGACAATTAAAATGCAAAAAATAATAAGACCAAACTCAAATAGCCAGGACATTCGCTTTCACATTCTCTCCTGTATGTGGATGTCACCAGAGCTGGTTCAATTTTATAGAGAGCCTTGGGCTAAACAATGTGCGCCACCATAAAATGCACCCATATGTATACCTTCAGTTATGGCCGCTGATTACAGCCTCCTCTCACCTCCCTCTCCCACTGGGCACAGCCGTCGGCATCCTCCTGCCCTCTGTCTTGTGTCTCGCAGATGCCACACCTTTCTCTGGCAGCTGCCTCCGCTGTAGGGTGTGCAGGCGTGTTCAGCCCGGCTCTCAGAGTGCCAGTGCATGCACCCAGCTTTCCGGTCCCCAGCCTATCCCAGCCCTTCTCAGGTTATTTAATGCAAGCTTCATGTTTTGGTATAAGGGGTGTTGGGTATAAATTATTTGCAGTATTCTTCTCTACCGCCCTTCCAATTTGCCAGTTCCTATCTGAGTTCCATCTCAGATTATGGTGACGGAAAGCAATTTAAAAAAAAAGTTTCTTTCCTTTTAAACAGTGGTAAAACATGAAAAACCATATAAATAAGGTAGTGTCGTAGTCGTACCGACCCGGAGAATAAAGTTCAGGTCTCATTTTTACTGCACTGTAATTGCTGTAAAAACTAAACCCTCCCAAAAATGTGGCAATTGCATTTTTCTTTTCATATCACCTAGATTTTTAAATGTTTTTCAGTGCATCATATGGAACGTTAAATGATACCATTAAAAATCGCATTATTAATGACAATAATACTCTGTTTTGCAAAAAAAAAATTAATAATAATATATATATAATTTGCCACAAAGTTGCACTCTTTAGGGATAAAGTGGTGCTAAACATTGCACAGAGTCATTCTTTATTGCAAAATATCGTGCAGTAAATAAAAGAAAAGGAGTGTGTTACCAGCTGTTACCTGCAGGTGGCGCTGTCTACTACAGCTCATCTCCATCAGTTACATTTCATTTATGGGTAAATCTTACTGTTTCTAGCTTTAGTAAGGGCCCTCAATGACTCTGAAAGGGTTAAAAACTTGCAATGAAAACACCCTCTTGGGAAGTTAGCCTTTGATATGCAGACCTCGAACCACTGATCTCTTAGGGCGGTTTCTGATCAGCGTATGCGCAAATACGCACATTTCAGCACAATTTGTTTGTGCAGTGAACTAGGCTGATTTGTGCACGTCTGCGCATAGTACTGTACGTTTTTGCGCACGCAGGGCATGTTCATAGACCCCACACTCCTGGTTTAAAAGGCTATTTAGCCTAATGAGGTCCAGATGTCTTACTTTCTCCCGCAGTTTTGCGCAGTGTTTCACGCTTCCACTTGACGTATTCTTCTAATACGCAGGAAAACAGATTTATGTGCAACCAAAATGTGCACAAAAACATTGTGAATATGGAAGAACCCATTGACATCAATGGCTTTTATTCTTTGTGCATGTCATGCGTATATTTTAAAAACGTGCGCAAATACATGCTATCGCTCTTCTTTTCCATTCAGTTCTATGACAGTTTTAGAGATCGCTCATACTTGGAAAATTCTGGCGCAGTCGTTGGAATTAGAAAAATGTGTCTACTTTCCAAAAACAGCGCCACTCCTGTCCATAGGTTGTATGTGGTTGGTATTGCAACCCTTCCTTATTCACTACAGCTGAGCTGCAGTACCTGACAAAAACCATGAACAGGTGTGGCGCTGTTTTTGGAAGAAGTTTTTCTAACCCTGTAAAATCATGAAAGGCCTTTTTTTTTATTTCATGGCTTCTTCTCTAGGAAGTGCATCAACGCTATATCTCTGCCGCTCCTGCCATGTTTTTGCTCCTATCATCAGTTCTGCGTCCCACACGCCTGCCTCTCTCATTTGGCACTGTGCGTCGGAGCGACAGCTTGGTCTTCAGGGAGGTATATACAATATTTGGATTGTCAACCACCGCCACAATCGGAGTGACAGCTCGTCTCAATGGTGCCAATTTGTGGACAGCTGCATCTGTTTTGTGTTCAGGCAGCTGAGTGCTGGGGTAAAGAGTCACAAGCGAGCGGCTTTCCAGCTGCCGGAGAGCTGCAGGTTGGCCACCTCTGCCCCGGGCTGTACATTCTACACTTTACTACTGTTTAGGAAAAGATTGCTTGGACTCTCGAAATCTGTCCCAGCGTCCATCCAGTGGAAAGATCTGAGGAGGCCTTTGGCATCTGGACTTTAGCGTCTTGCGGTCTGGGAAAAATGTCATAATTTTACATATTAAATGACCTTTAAAAGCTTTCTCCACCTATTTTATCTGATTAATGTGTCAGTAAGGGCTTATTCACACCGGTGGTCTTCTCGCACGAGTTTTGTGCGATGCACACAAAATTTGCACGAAAGTGGAATCCATTCTTTTGAATCGAGTCATTCACATGAGCGCAGCATGTTCTGTCTTTGGAACTGGACCTTAAAAGCCATTGCATAGCATTCGCATGCCGTGTGCGTGCAAGTGTGATGCTTCCCATAGATGTCAATGGGAAACACTTCCCATCCCATCACGGGCATGGAACAGGAGTGTGAGGATCACTATTCCACAGAAGCATCGTAACACAGTAGGAAAGGCTGAAAAAAAGGCATCTGTCCATCCAGTTCAGCCTATTACTCCAAAATGTTGAGCCAGAGGAAGGCAAAAAAAAAAAAAAACGCCAATGAGGTAGAAGCCAATTTTCCCCATTAAGGCAAAAAAATTCCTTTCTGATTACAATGTGGCAATCAGAATAATCATGCGCATCGCCATGAAACCCTCACGGTGACCCGTGTGAATCAGCTTTAAGAAATGCTGTCTTGCCCCTTACAAGATCTGTGTAAAGTGGCAAACACGGACATGAACAAATATCTCCTTATCAGTGTATTCTGTAACGTCATTCTGGGGCATGAACACTCCGCAGAGTCTTACCGGTACGTGAACTGCCGAACTGCGAACTAGACACAAAACTCACGGACAGGACTGAGAAACAGACATAAACGTTACGCCATTCACACTCACGAACTGGCAAAACCAGACCGAAAAGCAGAACTGCGAAAGAGACTCCATACTTGCGGACAGACACAAATCAATGGCTGATAAACGCTCAAAACACACACCAAGCATACCCGCATGTATAAACAGATGGAATAGATACGATATGAGGTATTATTTCGTATTTTGACCAAGATAGTTAATCCCGCGAGCCCACTTCATGGTCCTCATTGTCTCATGGGTCCCTACACTACAAGACAACTAACCCCAGGAAACCTGCCTGCAATGTGGGGTGATCGTCCCAATAGGGTTGACCCCACACTGGAACCTTGGGACCTATCTCGTTCTAGATGATAAAGAGCCCACAGCAAGACACAGTTCACACTACACGCACCGAGAGCCACGTAGACACGCAGAAGCATGACACTGAACACATGGAACTGGTATATATGAGCAACAGACCTGGAGGATTGTCTGGCCAGAGCAATCCACACCCAGCCTGCTCAATCAACACCACCTGTGAAGCTATGCTGCTGAATACCCATATAGTGCAACAGAACCCAGCAGGAACCCTAACATTCTGGTTGCTGGGGACATGTTGCCTTGCTGGTCCATTTGGCCAAGTCAAAGCCTGGTGTGTCCACTAAGCCAATGTTCAGCCCATGCAGCTACACTATGACACTCAGACCTGATGCCTGTCAGTTTTTACGTGAGACTACAGTGTAGCAAATATTTCTGGGCTCTACTTCAATTTGTTTGCCCCACTATATCTGTTTAGTGAAAAGGACATCGATCCCCTGAAATTAATATTTTATTTCCCAGAGCTCTGCAACTGTGAACCTTCAAACTGTGGACCCCTAATCTCAATTACTGTTGACTCCAGCTAGTGTGGATCTCTGAACTCATGTACTGAGGACTCATGAACTTGGTTCCCGAAGACTATTGAGCTCATCAGCCAAGGACCCCTGAGTTCATTATAGAAGACCCCATAACTCATAAACTGAGGAGCTCTGAGTTCAGCTATTCTCATCCCCAGACAATGAGGAACCCTGTACTCAGCTACCAAGAGCCTGTGAACCAATGCTGGTCTTAGGTTAGATGGCTCCCTGTATGGAATTTTTTTCCTTTCCCCCCCCTCCCCCCCCAACACAGTATACATATATTGCACTAATAGGCAATGTGCCTGTATTCTGATGAAGAAACAGCAAGATAGAGGCAAGCCCACACCACAACAGCTTAGTGAATAAGTAATGTACCAGAACCAAACTCATAACATAAATACAGCACCAGGACCAAAATCATACAGCATGAACCAACCTCAGTACACAGATACAATACCGGAACCAAACTCATAACATAAAACAACAACAGAATCAAGTTCATAAGGTAAATACAACACAAACCAACCTCAGTACATAGATTAAATACCGGAACCAAACTCATAACAAATACAGCCACAGAACCAAGCTCATAACGAAATTTAATAGCAGAACTAAGTGACTGTGTTTCAAGGGCACCAATAGGCTAACAGTGGCATGTGAGACCATAAGAAGAGAGAAGAAAGAACCAGGAGGAGGATGATTCAAGTAGTGCCACAAGATTCTGCCGCACAGAGGAAGAAGGTCATCTGGTCGGGTGAACCTAAGGGGTAAGCGATTGGTATCTGAATTCAAGGTGGATGTAGGCTGGGAGCAGAGACAACTAGATTAATCTCCATTGCAGTTAATGGAAACCGTCTGTCCGGCGATATTCCGCACAGTGGGCTCTGCGCAGTATCGTGGGAATCCAGGTCATAGCCCAGCAGGTCATGCCCTGCACTGCGCATGCAGGTGAAAATAGGGTCTCTGGGGGTTGCTGGGTCTCATTCTGCTGTGAGATTTCGCAGTCAGAAACTGACCCGTCCGTGGGCATGAGGCCTTAAAGGGACAGTTAGATGACATTAAACAATCAATCTCAATATTATAATTCAAGTTTCAATACACCCTCCATCCTGAAATCTGGTCCACCGATCCATCAAGTTATCATTCACATGGCGTGTCCTTAGGCCGTGCACAAGCATGTACACTGAAATCTCCCATAGTAATCTCAGATCACGGACTATGTGATTATAGGAGATTTCCCCTGCCTATTTCATAGAGTCTTGGACTAAGTAAAGGACAACATACAGACTCAATGTACATCGGTCCTGATTGTAGTAGGGCAGATGTGGTAATCATTGAGCCTCCATGATGCCTCGTCTTCCTATTGCCTTCTAAACTATTGTACTCTACTGCGCTCTGTACCTTTAATTAACTGCTCCCTTTGCTTGTCAGCTCCAACAGCTGTTAAACATAACTTTTTCTTTGATCAAGTGTCTTATAAATCCCCTAAGATTTGTTGTAACTTCATTGGTTGTTTTTTCTGAAAAGCAGGAGGATTAAGAGCTTACCATGTTATGCCTTTGGAGACATCGAAAAATGACTACTCTACTGATCCTTCGGGGCGTACAACTAAATATTTATCAGGAACGCTACAGGAGGCATTATGTCTTCAAAAGACACCGTCTATGATTATTACGTACTAAAGCTGGCTATATATTTGGCTAATTTGGCCCCCAATCTGACAAATATTCTAATATTAATCTGATTTTTTTTGATTATTGATGAGATGATGATTTATCTGTTCAGTCGTTGCCGACTTTCGGTCACTTTTTGGATCACCAAACATCATGGCGTCCTCTTCTTCTGGACCCATTGACTGACTGACTATTGATGACCTACTTGTTGTTAAATCTGCACTGATGGAAATGGTTATTCAGCATCTAATACTAACTACTATACCATTGCTCACCATGTTAAAGAATATACCGAATACAGCTCCTATGTACAAGAATATAACCACTATAATACTGCCTACTATGTACAAGAATATAACCACTATAATACTGCCTACTATGTACAAGAATATAACTACTATAATACTGCCCCCTATGTACAAGAATATAACTACTATAATACTGCCCCCATGTACAAGAATATAACTACTATAATACTGTCCCCTATGTACAAGAATATAACTACTATAATACTGCCCCCTATGTACAAGAATATAACTACTATAATACTGCCTCCTATGTACAAGAATATAACTATTATAATACTGCTCCCTATGTACAAGAATATACCTACTATAATACTGGTCCCTATATACAAGAATATAACCACTGTAATACTGCTCCCTATGTACAAACATATAACTACTATAATACTGCCCCCTATGTACAAGAATATAACTACTATAATACTGCCCCCATGTACAAGAATATAACTACTATAATACTGTCCCCAATGTACAAGAATATAACTACTATAATACTGTCCCCTATGTACAAGAATATAACTACTATAATACTGGTCCCTATATACAAGAATATAACCACTGTAATACTGCTCCCTATGTACAAACATATAACTACTATAATACTGCCTACTATGTACAAGAATATAACCACTATAATACTGCCTACTATGTACAAGAATATAACTACTATAATACTGTCCCCTATGTACAAGAATATAACTACTATAATACTGCTCCCATGTACAAGAATATAACTACTATAATACTGCCCCCTATGTACAAGAATATAACCACTATAATACTGCCTACTATGTACAAGAATATAACCACTATAATACTGCCTACTATGTACAAGAATATAACTACTATAATACTGCCCCCTATGTACAAGAATATAACTACTATAATACTGCCCCCATGTACAAGAATATAACTACTATAATACTGTCCCCTATGTACAAGAATATAACTACTATAATACTGCCTCCTATATACAAGAATATAACTACTGTAATACTGCCCCCTATGTACAAGAATATAACTACTATAATACTGCCTACTATGCACAAGGATATAACTACTATAATACTGCCCCCTATGTACAAGAATATAATTACTGTAATGCTTCCCCCTATGTACAAGAATATAACTACTATAATACTGCCCCCTATGTACAAGAATATAACTACTATAATACTGTCCACTATGTACAAGAATATAACTACTATAATACTGCCTCTATGTACAAGAATATAACTACTATAATACTGCCCCTATGTGCAAGAATATAACTACTATAATACTGCCCCCTATGTACAGGAATATAACTACTATAATACTGCCCGCTATGTACAAGAATATAACTACTATAATACTGCCCTCTATGTACAAGAATATAACTACTATAATACTGCCCCATATGTACAAGAATATAACTACTATAATACTGTCCCCTATGTACAAGAATATAACTGCTATAATGCTGCCCCTCTGTACAAGAATATAATTACTGTAGTACTGCCTCCTATGTAGAAGAATATAGCTACTATATTACTGCCTCTTATGTACAAGAATATAACTGCTATAATACTGCCTCCTATGTACAAGATTATAACTACTATAATACTGTTCCCATGTACAAGAATATAACTACTATGATACTGCCCCCTATGTACAAGAATAGAACTACTATAATACTGCCCCCTATATACAAGAATATAACTACTATAATACTGCCTCCTATATACAAGAATATAACTACTGTAATACTGCCCCCTATGTACAAGAATATAACTACTATAATACTGCCTACTATGCACAAGAATATATCTACTATAATACTGCCCCTTATGTACAAGAATATAATTACTGTAATGCTTCCCCCTATGTACAAGAATATAACTACTATAATACTGCTCCCTATGTACAAGAATATAACTACTATAATACTGCCCCTATGTGCAAGAATATAACTACTATAATACTGCCCCCTATGTACAGGAATATAACTACTATAATACTGCCCGCTATGTACAAGAATATAACTACTATAATACTGCCCTCTATGTACAAGAATATAACTACTATAATACTGCCCCATATGTACAAGAATATAACTGCTATAATGCTGCCCCTCTGTACAAGAATATAATTACTGTAGTACTGCCTCCTATGTAGAAGAATATAGCTACTATATTACTGCCTCTTATGTACAAGAATATAACTGCTACAATACTGCCTCCTATGTACAAGACTATAACTACTATAATACTGTTCCCATGTACAAGAATATAACTACTATGATACTGCCCCCTATGTACAAGAATATAACTACTATAATACTGCCCCCTATATACAAGAATATAACTACTATAATACTGCCCCCTATGTACAAGTATATAACTACAATAATACTGCCATCTATGTACAAGAATATAACTACTATAATACTATCCCCTATGTACAAGAATATAACTACTATAATACTGCTCCTATGTACAAGAATATAACTACTATATTACTGCCCCATATGTCCAAGAATATAACTACTATTATACTGCTCCCTATGTACAAGAATATAACTACTATAATACTGCTCCCTATGTACAAAAATATAACTACTATAATACTGCCTCCTATGTACAAGAATATAACTACTATAATACTGCCTCTATGTACAAGAATATAACTTCTATAATACTGCCTCGTATGTACAAGAATATAACTACTATAATACTGCCCCCTATGTACAAGAATATAACTACTATAATACTGTCCCCTATGTACACGAATATAACTACTATAATACTGCCTCCTATGTACAAGAATATAACTACTATAATACTGCCTACTATGTACAAGAATATAACTACTATAATACTGCCTACTATGTACAAGAATATAACTACTATGATACTGCCCCTATGTACAAGAATATAAATACTATAATACTGCCCCCTATGTACAAGAATATAACTACTATAATACTGCCCCCTATGTACAAGAATATAAATACTATAATACTGCTCCTATGTACAAGAATATAACTACTATAATACTGTCCCCTGTACAAGAATATAACTACTATAATACTGTACCCTATGTACAAGAATATAACTACTATAATACTGCCACCTATGTACAAGAATATAACTACTATAATACTGCCTCCTATGTACAAGAATATAACTACTGTAATACTGCACCTATGTACAAGAATATAACTACTATAATAATGCCCCCTATGTACAAGAATATAACTACTATAATACTGCACTTATGTACAAGAATATAACTACTATAATACTGCCTCTCATGTTCAAGAATATAACTACTATAATACTGCCTCCTATGTACAAGAATATAACTACTATAATACTGCTCCTATGTACAAGAATATAACTACTATAATACTGCCTCTCATGTTCAAGAATATAACTACTATAATACTGCCCCTATGTACAAGAATATAAATACTATAATACTGCTCCTATGTACAAGAATATAACTACTATAATACTGTCCCCTGTACAAGAATATAACTACTATAATACTGCCCCCTATGTACAAGAATATAACTACTATAATACTGTCCCCTATGTACAAGAATATAACTACTATAATACTGCCCCCATGTACAAGAGTATAACTACTATAATACTGCCCCTATGTACAAGAGTATAACTACTATAATACTGCCCCTATGTACAAGAATATAACTACTATAATACTGCCCCCTATGTACAAGAATATAACTACTATAATACTGCCCCCTATGTACAAGAATATAACTACTATAATACTGCCCCCTATGTACAAGAATATAACTACTATAATACTGCCCCCATGTACAAGAATATAACTACTATGCACCCTGCCGTCCACATGATGTAAAGATCCTTGGGCTTGCCCATTTTTCCTGCTTCCAACACATCACTTTCACAGCTGACTACCTAATAGATCGCAGCTATTGACAGGCACCATTGTCACTGGATAACAATATTATTTGCTTCACTTGTCTGTGGTTGCAATGTTACGTCTGATCGGCGTATAGCATTGTGTGATGACCTATAGGAGCGGGGTGCTGGCCTCCTGACTGTCTCGGGAATGTAAAAGTGTTTTGCCGCTATCACATCAGCACACGGAGAACAGGACAAGCCAATGACAGCATTCAATAAAAATGATGAAAGTGTTTATCATAGCGAGGAGCAGGATGATGTAGTGGGAGACATAAATCCGCTGTCAGCTTAGTAATGGCCTTAAAGAGACTCTATCACCTACTGTTAGTCATGTAAATAAAGCTTATGGGCTGCAAGCAGGGGACCCACAGAGCCCAAGAAGGTAAGTTTTATACTTACCTTCTCCATCGTTCCCCCGATGTGAGCACCGGAAGCCGCCACTCAGTGCTTTAAGTGGCATTGCAAAGCAGTCCGCCTATTATAAAATTAGAACAGGCGGACTACTTCCACTCCTTGGGAGCCCTGGCATTGTTCTCAGGGCCCCCTGTATAGGGTAAAGTAACCAAAACATTACATGGTCCCCTAACCAGTGATTAGTACAGATGATTGGCAGTGAGACGAAGGTGGATGGGTTTATAAATGGTGTGACCAATGATGCATCCTTTATATAGGATGTGCATTAATATGTATTGTAGAGACATTATAGTGTGTGAGCACTGCTATATATTGTACAGGCACTGCTGTATATTGTAAGGGTACTGCTGTACCCCTACAAGCCAAAAGTCACAAGACAGGAACTAATATTGTGTAGGACCCCTCTAGCCCAGTGAAATGTAGCAACTCGACGTGGCATTGACTCCACAAGTGGCCAGAAGGCGTCTGGAGGGATGTTGAGCTGTGCTATCTGGATAGCATCCCACATCTGCATGATATTTGTAGGTGCAAGATATTGGGTGCAAATAGATCTTTCCATCACATCCGGTAAGTGCTCGACTAGGCTCAGGTTGGGTGAATGTGTAGGCCACACCATTCGTAGGAACTCTCCAGAATGCTCCTCTAACCAGTTCTGGACAATTTGAACCTGATTGCATGGTGCATTATCCTACTGGAATATTCCATCATTATGGGGGTACATGAAGTTTATGAAGACCTGCAAATGGTCACCGAGCAATGAAACATAGGCTCTGGTCAATGATGTGTTTAGGTGGACCCAACCAATGTCAAGAGAACACAACCACACCATTATGGAACAACTACCAGCCGTAACAATGCCTTGTTGTCAACTAGGGTCCATGACGTCATGGGGTCTGCGAAACATACAAACGCTACCATCAGCCAGAAACAATTGGTTATCGTGACTCATCGGACCACCCACATGTTGCCAGTCCTCTAGGGTCAAGTTAGCATCCTCAGGAGCCCAGGTGAGGCGCCGTGTTTGGTGTCGTGGTGGGAACAGAGGCTTTCTGGTGGGTCTTCTTCTATCCCATGGAAGCTACACAGTGCTGCATGGACCTGTGGGATATAAGTGTCTCCTGCACTGAACGTGGATGTGATTTTTGGCAGAGCCACTTGTCTGTTCGCACGGAAGTGTCTAGCCAGATGCAGTCAGTCGTGATCATTAAGCATCTGTGGAAGGCCACTGCGTTGTCCACTGTGGGTGGTAATGCCTTCTAAGATGTATTTTGGTACATGTGACACTGTGGATCAAGGAATTCTAAATTCCCGCACAACTTCACAAATGTAATGTCCTTTCCATCTGGCGCCCAGTATCACGCCTCGTTCGAACTCCGATATTTCATATCACCTTGCCATGAGCAGGCTGGCCGGTGTTCAACCTCAATCACGAGATAAGACCTCATAAGTCACACAGATGTGGACGTTCCCAAGCGTCACCTGAGGTAACGCCACCTCATAATCAATTTACATACCGCTATCCCAGGACTCTTGGCATGGCAGTGTCTACTGTGTGGGCACCACTGTATATTGCAGGGTACTGTATAGCGTATGGGCATTGCTATATACTGTACACTATCACTATATTGTTATGGTACATCTCTACTTGTATTACAGTACAGCACTACACCCTCTGCACATGCTGCTATATCCATGTATTTAAGGTCATGTTCACACAACCATATTACGGATGAGTATCCTGGTCCGACCGCAGGTCTACTAACCTGAACTCACAGTATCATAGGCTGTGATTTTGGATCAGTGCACCCACGGTCGGGCCGGGTAATATGGGCGCATAAGTGCGCCTGTAAAGTGTTCGTGTAAAAACGGTCTTACTCTGATGCAAAGGAGAGTCAGACGGTGCTAACAACAAATATTCCACATTTTTTACATACATGACTATTATTTCTTCATGACGCCCCACCAATACTCTGCAAGAAGCATCAAGGTCAGTTTCCTGCAAGATTCTGAAAACAATAAGAATTCTTCAAAAAGTCATGTGAAGGGAAATGATTGTGTTCTGCCTCCTAGCATGATACTGACCCAGAGAGCAGCACATGTAGCCACGTAGCAGAGCAGTCACAAACACCATCTATCTACATTCTCTTGCTTTCGGTGTATCTATCTCTACATAATCCATCTATTTCATATCTATCTAGCTATGGACGTTCTTTCTTTCTCATATGTTTTTATGCACATTCCCTTTCTTTCATCTATCAATCCATCTAATATTTATCATCCATTTGTCTCAGATAGATAGATAGATAGATGTGAGATAGATAGAAAGATAGATAGATATGAGATAGATGGATAGATGAGATAGATAGATAGATGTGAGATAGATAGATGTGAGATAGATAGATGTGAGATAGATAGATGTGAGATACATAGATGTGAGATACATAGATAGATAGATGTGAGAGATAGATGTGAGAGATAGATGGATAGATAGATACATAGATGTGAGATAGATAGAAAGATAGATATGAGATAGATATGAGATAGATATGAGATAGATAGATAGATAGATATGAGATAGATGTGAGATAGATAGATAGATAGATAGATATGAGATAGATGTGAGATAGATAGATGTGAGATAGATAGATATGAGATAGATGTGAGATAGATAGATGTGAGATAGATAGATGTGAGATAGATAGATAGATAGATAGATGTGAGATAGATATGAGATAGATAGATAGATAGATAGATAGATAGATAGATAGATAGATAGATAGATATGAGATAGATAGATAGATAGATGTGAGATAGATATGAGATAGATAGATAGGTAGATATGAGATAGATAGATAGATAGATAGATAGATAGATAGATAGATAGATAGATAGATAGATGTGAGATAGATATGAGATAGATAGATAGGTAGATATGAGATAGATAGATAGATAGATAGATATGAGATAGATAGATAGATACATAGATGTGAGATAGATAGATAGATGCATAGATGTGAGATAGATAGATAGATAGATATGAGATAGATAGATGGATACATAGATGTGAGATAGATAGAAAGATGTGAGATAGATAGATATGATATAGATAGATAGATACATAGATGTGAGATAGATACATAGATGTGAGATAGATAGATAGATATGAGAGAGATAGATAGATATGAGATAGAGAGATAGATAGATACATAGATGTGAGATAGATATATATGAGATAGAGAGAAAGATAGATATGAGATAGAGAGATAGATAGATATGAGATAGAGAGATAGATAGATACATAGATGTGAGATAGATAGATAGATATGAGATAGATAGATGTGAGATAGATAGATAGATAGATAGATATGAGATAGATAGATGTGAGATAGATAGATATGAGATAGATAGATAGATGTGAGATAGATAGATAGATACATAGATGTGAGATAGATAGAAAGATGTGAGATAGATAGATAGATATGAGATAGATAGATGTGAGATAGATAGATAGATACATAGATGTGAGATAGATAGATAGGATAGAAGGCAAGAATGAAAAAAAGGGAATGTGCATAGACAGATATCTCTTATATCTATCTATCCCGTATCTATCTCTCTCTCTCATATCTATCTGTCTATCTCTCTCTCCCATATCTATCTCATATCTAGATAGATAGATAGATATGACAGAGATAGATAGACAGATAGATCCATCCACATTATCTTTCTTTCTATGTATCTATCTATCTCTACATAATCAATCTATTTCATATCTGTCTATGCACATTCCCTTTCTTTCTTTCTTTCTTTCTATGTCTATATCTATCTCTACATAATCAATCTATTTCATATCTATCTATCCATCCATCTATCATCCATCTGTCTGATATCTATTTATCTACATTCTTACTTTCTCTCTATGTCTATATCTATATTTACATAATCAGTCTATTTCATACATATATGATCTCTATCTATGCATCCATATCATATCTATCCATCCATCCATCCATCTAATATCGATCCATCTATCTCATATCTATCTATCTATCTCATATCTATCCATCTGTCTGATATATATATATCTACATTCTCTTTATTTCTTTGTCTCTATCTATCGATCTATTTCATATCTATCTATCTCATATCTATCTATCCATCTATCTGCCTATCTTTCATCCATACATCCTTAGAGAACAGTTTGTTCCATGTCATTTCTTTGCTCTAAAAACAAAATCTTCTCAACACCACACAAACGTCTTTTCCGTCGCACATCCTGATTTGGCAGATGTCACACCTCGGCTATTACCTTTTGTCATTAATACATAAATCTTTTCCGTCTGGAAACATCTTAGCCTTATTTATGTAACTTTTTTTTTCTCTATCCTCGCCTCTCTTCTCCAGATCTAGTTTTTGCCGTGATAAAACCCATAGAAATATCAATATGACACACGCGGTGAACGAATTCCAAAACCGCAGCCTACAAGTTTTATGAAGCCCCAACTGTTCTGCTGTTCTTCATAATCTGGTTTCCTCTCTCATAAAGAGACCTTTAGCACGGTTTTTCCTTGTGCCTCTGAAACAGCTGCTCTCACTGTAGTATCCTGAGTGATGATGAGGTCCTGAAAGTGTTTTTTTGGAACAGATGGCCAGGAGAGAGCTGTAGAGCATGCCAGCAAAATGCTGGGGAATGTGCCAAATCCAGCAGAGACTGAGTGCTTTGGGTTCCAGCTCGCGTGCCTTTCCTCTGCCCTCTGCCCTGAGTGGCGCCAGTAGGACTTCCCAACTAGCACTCTGAACATCTGGAGTCTGAGACTGCCAGAGGGACGAGGGGGGTGGCGGTGGAAGGGGGGGAGAAAAAAGAAAAAAGCCTGCTTCAGCTTCAGCCTGTGCTCTTAACAACATACTGCCTGGGAGAACACATGAAAAAGTAGAAGAATGGGACCTTGCAAGCTTATTTAACAGCTGCGCTCCAACAAAAAATACATATACGCCCGTGTCCGGGATCTGGGGTTATGGGGAAAGTTCACACGTTCATATGCGGACACTTAGTCCTTAATGTCAATGGTTTACATGGGGTGCAGCGAGATATTATATATAATGTAGACAGTTTATACAGGATGCTGTGACGGGAAATTGTTACGGGGGCCTGTTGAGTTTTTAAAGGGGTTCTGCCTATTAGTTACTAAGGCAAAAAGCTGATCACAAAGTGTTCCCCGTGCTGAGACCTCCGACAATCAACTGTAGTCTATAGGAAACAGGGCCCGTCCATACTGTCGTAGGGTCATCGTTGGTTTTACGAAACCAAAGCATATTAAAACATATACGATTTAAAAATGTAAATATATACTTCCTCATGCATGCGGTTTTACCTGTTTTGCCATGTTTCTTGTGTACGTGAAACGTATATGAAAGTGCCAGTGTGGACGGGCTTTAAGTGTTCAGTTTCCCTGCAGTGCCTCCGCAGGGGAGTTGCAGTATTACACAGTATCGATTCATATCAGTGCATTGTCTGTGTTAAGGCCATATTCTCAAGAACTTGTTCAATTCAGTATGTAAAAAAACAGACCAGTTTTAATGCGTGTGTTTTTGTGTGTAACATCCGTATCTGTTGTGTACCCCCCGTTATTTTAGGTCTGGGTCATTCATGTGTCACCCATTTTATTTATTACGCACAAAAAAGAAAAACAGAAGGAAGCCAATTTCTTTTTCTAGCTTTGCTTAGCAATGATCAGTGACAAACAGAACGCATACAGATGTCCTCCATTTGCACTCCATTTTTTTTGTGTGCCCCCACTGACTTGAATGGGTGATTATCATCCAGGAGACAGCACTGGTCCATCAGAGAAAGAGACTCTCTTTGTAGCCCATTCGCACTCTCTGTACAGGAAACCCAAGTCTATTGACTCCCTAATGGGGTATATGACTATGGGTGTTCTAAACTAGGAAAGTGCTTTAAAAAACTTTTTCAAATACCCAAAAAGGTGCAAAATACTGCAAATTTGTCAGATGACTATACGATTAGTCAAGGTTTATGTTCAGAAAAAAAACTTCAGGAGATTGATGAGGTTTCAGTATTTGGACGTAGGAGGGTGAGAGCACAATATTTTATGCATTGAGCAGTATATTTGCTTTCCGCATGATTTTTGCCTCACAAATCTGTGTCAAAATCTGCAGCTTTATGCCATAATTTTTGGTGCAGATCCGCATGCAGAATTTGCCCTGTCAATGGGCAAGATCTGGATGCAGAGAAAGTGTCATAGACCACCTGCTGTGTCAGATTGGCACCAGGGTGGCATCACAGTGTCAGCCCCAGCCCACGTGACCCACATGCCGGTGCATACTCAGTGTCATTTCGGTGCCGACATAATCACTTCTCTGCAGGTGTGTAGATGATTGGTCAGCTAGGAGGCGTGTTTCCCAGCCAGCCAATCAACATCTTCCTGTACACATTTATTCAGGCTCCTCCTCATGGAGGACACCGGATACACATCTAGTCTGTAAGGGTTTCCGTCTTGCCCTATTTTCATAAAAGTTCATTTAGCAATTTCTATCTTCCAGGGTGTTCTGACATCTTGCTCCTGATTATAGTTTCTATAGTATTCCACCCAGTCATTGCATGCTTGTTTCCATCTATATCATATCCTTGGTCTCTGTCTAAAGCAAACATCATCACTATTTTCCAACTAGGGAAAGTCACGGTTGCCCCATATTCCTTATGTAGGGTTGCCCTCATCAGGGTGTGTGCTCCGTTCTAAGGTAGGGTCTCATTACATAAGTAGGTTTGCATCAGACTTCCTGTTTCCCCACTTTTTGGTTTCATTATTCATATTTTCGCTCTCTGCATTAATATATTGTGTGGATATCCATCTTCTTTAGGACAACAAATTACGTCCAAACCGGACAAGGTATTTTAGGTCCAGCTTGGACAAGACAGGGACTCTTGGGGTTTTCTATTAACAGAATTGTCAGCATATCTTATCCTATTTAGAGTACTGGTGACCAGCTGATGTCAGCGCTCTCTTCTGAAGTCTCTGCTCTCACTCCAATATGAGATTGGCTAAACTGAAAAAAACCCCAAAAAATAACAAAAACTGATTGCCTGATTTACTAAGCCTTTGTGGCAATGCAGACGGATATCATCATGAGAGCTTATAATAGAGTTCTGTCTACATATACAACCAAAAAAGGGGAGCATACGTCTATCACTTGCTGACATCAACGAGCCCCGATGATAGAGCATTGCGACCCCCGATCGAGTTATTTTGTCTTGTCGCCATATGGTTGACTGGTCCACTTCAAGGTTTGAAAACTGACCAAGATTTTGCTGTTCAACCAGCTGTTCCATAACTTAAAAGATAAAATAAATCGGAGCCCTTTCCTGTTATGTCCTCTGGCAGCAGAATTGCTGAAAATTGTTTTTATCAATTTTTGGAAGGCGATTTTGCCTTTTCACATGTGGTCTATAGTATAAAAAATCATTAAAAACAAGTATTACAGCAGAGTCGCGGTCCAGCTGGTTACATACTTAGTGTAGCCTTCAAGCAGTAGCCTGTGAAATGTGAGAGCATGATTTAAGCCCCGATGTCTGGGTCATTGCCTGATAGCCGTATATTATTCTCATAGGCTCAATATTTAAAGGAATAGAATACTCCACTGATATATAGTATGTATCTACCTCTTGACAGTCAGCAGAAGAGGCTGGTAGATAGTAATGTATATAAAGAGCTATATAGCTCTGAAAATGTCAAAATTACGTGATGAGGTAAAGTTGCCATTTTGAAGCCATATGGAAAGTTATGTAGCAATTGTTAAATGGAACAGTGCCCCTAGTGGCCAGAAAATTACAAAGTCAATATTCTTTATTAAAGAATATATTTAAAGAGGTTATCCCAAAATCAAAAGTTATGATTTGTAGGGGTCTCACTGGCGTAACTATAGGGGATGCAGTTGCACCCGGGCCCAGGAGCCTTGGGGGTCCATAAGCCCTCTCTTCTCCATATAAGGAGCAAAGTACTACCGTGCTTCCTTGATAATAAGCCCTACCCCATTTTTGGGGTAAGGCTTGAAATATAAGCCCTCCTCTGAAAATAAGCCCTAGCTAAACTGCATAAAAAAAAAAAAAAATCAACAGTCACCTGGTCCGCGGTGTCCCGATGCCTTGCAATGGTCTCCAGCAGCACAGAGGACGCTGCAGCTTGCCGCAGCGCTGCCGGAAACTATTGTGAGGCATCGGGACGCCGCGGACCAGGTGGGTATAAGCCCCAAGCTGGGGGGCCCCCAAGATAAACCTTTGCACCCGGGCCCATGAGCCTTTAGCTACACCCTTGACTGAGTCCCTCTCCTCAATGCGGGCTTACTGCATTCTCTGCAGTGAGGAGTGGCAGTTGCATATTTACGGTGCTGCTTCATTCACTTTCAATGGAACTGCTAGAGATAGCCAACTACAAGAGCTCAGCAATTTCCATAAGCCCTACCGAATTGAATTGAATAGAGCTCTGCTGCCACTCTATGTGAAGTCACTGTGGGTGGGAGAAGAGAGGGGGACATTATCAGGATCAGTAGGGGTCTTAGCGGTGAGACCCTCACTGATCATAAAGTTATCCTCTTTCCTGTGGATAGGGGATAACTTTTGATTTTTGGATGACCCCTTTAAGAATATTTGCCTATTTTAGCTATGATGAATAAAAAAAAAAACAAAAGCACCGATAGTATCCAACCCCTCCTTGGATTCAGGTACCTTTACACAAGAAAACTACAGTATTGTCCAAACAGCCACTCAAAATAGTCCCTAATGTGAGTTGCTAGCGTATGAACGACTGTTTGTGTGTTTTTACTCAGAGCGATTGTTGTTCGGTTGTCCGTTTTCCTTGTCGCTGAAGCCCACACTTCCCTGCAAAGTCATTGGCTAGTCATTGAAAGACAAGCGATTGCCCTTTAACACCGGACGATAAATAAAGGGTCGGACCAGAATCAACTTTTTTTCCCTTTCCATAAGATAGGTGATAAAAGTTTGATCGGTGGGGGTCTCAACTCAAAGACATCCCCACTGATCTTGCAAACCATGTCCCACTAATCTCATCACTTCTTCCACTGACAGTGACGTCAGATTGAATAGAGTGGTGGCCATACATGCTCCATTTATATCAGCGAGGCTGATGGAAATAACCTTGTACTCAGATATCTTCAGCAGTCCCATTGAATACGAATGGACCGGCACCACACTCCATTCAATCTCCTCAGTAAGTAAGCCCACATTAAGGAGGAGTGGGCAAACAGGACTCCCGTTTCCAGGATCGGCACCAATCAAACTTAGGGATAGGTGATAATAGTTGTTTCTGGTACAACCCCATTAATCAACCAGTGACTATTTTTAGGTGAGCTGAAATGAAGCGACTGGTGAATGAATTCTCCCTTTTCACCCGGCTGGTGGCCAAGTTTACACAAAACATTCACCCCATGGAGTCACTATTCGTCGTCTTGTGTAAAGCCACTCTGATGCTAAAGTACATAGACAATGGGATTCAGCTACCAGGCCCATCAAGGGCGACTCGAAGGCCCAACTGCTTGACACTGCTTTAAAAACTGCTACTTACTGCCCGACATGTCCAACAGTCTGGTACAAGATATTCATATCTATTCCCCATGGTGACACAAGGGACAATAAAGATGGTAGAGTAACCCTCTCCACCCCCCGTTCGCTGACACTGACCAGCCTATTAATGGTCCGAAGAAAACATTCCAGAATCCACTCGGAGGTTCAAGTGAAGTTTACAAGCCTCCTTTTGTAATAGAACTGCGAGCAAAAAACATCAATCACTCTCTTCTTATTCATCCATGTTATTTTCCGAAAGGAAAACTGGCTGAACAGTTGGCTTCCTCTCTAACACGGTTTGATGATGATTTCATGTAATTGGTTCAGTGTTAAGTAACCTGAAGGAATGCGATTCAGTAATTAGACTCTGCGCTGTTTCCTTTAGATACCCAGCTCTTGGCTACGTGTCTTTAGATAAACCTGCAATTAGCTGCTACTTGTGGGAATGTAATTTAAAGAAAATGACTGGATCCAAGAAGCGAGCAGAAGATATGATTCATGGGGTTTTACTGGATGCGATAAACTAAAATGTTCACAAAATTAGGTAAAAAGGTGTTTAAGTTGATCTATGGAGGATTATTTTGCCTTAAAAAGTATATTTAACGTTAAATACTCTTCTATAAAAAAGACAAAAGTATTATGGAGGTGACATCTTTTTTGGCTAAGCAATAAAAATCTTATATACAGGCTTCTGAGGCTACGTAAAGCCTCTTCATCAGGCTTAATCTGATGAAGAGGCCTAAAGCAGCCTTGAAAGCCTGTACAGTAGAAGGGGGGTGGGGGGTGCAGTAAGCTCGCAGTGAAGAGGAGAGGGTGACATAGTGGCGAGACCACCACGGATCAGACTGTTATCACTTATCATATGATAAAAGCCCATTTTGGGATAGCCCTAGAGATGAGCGAGCATACTCGCTAAGGATAATCACTCGAGCGAGCATTGTCCTTAGCGAGTACCTGCCCGCTTGGAAGAACAGGTTCGGGTGCCGCCGGGCTGGGGGAGCGGCGGGGGAACAGAGGGGAGATCTCTCTTTCCCTCTCTCCCCCCGCTCCCCCCTGCTCACTCCCGCAACTCACCGCTCACCCGCGCCGGCACCCAAATCTTTTCCACCGAGCGGGCAGGTTCTTGCTAAGGACAATGCTCGCTCGAGTAATTGTCCTTAGCGAGTATGCTCGCTCATCTCTAGATAGCACCTTTAACGGGTTGCCTGTGATGTGACAGCGATTTTAAATGTATGTTCAACGGCGCTAAAGTGGCCTGTTTTTTTAAGTAGGTAACATTAGTAGGTTTATGTTTCCATAATGCCATATCTAGTTGGTACATAACAATTCCACAGTGATCATGCGGTTTCTGTGTCCCTGTCAATGTTCCTTTTTTTATGGTACCGCAATGGGTCACCATTTTGGTCAATGTTGCAATTAGACAAAGCAAGGTCTTGATGGTTCAGGGGTTTACATGTGTTCTAGCAGAGTTCTCTTCCCTTTAACCTTTATATTGGGAGAGGTAAGTCACAAATGTGATTATTAAAAGGGATTTGAAAGCAATACTGAGTGGCATTGTGTAGCACCCAGAGCGGTTCCCACCTCTACCACCCCAGCAATGGTTATTTAGATTTTTTAGTTGAACTGCCTTTTATCTGTACAGCATGCTGAGTTGTTGAGTATATGTGCTTTTTGTCTTATCATTCAGTACTTCATGATTATACATGATTAAAACTTTATCCCAGAGGTATTTTAATACTTTTTTCTTATCGTGGATGAAAATAAATAAGCAGTTATTGGAAAATCCCGGAGGATTTCAAGAAACCTTTTTCCTTACCTTCCTCTTTTTTGACCTTCCTTCTGACTGTAAAGTCCTAGTACATTGGTCTACACACTCAGAAAAACTCAAGTTACTATGATCAGCACTGTAGTCAAGGTCAGCCAGTTTCGCCAGAGAGAGGATATAGTTACAAGCTATTCTCAAAATGGCCAATTTAGAAAGCTTCTGTCCGTATGAATAACATGGCACCTACAATGGAAGAGAGACACATCAGACATAATATAATGCGTATTAGTAGCAGTAAATAATTTACAGTACAGGCCGTTTTATTGTAAATTTACTTAATACACTCAAGTGGCTTAACAGGTTGACAAACATTGTGGCTGGGAAAGTTTATTGACTTTAATTATGTCCTGTTCTGCGGTTTCTCATCGTGCAACAAACCATTCTGTCTGTGGTAGCATGCAGGCTGAGGGAATCCTGCAGAAAGATATACCGACCCATCATGCCAGGACAGAAGGGCTTGGCGCTTGTTTGCCCTGCATCCAGTCTCATGCCTACTGTGACCTTCAGATATCTTACCCCCTCGGTTTGCCTTGCTCATGCATACAATCCCATGGAGAAGGGGGATGTAGACCAGATGAGGTGCTGACTCCACATTGTATGGAACCCATACAGCCCACCACTGGGTCTGTCCTAATGGTGTGGACCTTGGTATTTCTTAGGCCCCCTTCACACATGTGCATGTGTATTTGTACACACATGAGCGTAGTGCTTTTCTGGTATGAACGAGACTTTTTTGTGCGCGCATCGGCGTATTTTACAGTACGTTTTGTGCCCGCAAGGCATGTTGATTTGCGTGCGGCAAACAAAGAGACCCAAATTAAATGGCTAATTAGTATACGAGTTCCAGAAGTGTTCTTTTTCCAGCGGTATTACGCAGCGTATCACACGTCTCCTAGCGTACTGCGTACCAATTTTGCGCACCCCACATTGACTTCTATGGAAGGTTTGGTGCGCAGGAAAATAGAGCATGTTGTTCTTTTCTCTGCATGCAGGAAAAATACACACATGTGAACGAATGCATTGAAATCAATGGATTCTATTCTCGGCGTATTGCCGATATTGGAAGCTTATATACATTCGTGTGATGCCGGCCTCAGGGTTCAAAATAAGTTAAAGTCCAATGTAGGTTGAACCGTTTTGTGAAATACATGGAGTAAAATTTATAATTTTAACCATCTAATTTGCATAGCTAAGCCCTCCACATGACTATGGACACATGATAAATTGGTAACCCTTAGGGTATGTCCACAAGGGGCGGAATTTGCTGAGGAGTATCTGCAGCACATACTTTGCAGCAGATCCGCAGCCCAAAATCCACTTTAAAATCTGCTCCGCAGGTCAATTTCTGGAGTGGATTTTTTCTGCAGCATAGGCATGAAATGTTTAAGATCTCAGCCACTTTGCTGCAGAGGTAAATGCTGCTGATTTTTCATGCGAAGAGTCTACACAGAAAATCCGATGTAAATCTGAATGCACCCTTACATGGTAGAGTACCATATAAGACTTCTAAAATACCCAATGAAGAACAAATGCAAAGTTGGATCAGTGCCATAATGTACCAGAGTTTAAACAGTCGAAGGACATGGAATTAGAAGATTTCTATTACCCAAGTGAGTATTAACTAAAAATATCCAATAATCAAGAAAACACTATTCAGGTCAGCGCTACAGACACAAATTTTCATCAATGATCTAGTCCTCTATTTAAAGATCAACCTAGGTCGCCAATCATCTAGTGCCTAGGTTCTCAACCTGAGGCACTCTCACTGTGTTAATGCTGTCCTAAAAGAGATACTTTGAGTCGGGTGAGCCTTGAGAGCCACCTTCAAGTCCACAAATTCAGATGGCTAAAAGTCTTGGTCACCAAAGACCTATGCAAACAATTGAGTTTGCCTAAGATCAACGTCATCTGTCTAGGTCTATAATGATCGAGGCCACCAAGTTTGTCTATCGACAATGTAGGTCACCAATTCAGATTGCCAAAGCTATTGGTCATCAATTCGGATTGTCAATAACCTACACCAACAATTTACTTTGCCAAAGATAAAAGCCATCTGTCTATGTTTCCAATGAGCTAGGCCACCAACTCCATGTATCAATGATGGAAGGCACCAATTCACATAGCTAAAGCTCTAGGAGAACAATTCTGGTCACCAATGACCTAGGACACCAAGTCAGGTTGCCAAAACGCTAAGCCATCTCTCCAGGTTGCCAATGAAGCAGGCCATAGGGAAAACAATTCACAATGTGCACCGAATATATTTTATGTATTATCAAGGATAAATTATAGAGTAGGTTGTAACACATCTGAGACATCAGGAAAATTTTTTGAACTTCATGGAAATGTCTTTACACACATTTCATACAGCTCTTCAGTTCAGCTGCCACCCGATATATGCTGACAACTTTAAATGGACATAAGTGTCAGGTCACACCACAGCACTTACTTATTAGTAACACACAGAGTCTATAGATCAAGCGCTCTACGTATCTCCAGCCTGGCTCCATCTGCTCCATTTATCAAGACACATTTCCATCAGCTGAAAAACTCTTCCCACTCATTATCTTGTATCCAGCCACAGGAATTTCTAACACTTGGGGTCTGCTGTAAGGAGAAACGGCTTCTTCTCAACACTTGGGCTGATCTACGGCTTCCTACTTATGGCAGCCTGATGAAATTACATGCACTTTGGGAATGAAAGAAGAAGATAAACAGTGCACACTTGTAGGATGTATATAGATCAATCATATTGTAGCTCATCTGGTGGGTTGGGGGTGTTATTGTAATTAAGACCACCACTGTCTAGAAAAAGAGACAAAACAGCAGGCAGACATATTTGACTTGATTTACTGATTAGTACTTGAAAGAAGAGACGGCTCTGCTTATTTATCAAACCGCCCGCTTTGAGATGTAACAATATTTCACTACTTGAGGAAATCTTTCACCATTAAGAAACTTGGGATTGTTCGGCACTCATTAGTGTTATATTTTGCAGAAACGCGTGGTAAGCTAAAACCGTGGGCGCGGACCCTCTGTCACTGACTGATTTTGCTTTGGGCTAATCTCGAGGACAGCTACAGGAGGTCAATAGTCTTCACTCTTTAACTCTTTTTTACAGGGATCTGGTTGCCCATCCAGGGAACATCTTGGATGTTACCTAAGGAGTAGTAAAGTGACAACTGATACAAGTGGGTCGAAAAGGTAACGGAGAGTGATACTGAGGGATCAGGCTAAGATGGAGCCAGATAACATTCAGATGTGAGGACAGGTAGAGGTCGTGTAATAGGGTAAACAGTTGAGGCCAGGATAGGCAGTGGTCAGGAAAGCTGGGCATCCAGGCAAAGGGTCAAACAGGGAAATAAGCAACATAAAGAAGCATCTTCACTGGAACACTAGGAATATATTGCTCCGGCACCTTTTAGTAGGGGAAGGTGCCTTAGATTACCCATGAAGGGCTGGGGTAGGCTTGTGTCAAGAAGGTTGGGTGTGCATGCTGGTCTGTGAATGCCACGCAGTAGGCAATGATGGGTTAGTTGGAGGAGAGGGTAGATAGGTTATAATAATATGTTGTGACCCAGCAGGGTCCAGACCTCGGTGCTAGCTTGCATAGGCATGCTTCTTGCTCTTACGACTCTTTTCTTATGACACTAAGACCACATTATTTGCTTTCATCAAGGAAGATTTATTTAGATTTTACCAGTTCCGTTCACCATGATACTGTAGCATTTTTAACAGAATATTACAATAAAACAAAAATTAGTATAAAAACTGTGAGCAGTTTTAGGAGTCTCTGATGGCGTTTCTACAGTCTCTAAAACATAATAAGAGAGCGAGGGGTGAACTCACCCAGGAACGCTTAGCAAACAGAAAGCCAGCAGATCTCAATTCAAGTTTACAGGTTCTTCGATCTGTGTACTCCACCTGGTGCGAAGCTTGTTCAATTAGCCACCAGAATGTCCTTAACAATTCGGCATCATCTGGACTCCCAACAATACCACTTAAGAGCAGTGGAGAAGCATGGCTGGCTACCAGCTACAACAGCTTCCTCATCCCCCGAAGATGGCACCAGCTTCCTGCCCCACAACACGCGTCCCGGAAAGCCCATTCCTTTTTAAAGAAACAAGAACTTTAAGGGATTTTTTTGATTTATTGATTTTATATAGTTATAGGATCCCCTGTGCCAAAAACTATATGAAATCAATATACTCACCGTGGCATCGGACCACTGCTTCAACAGTCCGCTGCCAAAGCATCTGACAAGCGACAACACATAATGTAGAAGCCCCAAGCAAGGTTTACGGGATGTCAATGATGATGTCCCTGCCCAGCCTCCTATTGCCTGCATGGGTAAAAAGAAGGCCAGAGCAGCGGTGAGTGGCGGCGGGGAAACAGCACACGGCGGGAGGTGATTTTTTTTTTTTAAATATACAATGAGTCTCTTCACTGCCACCAATGTTAGAGGTTTATCCGTCTTCGTCAAAAACTAGAAAACGTCTATACCAATGGTATGTGCAACATAGAGGGGCAGAGAATCAGCTCAGGCTGGCCACCTGCATTCACCATGGGCAAAGTCAAGCAGGCAAGGATAGCAAGAGCTTCAAATCCCATAAGCAAACAGGGGCACAATGGCCCAACTGTCAAACTGCTCTTCTCTTTTACTACAGATGGGAAGTTGAGCCCTTCTGGCTTGAGTAGGTAGTTAAGCACGACCACAATGTCATCTTCCAACAGGAAAATGCTCTGTGTCATCGAGCTTGGATCTCTAGCTAGTAGTTGGAGAAACACGACAATGAATTCTTCACCCTGCCTTGGTCCCCAAACTCACTGGACTGTAACCCTATTGAACATGTGTGGGATATGCTGGAAAGGACTGTGAAATTTACTCCCACTTATCCGCAAAATGTGCACCGACTGACGGAGCTGCTGCCATTGGCATGGGTCAAGTTGAGTATGGAGGATGTTGGCCACCTTGTGGAATCTGTTCCCCGATGTCTGAAAGTTGTGATCACCCAAAAATGTACACAATCCCCCTGTTATTGAGCAGGTGTTCCTAATGCATCGATCGGTCAGCGTACAATAATGGTGGAATAGGGGTCTTTGGGCTCCAGCATCCAGGTGCAAATGCTACCTTGCCACTCACTAAAGTTATACCCCTGCGTTCCTACATGTTAGATCATTATTGAGATCCATCAACAGCAATCTAATGTGTATGAGGAGACTTTCAGATGTACCCTGAATACAGACTACTTTTTTTTTTGCAGTCAAAAAAGTGGATACAAGTGGCGGCTTTGTCTGGTCTGATATTGGGTGCAATTATCCGTCTTCCATGTTGTAATAAACTATAAAACTAACGACTGGATGGAAATAAGCGCTTCATGTCTAGGCCAACACCAACACTTCTTTATATTGTTCTTTTTATGCATTAAATAAAAGTTGACTTCCATGTAACACTTTAATGACCTTGTACTTGGCACACATGAAGGAACGCTTGTTACATTCAAGCTTTTTTCACATCTAGAGGAATTCCCTTGTATATTCCTGCTACCTGGATCAATCATTTTACGAACAGGACCAAGTTGGGTAGAAAGACAGAAGAGGTGTAATAGCATTATATTACCCATGATGGTCCTCCATTCAAAAGAAGACCCTCAATACGGAGAGGGGCTGTTATCACGCCATGACAACAACCTCTTTCCTCTCTCATTTTAGGACCCTTATTACCTAGATGCCTCCAAACATACAAAGTATCCCATCACTCGGAACAGACAGTCGTTAACAAATGATAGGTGTAACATTACCGGAGGAAGTTCTCTTTGGCGCCACAGCAAATTACATCTCCATTATCACCACTAACAACTCTTAATCACAGTTCAGCAGAGGTAGAGAAGGAAGAATATTCCTAAGGTAATCAAGTAAGACATACTGCAATGCTCATAGATGGGGGGAATAATGGAAATGTCCATCTGCCAGCATTTGCAAGACCAAAATTGGTACCCTACATGCCACAGAAGATAAGACAGATTTGCATTGTACCACCATCATAGACAGACCCCCTTATACAGTAGTGCCCTAGACCTGTACCACCTGCCTAACAATAGGGGCTATATGTTAGATCAGTGAGGGGGCTGGGTGTCCTGTGTGCCGTGTCCTCTATATTTTAGGCTCGGAGGAGGTGATGGATGCAGTGGAGGCCGCAAACATTCAAAGCCGGCTTGCAGTTTTAGCTTTAGGTGAGATGGCATCCTGTGCGGAATTTTTTGCGAGCGCTCCACATGTCATAAGAAAAATACTATATATTGTATGATAGGCGGTCTGCCTGTATTCTGTAAGAAAGTAACAAGATAACAGCATATCCACATCAGAACAGCTCAGTAAATAAATGTACCAGTACCAAGCTCATATCATAAATACAGCACCAGAACCAAGCTCAGCAAATAGATACAGCATCAAAGCCAAACTCATAACATAAATACAGCATTTGAAGCAAACTCAAAAAATACAGCATGACAACCAAGCTCATAAAAATACTACACCAGAACCATGCTCAGTAAATAGATACAGCATCAGATCCAAACTCATAACATATATACACACACAACACCAGAAACAAACTCACAAATACTGCACCAGAACCAAGCTTATAACGTAATTACAGCACCAAACTCATAACCAATACTGCACGAGAACCAAGCTCAGTACAAAGATACAGCATCAAAGCCAAACTCATAACAAATACTGTACCATAACCAAGCTCTGTACATAGATACAATTCCAGAACCAAGCTCATAGTACTACTACACCAGAACCAAGCTCAGTACATAGATACAGCATCAGAACCAAATATAACATAAATACAGCACCAGAACCAAGCCCCAAGTATATTATAGGACCTCGGCTAGGCTGTTAGTGTCTGTCAGTGTCTGTCAACTAGTTTGATGACTGTTCCCAACAGCAACAAGCAAAATGACCCCCGTAGTTCTGATAGGTGGAAAGGATGTGTTAGATAGTGTAACCTACATGCAGATGATGCCCCCCAATTAGTCTGTAGCACCGAGAGGGTTCACCTGCACAACGTCAGAGTTAGCAGGTGGAGGTCGGAGACCCACGACCCTCAGTGAAAGATACCTCTCAGCATTTGCAGATTTGCACTTTCAAGCCCTGATCCATCCAGGAACGTCCACAAAACTTAACTGGGATGCATAATTTGCATTAGTCCCGACTCCTTTGTGGTCTGGTTTGTGGGACTGTCCTACAGAAACAGCACGGTTGAGAGGTATGTGGCTGTGTGTGTATGGTCATGTCTTTTGTTGCTCACTGGAGCTTCGGAGCCTAATGCTGTACCAGAACCCGGACCTATCAGATCCTCTGGTGGGCCAGTCTAACCCTGCCCGGGGGCTTAAGATACTTACAACTGCTCTTGATTGCAGTTATCTCTCCATTTAAATCAATGCATCTTAAAAAGGGTTATTCCAAAAATCTACGTTTATCAACCATCCATTGGACAAGTGATGAAAGTCTGATCGATGGGGATCTGAGACAGCCAGTGATCTGAGAATAGGGGCTGCACTTGTGGAGATTGAATGGAGCCATGCCTGAGCTATATTCCTTTCATTGGGGTGATGGAAATAGCAGAGTACAAGCGCTCGGCTATCACCGGCAGTCCCATTGAAGATGCATGGAAGATCATCATGCATGCTTGACTGCTCCATTCAGTCACTGTGAGGTGTGGGTCTCAGTGGTAAGACCTGCACTGATCAGACTTTTTTTTAACCGATCCTGTGGACAGGCAATAACAGTCATCTTTAGTACAACCCCTTTAATTCTGGACTCTCAGACCCCCTCCATCTGTGTTTTGTTGTAGGAATACCCCCTTTACATACTAGCTTTTAGAATAAATATCTTTTTGGTAGATTCCGCTGGAACTTTTACTTTTCTGCGGTTGTCCTAAGTGATGCAAAAAAAATAACATTGATTGTGTGGAATTTCTTTTTTCTTTTTTGCAAAAAGCAAGAAGAATAAAACTACATCTGTTTTTTTCTAAGCAGACGGCAACAACGCGGCTTTTTTATAAGGCGGGCCAGGGGATATCTTGCATAGAGCTGAGTCAACTTTGTTCCATAATAAGCTGCTGAACTCCCATATCTTCTAATTCATTCAGTTTATTTTTATTCTGGGAGTTGAAGTATTTTAAAGTCCCACCGGGGAGGTAGCTGGCCCGCTCTAGATGAGTCTATTGGAACGTTCTGTGTAACTGAACTGTCTCTGTTTCTGCCGCGTAAGACGCCAAAAACGTCTTCCAGAAGGTTCATATAAATGTCCACTTCTGGCTTCATTACGTCATTGGCTTCTCAAAAGTATTTTTTCTTTATTATAAATAGGAGCATGTCTTTTCTTTATTCCCCCACCCTCCTCTGTTAGAGAGAAGGCCCCATTATCCCCTCGGGAGCAGCATTCATACTTGTTAAATCCCATAACTTATTCACCTTTTCACAAGTTGTGTTTTTTTTAACCCTGTTCTACATGAGCGCCGCCGGGGTCTGCTGGAGGTTTCAGGGGTTTATTACACACAGATATTGTGTTTGATGTTGCTGCAGTTGACTGTTCTCTTCTGTTGGGGGTCAGTTGATTTTACAGGGTCCGAATATCAGAACGATCTGCCCAATAGGAAGAGTCTTGTTAATGGCACCATTAAAGGGAGTCTGGCACCTACTTTTATCCCTATGAGCTAAGCTTCTGCGCTGACTGTAGGTGACCCGTGGAGTTCGAGGATGTAAGTTTAATACTTACCTCCCCCGTCGTTCCCTTGGTGTGAGCGTTGCCACTGAATGCATTGAGTGACGTTGCCAAGTAGTCCGTCCATTGTAAAATTAGAATGGGCAGACTACTTAGAAGCGCTGCTCAATGCATTCAGCAGCGGCTTTCACAGCTCACATCGGGGGGAACGATGGAAAAGGTAAGTGTAAAACTTACATCTTCGAACTCCATGGGTCACCTACTTTCAGCCTAGCTCATAGGCAGGACCCTATCAATTGGGGCTCAGGCGGTCGTCTCTGTGACCCAAGGTGGGACATTTTGTATACAGGGCGCCAAGGCATAAAAATAAGTTCTTTAAGTTATTATGGAGCTTTTCCTTTTTACACAGGTATGTTTATGCTGCGTGCCATGGACCCATGGCATGGCGCCTGCTAGTTTTTGATATTCTAGTGTTAGATTCCCTTTAATGGATTTTTGGCTGATGATTGCTTAAATACAAAGCTATTTCTAATATCCTGAACGTGATCTCCTAGTAGTATCGGGGGGTAAAATGGCCCATGTGAATTGGCCTTAAAGGGTTGTCCAATTGTAAAATGGCCTATCCTCATGATCAGTTATCAATAGTAGACCGGCAAGCGTTCATTACTGGGGAACCCCGCTGATCTGCTACTCTTAGGTCCAATGCGCTCGTGCGCCCAGTTGGTTGCCGAATGAAGCAGATCCACCAATTTCAAAGGGACCAGTCAACCATCCAAAAGTTTATGAAAGTGTCACAACTTTTCCGCAGCAGATGATATTGGAGGAAAGAAGGGTCAGGCATGTTCAGATAAGCCATCATCAGAGGTGTCTGGTGGCGGAGGTGAGCATGCACGTGTACGGGAGAGTTGGAAAAAAAAAATAGCCGGAGGCCAAATGAGCTTTCGGCCAGAAACTATTGAAGTTATATGGGCACCTTGAGCTCAAAGTTACCCTCAGAAACAGATTTATCCCTCTAAGATCCGAACTTGCTGAAGCATTTGGAAAATGAACAATGAATATAGAAACTTTACCAGGAATACATTTTGGCTACCAGTCTGGAATCACTTTGGGAGAAGTTCGCTGAAACAAAACAAAGAGAAAACCTTCTTGGATGCAGAATAGATTCCCCATCCAAACAGAATGTGCAGCCAGCGCTCCGCAGAACGGCCTGAGATGGGATTTCAGTATTGCGCTGGATCTTGGAAATGAGCTTAGGTATGTAAGATCTGAAATAAGTGACTACCTCCTGCTGCTGCTGTTCGCCTCTCACATGACCCCTTTAATGTTGTTCTCTTATTCTCTGGAGTTTATACTTTGTTCCAGCATTAAACAGCCACACTGCCAGACTTTCAATGCTATCAAATAACCATAAGCTGGAACTTAAGCCTCATTCACATGAGCGTTTTTAAGCAGCTATTTAGCTGCGTAAATACGCTGGCCGAAAATCGTGCCCATGTGAAGAATTGGATTCCAATGCATTCATTAGCGATTTTCGGACGAGTAAAAAAATCATGCCGTCAAATCTAGAACATTGTTAGAGATGCACACTGTGTGAAAAGATAGGTCTTGACCTATCTTTTGCAGAAAAACGGTGGAAGCTCCCATAGACTCCTAAGGGAGGGGGAGGGAGTTTAGCTGCATCAGGCGCTCGGGAAAGAAGAAAGCTGCCTCTATTTAAGCATTAGAAGTCATACTGAGGATTTCTGCCGACCGAAGGATTGCCACAGCTGCAGCGTATTTTTCCACCGATACACCTGTTTGAATGGATGAGAAATTAAGCTCGGTAAATTAAGGTATAAACTATTGATGGCCTATCCTAAGGACAGGTCATCAATAGTAGGTCAGTGGGGGTTAGATGCTCAGCAGCCCTATCAATGATCCATTTGACAGGATAGTGCACTAAGTTGATTTCTTCAAGAAGTGTACAGCTCCATTCTTGCTGTAGTAGCCAGACTTGGAACTGCAGGCCAAGTTTCCATTAATTTCAATAGGAGCTTGATCTGCAATACCAAGTCTGACCACTACAGTAAGAGTGGAGCTATCTGCTTCCTGCAGAAGTCGGCACAGTGCATGAGCTTGTTGGCTTTGACAAACAGCTAATCAGCGGGGGTCATGGGTGACCAAACTCATTGATCTATCATAAGGATCAAGGGCGTAGCTAAAGACTCATGGGCCTGGGTGTAAAAGTTTAACTTGGCCTCTCATTGTTTTCGCCCACAAGGATATGTCTTGGTTCATCTGTTTTCAGAGGTTTGTGAAAAAGGACACATGTATAAATAGGTTCAAACAAAAAAAAGACCAAAGTCCTTGCAGGCAAGTAGAACGAAAGGCTGCAGCACATCTGTTCAGTCAACGCAGTGAGAGACGGCAGCAACGAGTGTTCACTCGAAGACCGCTCACATGTATTTATATGCATTCAGTAGACTCGGCAACCAATGAGCATGCAGTGGGGAGGGGTCAAAATTTTAAATATACACGCCCGCCAAAGAACCTCACATCCCCTACGATAGTTGTCCCATGTAGAGTAAATCTACCATATCTAGACACAAGCTTCGGGTTAGCCACTCTTCAAGTAGAGACACCTTTTCCACCCAACCCTCCATTAGGGCAATGTGGCCTAAAAGGACATATGATAAGGGTTTGGTCAAACTTGTGTAAGTCCTTTAATGAGAATGTGTCACCTAGGCGTCCTATACCTGGAATATTCATGTCTTGGAGGTAAGCGACACCCATAAAATTCCCATATACCGATATAGGACCTATATTGAATTGAGATACCGTATAGGCCTATAATAAATAATAAGGGATGGGGAGCTGCGGGGTCAGTAACAGGTTCCAGATGACAAATCAGCTCATTGTTTAGTCTAATCTTCTATTTATCCCAAAATGAGTTCCTGTGCTAACAGACAGAACAATGGGCCTAAACGCCAAGCGACTCTGCAGAGCAACGTTCCCAGAGAATGACAAATCTGCTATTCAAAAACATTCAGGAACATAATTTTTTTGTCTCTGCTATTGATTAGGATGGGGGGACCTTTTACGCGGGACGGGGGACGCAGCGCAGATGCGGATTTGGTCAATCAGTGCAGATTTTGTTGCGTTTTTAACTATAACTATTTTGCAGACTTTAATTGTGGAATTATATCTCCTGTATGTTAGAAATCTGCAACAATAATTCCGCAAGACGTCCGTAATTCTGCTGCGGAATTTAATCTTGCGGTTTTAAAGAAAGAATTCAAGCTCCATAGGGATAACATTGTGACGCAGAAATGGATCACTATATGATGTATCATGATACGAGAAACAGAATGAATGAATCCAGGAACTGACAACCGCTAGTAATGGGTGACAGACAAGGCAGCCAAGCCCCGTACATATGCGTAATGTGGGTGCCATGGCACACCGCTGGCAAAAGGCTCATCCCAACCATTATAATTCCTGCCTGATAACGGGCAAGCATTTTCTTGTCGGTCTACAAATATCTATGTTTTACTGCTGCTTGAACAAGCAGTGGACAATCTGTTGTAGACCTTGTGGGTCGCTTACACATTTCAGGAGCCAATTCCATTTTTTCCAGGCATTAAGAATTTCCATAGAGATCAATAAAAAAATGTAAGACCCCAGCACAAATTTCCAGATGCCTCGGTTGCCTGGCTCCTGAGTTTTCTGGCCTATACAGACTACAGGTTACAAAGCTTTGAGGGTCAGGAAGGGTATCGTTTCTCCTTAGGGAGAGCATCGAAAAGGTGTGAAGAGACTTAGAAGGCCATGCATGCTCCTCTGGGAAATGTATGCAAATGAGTAGATGGAACAATACATTTACAGAGCCTTCTAATAGGTGGTGCCACAGAGGCATTGTTCCATCTACCCATTTGTGAGGCTTGGAGGATTATGGCTCTGTTCAAAATTGCGCTGGAGCCTCCAACAGCAGTTCTGCTGCAGCAATAGCATAGCATGCATTACTAGTACTGCTGTCAAAATGGCAGGCACCTTTGGTATCCAATGCTCATCGTCAGGCACATCTGCTCCCTACAGTTGTCCTGTGTAAAAGGGCCCTTAATGTACCCGAACTGTTTTGCTGCTGGAACCAGGCAGCTCTTCACATTGCCAAATGACCTGGGTTGGTACTACAGACTGAGTCCTATTCACTTCAGTGCAGACCAGCTTTTGATGCTATATCTTGATAATAGGTAGAAGTGGGATGAGGCATTAAATTAATTGTGTACATTAATTGTTTTTGTCGTGCTTTTTGGAATGTAATGTGTCTTTCAATCCTTTGGGTTAGACAATGAGCGGCGGCCCTGGCCAATCAACTATTGATGACTTATCTTCAAAATAGGTCACCAATAATATGTGACAGAAAAACCACTTTAGTGTTGACAGCCCTAATATAGGACTGTAATAGGCAAACTAAAAGTTGAAGGACACATATTTGTTTGTGACTCTAGCCTAAGGTCCCATTCACATCAGCGTTGGAGGTTCCATTTAGAGTCTCTGTTACTGATTTCTGCTACAAAACGATATAATAGCTCAGCAGGCTGCTTGATTTTGTCTTCTAAATTCTGGCACAATGCCAGTGTCATGGCTTGTCGGCCCAGACAGCATCGTGGCATGGTGGCCTCAATGCAGGCCAAGACCTGTCGCCTTGTTCTGCAGGACAAGGGATAATGCTCTATGTGCAGAGACTGCTGGGGGCTGTCTCTCTTTGCTGCATGAATATATGTTGGATTAGTCATGCCTGGGAGAAGATTGCAGGTGGGGTTCTCTTATTGTTCTGCCAGTCCTCAGGTGTGCAGTAGCTTTATATTCTCACCCCTCCCTTTCTCAGTGCTGCTTATTCAGCTCCACAGAGGAGTAGTGGAGATTGGAGTTCCTCTGTGTTGGGTGTACTGCTACGTCCAGATAAGTTGCTGCTGTTTACTTTTTAGTCGTATTTCTGTTTTGCTTTGCTGTTCGGTTCGTCGTTTCAGGGGCCTCTATAGGGACAATCAGGGCCCAGGAAGAACACCATGGGGCCGCCTCTATCGAGGCAATTACTCCACTTCTAGGCAGGGACCCTTCACTCCCCTGCTAGGTTAGGCCCAGGCTTCCTTCTCCTTGGAGTGGTGCTACTGTTCAGCATAGCGTGGTGCGCACTGTTCTACAGTGCATGGTATTGTCAACTGCAGTGGTTGTGAATTTCACCCTGTGTCCGTGCTGAGCGTGGTGCTTGTGTGCCACACAGATGTAACAGCCAGGCTGCTGGATGGAAATCGAACAGAACCCCTCGTAGTCAATGGGGGTCCGTTAATCACCATTTGGTTCTTTCAAAGACGGAGCGGTCAGTCAGGGGGTGCCGTTCTTCATCTCCCTGAACGGAGCAGGAGGGTGGAACTCACAAACACTAATGTGATAAAACAATATGGGTCAGAAGCGGCGCTCCAGTGGAGTATATAGAAAAGAAGAAAGGACTGGAACGTAAGGGGACTCACCGCAACTGAACCGGTCCTAAGGTTTAGGCACCGGTCAGTTCGTTATTCCACGTAAGCCTCTGGTTGCTGACAGGTCAACGGTTTTGAGACATCCCAAAGGGAGAGCAGCAGAAGATAACTCCAAATATGTACGTTTAAGGAGAAAAGGAATATGCAATCCGGATAGAAGAAAAATACTTCAGCGCTCCGTTAAGCTGTGTCAATAAAATATCAGGATCTTACTTGTTTGGGGGTGCCCGACCTCCTGGCTCCCCTCACATCCAGAAAGGCAAAAATCCAGTAGAGAAAAGCGTGTTCTTTTGTAGGTCAAAATTTAATATTTAAAACAAGTTTACAATGCGACGCGTTTCGGCTTGTGCTAAGCCAAGCTTGAGGAAGCTTGAGGAAGGCTTAGCACAAGCCGAAACGCGTCGCATTGTAAACTTGTTTTAAATATTAAATTTTGACCTACAAAAGAACACGCTTTTCTCTACTGGATTTCTGCCTTTCTGGATGTGAGGGGTGCCAGGAGGTCGGGCACCCCCAAACAAGTAAGATCCTGATATTTTATTGACACAGCTTAACGGAGCGCTGAAGTATTTTTCTTCTATCCTGATTGCATAAACACTGATGTGAATGAGCCCTAAGAAGAGAGGAAGGATATCTGTCATAATATAAGTGGAACATTGTAGCCATGTGGTATATTACGTATCACTATATATGATGTGCCACTATATTACGTATCACTATACAATGGATCCGTCATATAGTGATCCGTCATATAGTGATCCGTCGTATAGTGATCCGTCGTATAGTGATATGTAATATAGTGATCCGTCGTATAGTGATCCGTCGTATAGTGATCCGCCGTATAGTGATCCGCCGTATAGTGATCCGCCGTATAGTGATCCGCCGTATAGTGATCCGCCGTATAGTGATCCGCCGTATAGTGATCCGCCGTATAGTGATATGTCGTATAGTGATATGTCGTATAGTGATATGTCGTATAGTGATCCGTCGTATAGTGATCCGTCATATAGTGATCCGTCATATAGTGATCCGTCATATGTCGTATAGTGATACATCAATCATATGGTGATACCTAATATAGTGATGACTTCTGATGACTTCTCAGCACATGAAATTGTTTTCACATTCTACCTAAAAAGTAAATATTGAAGCACACGGCGTTCTGAGAACAAATTGTACCAATACTTCATCAAAACACAACCTGGCAGCTCCCCGTGTGCCAGCGGGCCGAGGCACAGCAGCAACTACTGAGTTGGAACATCCTTGACAACTTCTGAATGAAGTGTTTTGGGGTCTTAAAGGGGCATTTGCCATCAGGTAGACCCTATAGGAAAATGTAGTGCAGCCGCTAATCCCCCACTCCCATCCCCCTCCCCACAATCCCCCTGTAGGGCGCATTCACACAGGCGATTTTAGCATGTAAGTTCTGTCTGAGTCTGAAATTGACAGACCCCGGACCCATAAAAGTCAATGTGTGTGTTCAGTGGTCCGAGTGAAATAATCACAGTATGTCCTATTCTGGTACGATTCTCAGAGCAGAATCGGCTTTTGAAGCCAAGAGGTGCGTTACAAAAAAAAACGGGATGCTTGTGTGGCATTGACTTCTAGGGGAGTTTTAAAGAACATCAGTTGTTATTTCTATGTGCATTAAAAACGGATTGCACTTCAGTGACACTCACGCATTAAGGGCTTCTTCACACCGATTTTGCGCCATTATTTTCATGCGCAAGATTTGCGAATGCAAAACACAGAGAAAAAAAACCTCATTGGTTTGAATGGGCTCGTTCTTATGAGCGTGTTTTGCGCAAGCATTTTATGCACACAGGAAGAAGGAGGACCTGCTCCACTTTCCTGTGTATTTTCGCACCAAGAGCCCCATAGAAGACTATGGGAGGTGCGCGAATACACAAGCGGATGCTCGAAATACTGCGCAAAACTGTAAAAAGAACACATTTTGCTAGTCTTTTAATCAATGGAGCGGCGTGTCGTGTGCGAACTGCCCCTGCTTGCGCAAAAAGTATTATGTGCGCGCAAATCTACCTCATCCAATCTTCTTCATGCACAAATAGGTTGCGCTGCGGCGAGTGTATTCGCGCATACGGTTATCTGAATAAGTCCTGACATGTATTGGTATGTCCTGTTCATCATGCGTGACAAGGACAGGACATGCAATGAGTGTTTTCACGCAGAGCTCCGGCTTGCGTGAAAAAACATCAGTGCGCGCATTCTCCTAGCCCAATAACAGGGCCTCGGGCAGCAAACGGCGCCCAATACACTAGTGTGCTGTGGGCCAGAGGGCGGCTTCAGACAGGTATTCTCTTTGGCGTGCGCATTTAGCTTGCGCAAAAAAAAAAAAAAACACGACATGCTGTATTTTTGTGCACATTCGCGCACCCCCCGTAGGAGTCTGAGTAGCGCAAATGTACGTGCGAGTATGTGCAAAATGCTGCGCATACCCACAAACACTGCCACCTAATTTGGCTTAGGGCTTCTTCAGATGACCGTGATTTTGTCCCATTTTGCGTCCGTGAAAATCATGGCTTCCTTTGATTTCAATGGTTTCGATTTCACTAGCGGGATTCTCGCGCATTATCACTACACGTGGGAAAGATGAGGAAGGATTTATCTTCACGCTTTTCTTTTTTTCAAACCGCGCAAAAGTGTGGAATTTGAATAGTCAAAAAAACCTCCAAAATAGTTTATGTTCCATCAAGGCGAGCGTACTAGCGCATGCGCCCGTCTGTTTAAGCCTCAATAGCCATTTAAATCAGGGTGGGGGTGATACTCCGGCCCCTGTCACCGAGCGCTGCCTGCACAAATGCGCACAGTATTTGCGCACGCACGCACAAGAAACTCCTGCAGTTCTTAAACAGACGAACATGTTTGCGCACATTTCTGCGTGCATGAAAAATTAAACCCAAACACAATGAATAGAACCCATTGCTTCTCATGGGCACGCGCAATTCCTGAGTGCGAGAAAAGCGGACGCTGTAAACCACAGGTAATTAATGCTTTACGGTTTAGAAGAGCGAATCAGAACGGCGAATCTTTTATATGGATTACTAGAGATGGAGACTTCCACTGAAAACACTAGAAACTCATTCCTATCAATGGATCACCTGTAGCGCAGGGAGGGTCAGCGGCACGAGCGGAACGGATTCGCGACTCGGCAAAGGTAATTAATCGGCGAGTCGCCTGCTGGAACTAGAAATCATGGCATATTCTGGCTGTCAGCGGCCGCAGTCATCGCTACGCACCATCTGCTCACCATCAGGCTGTCAGCGTCTGCTCCATACGTACAGCGCCAGGACCAAGCCAGCGCCGCAGTGACAGATAAGCGGTGACCTGCACCCCCTCCTTGCCGCTGTGCGATTATTTACTAGTACGTGTTATTACCGGTCACCCCATACGACATCCACTCACCAACCAGTGTGGGCTTGTCCTGAAAGTCCAGGAGTGGCGCGCAGGCCTGCCGGATCAATACGCAGACACGAGGCCGTACGTACACGAGCGGATTTCACTGCGAGTTCCGTCAGATTATGTAATACGCGCATGAAAAAAAAGAGCAGATGTGAGTGCCCAATAGAAATAAATGGGCTTTTAGCATCGCGTATTACGCATGTAACACGCAGGGCACATGACCCCTAAAGCCTGCGACACACTAGCGGTTTTTTTGTCCGTGTATTGGGCGTGAAAAAATAGCTAACGGACGACACACGGCTCGCCCATAATATTCAATAGAGCAGCACACGCTACGCGTAGACACTGGCTGAAAAAAACATTGCGTGTCCGGTCAGCGTGAAAAGTACAGCAAAATGGGCAGATAACCGTGCGATATCGCAATGTTGACAGCGCAAAAACTTTGCACGCAAGTTTTGCGCACCTGCTCGTGGGAAGCCGCCCTTAGCCTTGTCTTGGGAAGACGGAACAATGTCTTTACAGCGCCACCGCCGTAGGGATAAGTCTGCGCGCACCTTCCAGGTGCTCTGAGGGCGCACTCACACGGGCGTACGTGTCCTGCCTGTTACGCGTGTACTCTACGCCCCTACTGACTATACTGATGCGTAATACGCACTAAAATAGGACTGCGTTTTTTTCACGCATGTAATCCGCAGGTGGGAGTGGCCCAATAGAAATAAACGGGTTTTTAGCACTACGAATGAAAGACGCACAAGTAAGGGCAGCTTCAAACAAGCGGACGCACAAACACGCTTGCATCAGCGCGATTTATTGAGGTTGATTCGCGTGCTTGTCTGTACAAAGTATTGTACGTTTTTGCGCTCGCAGGGCCTATTCATATGGGTGCGGCGACCCCCTGCCCTGATATAAAAAGCTTGTTAGCCTGGGTCCAGATGTGAACGAGTTTTCACAGAATTGCGCATTTGCGCACCTCCCATAGACTTCCAGGGGATCTTAGCTGAGCAAATACGCAGAAAAATAGAGAAGGTTTTATTATTTTTTTGCACGTGAATGAGATGTACGCAAAAAATTGTACCAGTGAAAGAAACTAAATGGGTTCTATTCTCTTCGTATGGCGTGCGAATATTTTACACATGCAAAACCGTACATTGGGAGAAGCTCTGATACGTGGGGGGCATCCGCTGTGTGGGTCAGCCCTAAGGAGATACAACATGGGATGGCAGTCGCAGTGTGAATGCCTTTACCTTCTGCTGGGGGAAGCGGTGACACGGACATCTGGTGTCGCCGGCTAAGTCAGTCAAGTTCAGACAGGCAGGAAACAAACTTTCAGAGTCGGTGCCACTTTTTTTTGTTTCCCAGCGACCATTGGTCACATTTTGACAGCTGACCTCTCGGGCTGTGTGACTGTATCCGATCTCCGTAGTGTTGTCTACACGTAGGGAGTGACAGTCCAAGATCTTAAGGGTTAAATCCTTGTGTCTATACCAGGTGTCAGCCACCATTCATTAGCCCTACTCGGGGGTGGATTGTAAGCTCTGCGGGCTAGTCGCACTCACACTGGCGGCTTTTGTTTCAGTCCTTTAAAAAAAAAAAAAAAAAATCGGACAGAAAAATTGTTCGTGTGAATTTACTTTTACGGTAGATTAACGCAATCCGTTTTTTCATCTCATTTTTGGCCCAAAAATCGCATTGACATTGAACGGTCCCCATGAATGGCTGTAGTCACATGGGCTACTCTCATTGGGCGAACAGTTAGATTTAAAAAAAAAAAGTCGCAGCATGTGTTATTTTGGCGTGATTTTTGTACGAAAATAGCCTATTCAAGTCTATATGTGAGTTAAAAAAGAAAAACGGATTGCGCTGGCATGATGCGAGTGCGATCCGTTTTAAAAGCACGTAACAATGGCGATCATAAATTTTTTTTAAAAAGGGAATTAGGAAGCGGTTTTTTATATTTTTTTTAAACGTGCGTAAAAACGCGCAAAAAAAAATGAAAATTGTGCGGAAAAAACACAAAAGCTCACAAAAATCACAAGCAAAGTCAGACAGAATTTTACGGACAGAATTCGCATGTGAATATACCTTAGAGTGTAAGCTCTGCGGACTAGTAAAAGTATTGCAGCACTATAGTAAACTTGACGTGCAAACGCGGTATAGCGTGGACTCCAGCAACGCGGCTTTATGCACTTAAGTGCGCAATAGATTGCAAGCTCTGTGGCCAAAGAGACACATGATGAGGTCATTGCGATAGTAAGAATGCAGAATACATGACAGTACAGGCGGATTGCTCACCGTACATGGCTTCACACATATGACAAGGGGGTCTCATTAGGGGGGGTCCATACCTGCTTCCTGAGCGCCTCGAAGGCGGCGCTGATGGTGTGCACCCTGGTCCTCTCCCTGGCATTGGCCAGCAGCCTCCTGGTCTGCTGGATGGCTTTGATCTCTGCGGTCTCCCCCAGCCTCTTCCTAGGGGATGCACAGGGCTCTGGACTGTCATTGTTGTAAGTCACTGACAAGTAGGAGGTCTCTGGGGGTCTGTGACACACCACCACCCTGGACTGCACCCTTTGCTCTCCAACCTCTACAGGAGAAGAAGGAGCAGCAGTGGCAGAAGGCATTAACCCCTTTTTCCCTGCAAGCACCCCACTCAAGTCCAAGGCATCCTCCTCCTCCTCCACCCTGCTGTCCATCATAGAAGGAGTAGACTTCTCCTGCCTTGCTGCAGAGTCCCCCTTCACATGATGGTGACCACCCAAGTCTACTTGAAAAGTTTGGTAGCCATTGACCTGCTTGAGGAGCTCCCTGTTCTTCCTCTTGAGCCTCTTGATATCCTTGAGGCAGTGACTCTTCCACTGGGGGTCTTGCAGGATCTGGAGGTTCCTCATAGTTGGGGAGCAGTGATGATGAGGATGAGGAGGGCTCCTGTGCTGTGTGCTGGCCAGTCACAGTGTCATTTGATGTCCCTGCTGCATTGGCAGCATATTTGGTGAGTGCACACTGAGCTCCCCATCTGTGTTTGTTTAGCCTCAGCTTACACAGAAGCCCCTGTTAGTGAGATCAGTCAGCATGCCGCCTGCTGCACACAGCCAGGAAGACTTTCCAGCCTGCAAGCCACACAGATGAGCTGCTCTTTAAAGGGGCAGGAAGCCTTTTCTCCCCTCTCCCCCTGTAGAACAGCTGGGCTGCCAATCCCCTCTTTGTTCTGGGAATAAGCTGCTTCCTTTAGGAATCCCAGGAAAATGATACATGAGATTATTATAGTGCACCCCTTCCCTGCCAGGACTTATTAGAGTGCACCCCTTCCCTGCCAGGACTTATTATAGTGCACCCCTTCACTGCTGGGACTTATTATAGTGCACCCCTTCACTGCTGGGACTTATTATAGTGCACCCCTTCCCTGCCGGGACTTATTATAGTGCACCCCTTCCCTGCCAGGACTTATTATAGTGCACCCCTTCACTGCTGGGACTTATTATAGTGCACCCCTTCCCTGCCAGGACTTATTATAGTGCACCCCTTCCTTGCCAGGACTTATTATAGTGCACCCCTTCCCTGCCAGGACTTATTATAGTGCACCCCTTCACTGCCAGGACTTGTTATAGTACACCCCTTCACTGCCAGGACTTGTTATAGTACACCCCTTCACTGCCAGGACTTATTATAGTGCACCCCTTCCCTGCCAGGACTTATTATAGTACACCCCTTCACTGCCAGGACTTGTTATAGTACACCCCTTCACTGCTGGGACTTATTATAGTGCACCCCTTCCCTGCCAGGACTTATTATAGTACACCCCTTCACTGCCAGGACTTGTTATAGTACACCCCTTCACTGCTGGGACTTATTATAGTGCACCCCTTCACTGCCAGGACTTATTATAGTACACCCCTTCACTGCTGGGACTTATTATAGTGCACCCCTTCCCTGCCAGGACTTGTTATAGTACACCCCTTCACTGCTGGGACTTATACTGCACCCCTTCCCTGCCAGGACTTATTATAGTGCACCCCTTCACTGCCAGGACTTGTTATAGTACACCCCTTCACTGCTGGGACTTATTATAGTGCCCCCCCTCTTCCCTGCCAGGACTTATTATAGTGCACCCCTTCCATGCCAGGACTTATTATACTGCACCCCTTCACTGCCAGGACTTATTATAGTGCACCCCTTCCCTGCCAGGACTTATTATAGTGCACCCCTTCCATGCCAGGACTTATTATACTGCACCCCTTCCATGCCAGGACTTATTATACTGCACCCCTTCACTGCCAGGACTTATTATAGTACACCCCTTCACTACTAGGACTTATTATAGCACACCCCTTCACTGCCAGGACTTATTATAGTGCACCCCTTCACTGCTAGGAATTATTATAGTGCACCACTTCCTCGTCAGGACTTATCATAGTGCACCCCTTCACTGCTAGGAATTATTATAGTGCACCCCTTCCTTGTCAGGACTTATCATAGTGCACCCCTTCACTGCCAGGACTTATTATAATGCACCCCTTCCCTGCCAGGACTTATTATAGTGCACTCCTTCCCTGTCAGTACTGATTATAGTGCACCCCTTCCCTGCCAGGACTTATTATAGTGCACACCATTCACTCCCAGAACTTATTATAGTGCACCCCATTCACTGCTAGGACTTATTATAGTGCACCCCACTCACTGCTAGGACTTATTATAGTGCACCCCTTCCCTGTCAGTACTGATTATAGTGCACCCCTTCCCTGCCAGGACTTATTATAGTGCACACCATTCACTCCCAGAACTTATTATAGTGCACCCCTTCCCTGCCAGGACTTATTATAGTACACCCCTTCACTGCCAGGACTTATTGTAGTGCAAGCACAGAGCACCCCTTCCCTGCCAGGACTTATTATAGTGCAGGCACAGAACATCCCTTTACTGCCAGGACTTATTATAGTACACCCCTTCACTGCCAGTACTCATAGTGCACCCCTTCTCTACCAGGACTTATTATAATACACCCTTTCACTGCCAGGATTTATTATAATGCAGACACAGAACACCCCTTCCCTGCCAAAACTTATTATAGTGCATCCCTTCACTGCCAGGACTTATTATAGTGCACCCCTTGCCTGCCAGGACTTATTATAGTGCACCCCTTCCATGCCAGGACTTATTATAGTGCACCCCTTCCATGCCAGGACTTATTATACTGCACCCCTTCCATGCCAGGACTTATTATACTGCACCCCTTCACTGCCAGGACTTATTATAGTACACCCCTTCACTACTAGGACTTATTATAGCACACCCCTTCACTGCCAGGACTTATTATAGTGCACCCCTTCACTGCTAGGAATTATTATAGTGCACCACTTCCTCGTCAGGACTTATCATAGTGCACCCCTTCACTGCTAGGAATTATTATAGTGCACCCCTTCCTTGTCAGGACTTATCATAGTGCACCCCTTCACTGCTAGGACTTATTATAATGCACCCCTTCCCTGCCAGGACTTATTATAGTGCACTCCTTCCCTGTCAGTACTGATTATAGTGCACCCCTTCCCTGCCAGGACTTATTATAGTGCACACCATTCACTCCCAGAACTTATTATAGTGCACCCCATTCACTGCTAGGACTTATTATAGTGCACCCCACTCACTGCTAGGACTTATTATAGTGCACCCCTTCCCTGTCAGTACTGATTATAGTGCACCCCTTCCCTGCCAGGACTTATTATAGTGCACACCATTCACTCCCAGAACTTATTATAGTGCACCCCTTCCCTGCCAGGACTTATTATAGTACACCCCTTCACTGCCAGGACTTATTGTAGTGCAAGCACAGAGCACCCCTTCCCTGCCAGGACTTATTATAGTGCAGGCACAGAACATCCCTTTACTGCCAGGACTTATTATAGTACACCCCTTCACTGCCAGTACTCATAGTGCACCCCTTCTCTACCAGGACTTATTATAATACACCCTTTCACTGCCAGGATTTATTATAATGCAGACACAGAACACCCCTTCCCTGCCAAAACTTATTATAGTGCATCCCTTCACTGCCAGGACTTATTATAGTGCACCCCTTGCCTGCCAGGACTTATTATAGTGCAAGCACAGAGCACCCCTTCACTGCCAGGACTTATAGTGCACCCCTTCACTGCCAGGACTTATTATAGTGCAAGCACAGTGCACCCCTTCCTTACCAGTACTTATTATAGTGCACGCCTTCCCTGCCAGGACTTATAGTGCACCTATTCCTCGCCAGGACTTATTATAGTGCACCACTTCCCTGCCAGGACTTATTATAGTGCACCCCTTCCCTGACAGGGCTTATTATAGTGCAAGCACAGAACACCCCTTCACTGCCAGGACTTATTATAGGTCAGGCACAGAACAACCCTTTATTGCCAGGACTTATTATAGTGCACTCCTTCCCTGTCAGGACTTATTATAGTGCACCCCTTCCCTTCAAGGACTTATTATAGTACACCCCTTCACTGCCAGGACTTATTATAGTGCACCCCTTCCCTGCCAGGGCTTATTATAGTGCAAGCACAGAGCACCCCTTCACTGCCAGGACTTATTATAGGTCAGGCACAGCGCACCTCTTCCCTGCCAGGATTTATTGTAGTGCACCCCTTCCCTGCCAGGACTTATTATAGTGCAGGCACAGTGCACCCACTAACTGCCAAGACTTATTAAAGTGCAGGCACAGAGCGCCTCTTCCCTGCCAGGACTTATTGTAGTGCAGGCACAGTGTCCCTACCACAACCTATTACTTCAGCTGAAGTTTTAACACCTACAAAGTCACAGATTTTTGTATAACATATTAAATATACAGAAGAGTAACAGCCAAAAGAGCTGACAAGATTTTGTGGCACACAAAGGTTAATGCCTGCTGGAGGGGATAATTGTTATGCATTATCTTTGTAAATCTTCACTTGAGGAGGTTGGGGTTGTTTTATGGATGCATGGATAGATAGATAGAAATATAAATAGATATGAGATAGATAGATGTGAGATAGACACATAGATAGATAGATAGATAGATAGATAGATAGATATGAGATAGATAGATAGATAGATAGATAGATAGATAGGAGATAGATATGAGATAGATAGAGAGATAGATAGATAGATAGATAGATAGATAGATATGAGATAGATAGATAGATAGATATGAGATAGATACATAGATATGAGATAGATAGATAGAAGATAGATATGAGATAGATAGATAGATAGATAGATAGATAGATAGATAGATAGATAGATAGATAGATAGATAGGAGATAGATAGATATGAGATAGATAGATATGAGATAGATAGATAGATAGATATGAGATAGATAGATAGATAGATAGATAGATATGAGATTGATAGAAAGATAAATAGATATGAGATTGATAGATAGAAGATAGATAGATAGATAGATGTGAGATAGATAGATAGATAGGAGATAGATAGATTTGACATAGATAGATAGATAGATATATGAGATAGATAGAAAGATAAATATATATCAGATGGATAGATAAATAGATATAAGATAAATATATATGAGATAGATAGATATGAGATAGATAGATATGAGATAGATAGATAGAAAGATAAATAGATATGAGATAGATGGATGGATAGATAGATAGATAGATGTGAGATAGATAGATATGAGATAGATGGATAGATAGATAGATATGGGATAGATAGATAGATAGATGTGAGATAGATAGATAAAAAGATAAGATAGATAGATATGAGAAAGATTGAAGATAGATAGCTATTAAGGATGAGCTAGTATACTCGCTAAGGCACTACTCGTTCGAGTAATGTGCCTTAGACGAGTATCTCCCTGCTCGTCCTTAAAGATTCGGGGGCCGCCGCGGGGCGGGGAGCTGCGGGAGAGAGCGGGGAGTAACGGAGGGGAGATCTCTCTCTCCCTCTCTCCCGCCCGCTCTCCCCTGCTACCCGCCGCAACTCAACTGTCAGAAAAAAACAACATATATTGCAGTGACAGTCTGTCTGTATTCTGCTTGTACAGAAAGCAGGAAGGTAACAGCATACCCACACCAGAACAACTGGGTGAATAAATACTGTACCAGAACCAAGCTTATAACATAAATACAGCACAAGTACCAAGCTCATAACAGAAATGCAGCCCTTGAATCAAGCTCATAACATAAATACAGCCATAGAACCGAGCTCATAACATAAATATAGCAACAGAACTGAGCTCAGAACATAAATATAGCAACAGAACTGAGCTCAGCTCTTGATACAGCAACAAAACGAAACTCAGTACATAAATACAGCACCAGACCGAAGGATGATTCATGTAGCTCCACAAAACACTGCCATACAGTGGAAGATCATCTGGTCAAGCAGACCTAAGCTGGACGATTACCTCCAGTCGGCATCCGCCTGTTGCCCCCATACAAGCTGGCAGCAGCACCATGTGGCACCACATATCTGAGGCCGGCCATGCTGTACAGTAAAGATGTCAATCTCAAATAACATGGAGTATCACCGTCCATGACAGGTCATATTGGGGATTTGCTGACATAATTAAGCACAAAGCAGTAAAATATGAAAGTGATTATAGTGATAGTCTACACTGTCCAGGCCCCAGCGACTGACCCTCACATGTGCCTAAGGGAGCAATACTCCCTCCACCACATTGATTAAGTACCACATCATGCTGTATAGTAGAAACCAATACCCCCATTTTGTAGTACTATATAATGCCATATAGTCGTGGTGGAGCTATAGAGCATGGAGAGGTTTCAGTTGCACTTGGGTCCCGTTGTCTGAGGGACCCGTTATCACCTCCCAGGAGTGCTATAACCAGGGGCCCTATTATAGATGTCACATCTAGGAGCATCACATTCTGCTTCTCCCACTGCTGCGGCCGATAATAACCACGTAGCGCTATAATATGCTCATCATTTCATGGTTCTGGGAGTTCCGGAACTTAGAACGCAGTAAAAAGCTGTTGTCATGACAACCGCAGCCGAGACTTTACTGCGAGCATTTGCCATGCATGAAATTGTAGGTTAACTATTGCTGACCCTAAAGGCTCATTCACACGGGCTTAAATACGCCGCGTATTATTTATGCGCGTAATACGCAGTAAGTAGATGCCGTTGATTTCAATGGATTCTGTCACTACTGCGTACTTTTTGGACGCGTAAGAAAATGAAACAGGTCCTATTTTGGTGCGAATTAGGGCTTCTTCGGATGAAAATATGTGTCTCCAACAACTGCAACATACATAAAAGTCGCAGTGCACACGCTTGTAACATCTGATTTCGCTGCTTTTTTTCTAACGCTCTCATAGACTTTCATGTGCGATTTTGCTCTGTGAATACGGACCAGAATGGGACATGCTGCGATTTTTTTTTTTTTTTACAGCGCAACATTGGTTTGCATAAAAACGGACGTTTGAATACACCGGTCTACTTTAATGGGTCCGTATGCTGTTCGCATCAGCTAGTAAGAAACACGAAGAGCACGAGAGCACACGGACAGAAAATAAGCGGACTTTTATATGGATGGCTGCGGCTCCGCTGCTTCCAAACAGGAGCGATAGTCGTTCAGGGAATGGTGGCCGCGCCAAAAATATGTTCCAACTGCCCACCCCCACTCATCGTGAACAGGCAGTTGTTTACACTGAGAAATCGCTAATTAGTTGCTTCGTTTCACTGAGCTGGAATGAAGCGACTAATGAGGGATTCCTCGCTCAGTACCTTGTCCGGTCCCGCGTTTACAACTTTTACTTAGAATCGCTTTTTCAGACGATAGTCGGGACGTATAAAAGTTCCCTAACACATGTGCCAGTATTTTTTGAATGGATAAGACAGGAAAAATAACAACATGTATATAAAAGTTCAAGGCCGGAGATAATGGGGATCGCACGCCTTGGCAGGAAGAAAATGAAGATTCATGAAAGCGTTGGCTGCGCCGGTGATACGTCTGATGTCTGCGTTCAGCTGCTGCCCCGAGAAATAGAGCTCCGAAAAGCCTGAATGAGAGGGTGTGCTGCTGCATTTGATTGGAAGGTGGTGAATGATAGCAACTGGCAACTATACATCCTCTGATTCCAACAGTGGCCACTAGAGGGCAGCAGAGGGAGGACAGCGTACAACAAGAGCGACGATTACGTATGATCACCCCAGAATGTATGCAGATTATTACACTGCGTGTAAATGAGCAAAACATCTGTCTTGGACATAAATCACTTCCATAACTCAGAAAGTCTGTGGTTTGTGGCCATCTGAGATGGCATGAGCAGTGCCAGCCTTAGTTTAGATGCAGAATTTTTTTTGTTGCCCCCACCCCCATCATAATCAAAAAAAAAAAAAACAGAACCAAGCTTTTAAGATAAAGTACCAGAACCAAGCTCATAACATAAATACAGCACCAGAACCAAGTTCATAACATAAAAACAGCAGTAGAACCAAGCTTAGTGCACAAATACAGCATCAGAATCAATCTCAGTACATAGATAAAGTCCAAGAACCAAGCTTGTAACATAAATACAGCACCAGAGCCAACCTCAGTACATAGGTACCATACAAGAGCAAGTTGATAACATAAATACAGGCCCAGAACCAAGCTCAGTACATAAATACAGCAAGAGAACCAAACTATTGTGTTGCAAGGACCCCAATGGGCTGACAGTGGCACCTCAGAACATCAGGAGGAGAGGAAACGGAGCCAAGAGCAGAATGATTCAAGACTCTGTGAAGGAGATCAACTGGCCGGATAAACCTGAAGGGGCAATCCTATGTCTGCCTGGTGCCCACACTACAACCTGGTGGTTGGCATCCTGTGCAACCAGACAGGTCACACATAGCTAAGAGAGGCCTATGGGGCACATGAAGAAAGGGGGCCTAATCTGCTTACCCCATACTTCTTACTGGGTAGTGTGAACCTCCCTCCATAAGGATCTCACTATTAGCAAATAGGGGAATGGAAAAGGGGCTCAAGAGCCACAAGAGGATTAACAAGCCCCATGTTGCTACGTTATGATGATACAATGGTGACGTGAACCATCAGCATGAGGGGGCTGTAGTTTGTCTTTGCAATGGCAGTCTCCTCTATATCTGCCCCTGTTGCTAAACAACTGAGGCCTGGGATGAGGGGTAGGTGGAGTAGGCTCCATTGGGGGTGCAAGTTATGGTTGAACTATAAATGCCACTTTAGATAAGGAACTGCTGCCTGTCATACAGGAACAGACTTTGCTGGGTAACAGGTGCCCGCAGTAACCAATAAGCTCAAAAAAGAAAATAAGTTGAGGAAATGAGGAGTAAGTATCGTAAGTACGCTAGGTATTTGTGTGTGTGTGTGTGTGTGTGGGGGGGGGGGGGTAAATGGTACAAGTAAATAATTCCCCATCCAGCAGCTATCAGGGTGAACTTTAGGGACCGAGGGTGTAGGGGTGAACATTCTAAAACCTCTGCCCTGTGTGCCAGGAAGAGCTTTTCCCACGCCTGCCTACACTGCGTAACAACCACAGTCTATTAATATGTTGTTAAGCAACAAGTCTGTAGAAGACAGTCTGGCTACAACACTTAAAGGCTGTTGACATCTTTTCAAGGACAATTTCTTCATTTAAATCCATGTATTTTGGGCTGACAACCATTTTTGCAATAGGATTTAATTATAAATTTTGCACCGTTGGCCATCTGCAGTTTTTACGTATCACTGTATATAGAAACTGCAGTCTAAGTCTCAATAGGAGATCCATCAGTGAGGTTGGACCTTTTACACAGAACGACCTGTTGGGTGCAGATGCCTGACAGGTCGTCCCAGCAATAATTGTTTCTGTGCTTTTACACAGTAAGGAGCATCACTCAGTGAATGGAGGTGAATCTGGGTGGGGATCGTTCCAGCCCATCCACCTCCATTCACAGTAAACAGGGCGTCATTCATAGATGTATGAAGGTCTGTTTACACGGGCCAATCCATTATTCAGATTTGCCTGCGGAAACTAAACTACAAATGAAAAGCAAACAAATTCTCATTTGGCATACAGTCGGCTGGGTGAGGGTATCTAAACAATTGATTGGCCGTGGAAAAGGGGCCTTAGCTTCCCTCTGCTCTCTCCTCTCCTGCACCTTCATATGAGCTCATTCATGTCCACAAAAGGTTTATCTCTGTCGTGGTTATTAATCAGATGCTAAAAAGTGCAGGAGAGAAAACCTAAGGACTGAAAACTAAGCTGCCAGCCTAGCCTTACTGCCGGATATCCTGTTGAGTCTTAGACTGCAGTTTCTATATATAGTGATATGTAGAATCTGCAGAAGACAAATGATGCAACATTTTAAACTAAACTCTACTGTAAGAATGATTGTCAGCCTGAAATACATGTATTAATATAAAAAAATTACCCTCAAAGGTGTCCAAAGTCTTTATGGCACTTTTACCACTCTTATTAGGTTTGTGTCGCGGTTTGTCGGTTGCGACAGCATCGTGGCATGGTGGCCTCAACGCAGGCCAAGAACTGTTGCCTTGTTATGCAGGACAAGGGTTAATGCACCATGTGCAGAGACTGCTGGTGCTGTCTCTCTTTGCTGCATGGATGCATGCTGGATTAGTCATTCCTGGGAGAAGGTTGGATGTGGGTTTCCCCAATTGCTTTGCTAGTGCTCAGGCGTGGAGTAGCTTTATATTCTCACCTCTTCCTTTGCTCAGTGCTGCTTATTCAGCTCATAGAGGAGTATTGGAGTTTGGAGTTCCTCTGTGCTGGGTGTATTGCTATGTCCAGATAAGTTGATGCTGCTTTCTTTTTAGTTGTATTTCTGTTTTTTTTTCTGTTTTGCTTTGTTGTTCGGTTTGTCTCTCTAGGGGTCTTTCTATGGACAGTTAGGGCCCAGGAAGAAGACCATGGGGCTTCCTCTATCGAGGCGATTACTCCGCTTCTAGGCAGGGACCCTTCACCCCCCTGCTAGGTTAGGGCCAGGCTTCCTTCTCCCTGGAGTGGAGCTACTATTTAGCATAATGTGGTGTGCACTGTTCTACAGTGCACGGTATGTTCAACTGCGGTGGTTGTGAACATCACCCTGCATCTTTGCTGAGCGTGGTACTTGTGTGCCGCACGGACGTGACAGTTTGGAGCCCAATACTAGTCATTTGTCATGTGAGTGCTTAATCACTGTCTATCTGTCTTCACCTTGGCCCCTAAAACCAGGTGGAGGAGACTGCCCACATAAGCCAGCGCCAAAAGTAATGGGAGTGATTGTGACGAATGGGGATACACTGAGCACTAGAATCACAGAGAAGCTGGCTGTAAATTTGTGTAGCCATAGTGTCTTTGGTCAGAAGATGTAACATAGTAAGATAGTTCGTTAGGCCGAATGAAGACAATGTCCATCTAGTCCAGCCTGTCTATCCTCCTGTGTTGATCCAGAGGAAGGCAAAAAACCCCAGGGCCAGAAGCCAATTAGCCCTTTTGGGGAAAAAATTCCTTCCCGACTCCCTAATGGCAATCAGACTGTTCCCTGGATCAACCCCTAATAGTTCCTACCTGCCTGTATACCCGGATTGACAATTAACCTAAGATTTATAACCTATAATATCCTTCCTCTCCAGAAAGACATCAAGTCCCCTTTTAAACTCCTCTATGGATTTTGCCATCACCACTTCCTCCTGTGCTGGATTACGGTTTCTCCAGCAGGCTTTTGGGGTATTTTGTCGCTTCCAAATTGAGTATTGTGTGCACACATCGTCGCGCAGATTGAGACACGAGCTGATCAATCTCATATCCAAAATGGCTCTCTGCCCAGAAACAGCCAGACAGGGCCTTTTATTGTACAGACACACAATGGGCGTGCAACAGGTTACATCAGTAACATATAGGATTCTCATTTGTCGGATCATATAGAATCCCCCACCTCTCTGCCCACCTCCTACTAGCCAGGATGTAGGTTGAACTTCGTCCTCTTTAGCATGCAGACAGCCTTAAGCAGTTTCTGTGTATGTGGCAACCTATTGTTCAACTAGCTTGTATGAAGAGAGGAAGGGGCTAGGTAAACACTCAGTATTAAACACAGGATATACACATAACACTATAGCCCTTTAACTCTTAGCAACTGGTTGAGCAACTTCTATGTACTTAGAGCAAATACTATGATTAGATTGTGTGTCGATCAAACTCCAGAGTTAAAAGTCATTACAACAGCAAAATACATTTGGGTTATATAAATCGATAGACATTTTATACCAAAATAATCAACATGTCTATCACAATCCCCCCTTAAAATGTCTATCCTCTAATTTTCACAGTTCTCTGCGCATGAGCCTATAACTGGAGCGCGTTGAAGGTTCGTTTTAGGGTCTTCAAGGGGGTGTAGGACTTGTCCACTCCTTCTGGGGATGCATCCAGCAAACTCATGGTGGGAGCGGCTTTTCCAGCATCAGTTTCACAGGTCTCTCTGACACAGGGAATAACACAGCAGACTAGAACAGAAAAGGTAACCATCAGTTCACATACAACAGCGACGCCCGTCTGTGCCAGGATCCTTTACCACCCGCTCATCCATGGCGAGTGCTGGTCCCAAAAGTTAGCTCTTTTTAGTTAGTGCGGTCAGCTTCTTAATGACAAGTGCGTCTTTACCCGCGGGTCACGTGTCGTCTAGGATGTAGGTACAACAAATCTCCCCTATCATCTTACAGACACTCCCCTTTTTAGCTAAAGTCATATCTAAGGTCATTCTATTTTGAAAAGTCATAGTCGAGGTAGGTCCTATTGGTCGACTAGTCCCTATAAGGCGTCTCTAGTATAATTTATAAACCACTGTTAATTATAATAAAACATAATTAATCCAGTCAACATTTATTTACCATAATGATCAGGAAAATGGACTCGAATCTAGTTTTAACTTGGTCTCTAATTTTAAAAAAAACTTGTCAGGTACCCCCCCTTGGCTATCCTATGACGTCAATGTATACGTGTAGATCAAAACTACCACCAGGGGTCTCTCTTCTCGCTCTAGCATAATGTTACAATACTAGTAGCGTGCACAGGTACGCACGGCGTGTGACTCCCTAATCTTCACCCACACCAATGTCCCTCCTGGAGATAGTCCTAATGGTGAACATGTCCAAGTCGCCTCACCCTTGCGTCAGGGTTTTCCCACTGCCCGTAAGTCCCTACTCCTAGGAGGGGGGGGGGATCCCTACCTCACCTCAGAGGGAGGCCATGGATTCCCTGGGCTCATTTCCGGGCATCCATACCCTCTATCTGTACAAGTTAACACCCCACAGGGTGTGCCCTCGCCGGAACCTAAGGTCTTCTGCACTATCCCTAGGCAAATGGGAATTCCACTGACAATCCATCTTAGGAGATCGGGGCAGGCACAGTACTAGTACATTTCTCCCTTTCTTTGGTAGCGTATGTGGTTGGCATTATCGGAACTGGCTCTTCATCTTTTTCAAACAAGGGAAACGTTGGTGTCTGACAGGATGTGGAGGAGCATAAGGGCTTTACTAAGGCACACTCCCCTGTCCAATTACCCTCCAGGCGGGTCCTCTACCTCATGTCTCCAAAAAGCCAGTAAACGTCTCCTAAGGACTGGACCTGATTCTGCATCTATTCCCCTCCTATCATACTGTAGGAGGAGCAATACCCGTTGGTGAGTTCCCCAAAAATCTCCCTCCACCCTGCCTAATTGCCTGGCAGGTGTAGTTTCCAGGGTAGTCAGTAATACTCTCTCCGGTGCAAAACACTTAAGTAGTTATAGAGTATTCCTTCTTCCATTTCTCACGGACAGTGTAATTAGCGGAAATGTTCGTGAAGAGACTAATAAACCACTCTTCAGCATCTACAGGGAGATTTAGGGGGACCATCCCCGAGTGTGGTCGGGCACTACCGCACATGCAACAGTTAGACTTGTTGCTCCTGTTAGCATTGTACCTCATCAACTCCAACCAGAGATTCTGGTCAGAGTAGCCAGTCGCTACTGTCAAGGTGTCCTCAAAGGTAGGGTCGGCTATGATCATCATGTTCGTCAAGGTCTTTATCTTACGGCGGAGGGGGTTAATTATGGGCACGGGACTAAGTGAAGGCTTCCATTCGGCTGCATCTACCATACCCCTTATTTTAAACTTCCCTAAGGGATCTGTCCTCCCGTACCAGTATGTCCCCAGACTATAAGTCTCCCCGTCCCCCGGGCTTGGATCTCCCATGGTTAATGTAAAAACCGCATTAAAACCAAGCAACATACTAAGTTCAGCCTTCCAATACCTGCTGTCCTTATTATTCTCAAGGAGGGTTATACGACTAATTAGGGATTTCCCGCTCTTATCTTTCTTATTTAAGGCACTTCGCGGTTTATAGGACCAGTCTATTCCTGTGTTACATCCCACTAATCCCCAATAACGGCAGTCTTCTCCCCAGACTTTATCAGTGGCGCAAACATATTGTATTCCCCGGGTATATAAGTCATATAACCAGCTGGACTGAGCTAAATCTGGCCTGCGGTGGGATCTTGCGCCTAGACACGGGACCACAGTACAATAGTCGAAGGAGTATGCGGCTACTTGAGCATTGGACGAGTTATACTAGAAGGTAACCATACCCTCATATTCTTCCGACTAAGGATTCCAGTTGCCACCCTCCTCTCTCACTAGCCCTAACCAGAGTAATGTCTTTGGCACAACTAAGACTGGTCTCCCGGATCTGAAGCTTTCTTACAGTATGAAGCATGGATCCATGTAAGTCTTTCGGCTAGTTTCACAGCTGTGGCAGTAGTCAGAAGCACCTGGTAGGGGCCATCAAATCGGGGCTCAGGAGGGTGCTTCCTGGGGAACTTCTTGACGCACACCCAATCCCCAGGCTGCAAGATATGTGTCCCAGTGTCTGCCTCTGAGTCTGGAAGAGAACACCTGTGCATAGGCTTTGGTTAGTTCTTTAACAACGGAAATCACATACTTAGTCAACACATCAGATTGTAATTGTAACCACTGAGGATAGTAACGACCTAGCCTTGGGGCTAGCCCAAACAATCTCGTAGGGAGATAATGTATAATCCCCCCTGGGTTCATATCTAACACTGTATAAGGCTATTGGATGACAGTCTTTCCAAAGTGGCGTCATTTTTAAGTATCTTACTTTTTAGCGTGCCACTACGTCTCTCCACCTTTCCACTACTCTAAAGGTGGTACAGTATGTAAAAGGCTTGGGATACACCAGAGCAGACATGACATGTTACATTCACCTGCGAAGTTTATACCTCTGTCTGACTCTGAATCACCTCTGGTACCCCATATTCACAGTTTACCTCGTTCATGAGCTTCTTTGCGGTTACCTATTTGTTTGCCTTGGTAACAGGGTCGGCCTCCAACCTGCAAAGACATCAACAACAACAAGCATGTAGTCATACTTCCCAACAAGTGGGAGCTGAACGTAGTCAATTTGCAATCCCTGAAATGGGTAGAGTGGTCCCGGCAAGTGTGGTGTGGCAAATTTACTTCTGCCCTGACTTACCCATGGCATAGATCATGCTAAACCGGACAAATGATGCAGCAGCTACAGAGAACCTAGAAGTCGCCCAACCTCTTTCAAGCGTCGTCGTCATTACTGCTTTACTAGGTGGGTCTTTCCGTCCATCAGCTGGGCCATCATGGGATACAGGAACTGTGGTGGGCAAGTGCTGTTGACCGTTCACCACACGCTGTCCTGTTTCTGCTGCTCCCATATTAGTCCATTTATTCTTTTCTTCCTTGCTGGCTGGTAACTGTAAAAGTCTTTAGCATATCAAAGTCCAAATTTTTGTCAATGTCCAAAGTTTTTTGCCACTGACTCATGCTGTCAGTATCTTTCTTCTTTCTTCCACGGCTTGAGGGCCGCTGCCTTTGCTGCGCTGTCAGCGAGGGTGTCGTCTCTCGCCTCTCCGGTGTAGGAATCGGTGCGAACTCTCAACTTTGTCAGGTAGAAGCAGGGCCTCCATGCGACTCCGTACCGCTGCACCATTCTCAATTGGTTGTCCTGCTAAGGTAAAAACTGTCTGGCCTTCCATATTGGGCCGTAATCATGAGCTATGCCAAATGCATACCAGGAGTCAGTGTAAAGGATTGCCGGTCTTACCTCTCGCCACTCTACATGCCTCAGTGATGGCCTTCAATTCCGCTTCTTGTACTGTGACATGCGGAGGCAGAGCTTCTGCTTCTAGGACATCTTGTTGTGTGACCACTGCATATCCGATGTGGAGTCATCAATCCTCACCCTGGTACCATCTGCAAAAAGCTCAACATATGCATTATCAACAGAGGTTCTGATAACTGTTTGCATACCTGCAGTTTCTTACCGAATTAGTACTAAATAATCGTGCTGATGTTCTATTTCACATGGCTCAGAATCTTGTTATCTTATTCCATTTATTTATTTATTTTTAAACCCAATAGCTGATCTACAACACCTAGATCATCTATGACCCAGATCACCTATGCCTCCCCCCTTTTGAACCGCAATACTCAATGGAAAAAGAGTCATTGCGTTCAAACTAGTAAACCAAGAGGCACAAAAACAAGCACTTTGTAGGTCAAGGTGACATTGTATGCAGCGAAGTCTGAGCGAAAATCTCCTTAAAAAAAATTTTTTCTTTTTTTTCCCTTTCAGGTCGCAGTTAGTATTTTTTAACACAAGGGGGCGCCACACAATTCAAATTTTACGTCACCCAGTGTAATAGTATTTCAGGGTATGGCCAGCGTTTAGCTTTTACTCTCCTGTCGGAATATAATTATAGCTTCAGTGTAAACTGACACTAGAATATACAAAAGACTTAAAGAAAAACTAAAGAATACGGATGAATTAACATCCTACTCTGGGCAATTCAATCCCTCTTTCTTCACATAAAAAGTTAAATTACTTCACCAAATTGCATGAAAAAGTTTGCTGGGTGACTATAGGGAAATTATTTCATCTGTAGGAGCCTTCCGTAACATCATCTGTCTGAGTATCCATTGGAGAAGCGGGCAGTGGAAAACAGAGCCCCTGGGAACATGAGAGAGCGTCCCCTGTCATGTATTCCCGGTCTCTGCCCCCCATGCATCAACTCCAATCTTCCATACACTATAAACCAGCTTAGTCATCTACTATGTCCCAAGCTGTATCTCCACAAAGGTTTGTTTCCCTGAACTTATCACACATCCAAAGTGGCCACATCTTGGAGCGTAACAAAGTCTGGTCAAACAAAACCTTTCTTCAGACAATCATGATGTTAGCACTGGATACAGTGGCACTGGGAAATATAGGCCTCCCAAATGCAGCAAAATGGCCGCCAGAGGCAGAAGGAGGCGGGGCTACAAATCTCCCAGGTGAGGCAAAATGGCTGCCGGAAGAAGGGATGGGGCCAGGGGCAGCAGCACTCCCAGGTGAGGCAAAATGGCTGCCGGAGGACCGGGCGGGGCCAGGGGCAGCAGCACTCCCAGGTGAGGCAAGATGGCCGCTGGAGGAGAAAGGGGCGGGGCCAGGTCCTGTCCCGGATGGGGAGGGACCGGAAGTAACATCACACACCCTGAAAGTGAGCACATGGGGGGGGGAAGTAACTTCAGGGGGGGGGGCAGGCCTCACTACATTTTCTGCAGAGTCACACTATGTTGGACTGTAAACATTGCAAGCACGGCCGCCATTACAGGGAGGGGCTGTAGTCTACACAAAGGCATTACATTGTTCATTAGCAATACACATACCCCCCTACATGCTTTCCCCTCTTCAATCTCTTAAGTACATTATACCTCCTCCTAGCAATCTAAAAACACCTTTCTTTCTGCTGGGCTTCCTACTCATCTTCTGAAAACTTTCTACAACCTATCTTACCTGTCCATGACCTAACATTTCTTTCTGCAACTTTTCCTGATCCTTTCCCATCAGCAACCAAATCACAAGCTCTATGACCTTTGTCCTTGCTCACTTTGCTCAACTCTATGCTACCTGCTTATTCTATTCTATTCGAAGACACAGTAGTGTTTCTCTTGTAAAATCTGCTTTCTTCAAATTCTTCCAATATAACCCCTCTTTCCCACTCAGAAAAGACAAAGGAAACAGAAAGGGTTAATTGAAAAAGCTTTCAGTTCACTCTCTTACCAGCACCCCTCCCCCAATAATCAACACTGCACATTCTTTCTATAATAGCAGACAGACGGGATTACTGGAGAATACCCACAACGGCTCAAGGTATATATATATATATCCACCTTTATATCAACCCAAGGTATATATCTCATCTACCTTTTTTAACAACCCACCGTCTAGTAATCCCCAAGAGCACTCCTTGTACACGATCTAGACAGGACATTTAGCTATACACAGAGACTGACGATTATTTTCAATGACCAAAACTTCAACAATATTCTGGAGAAATCAGCCGTCACAAAGCACGGCTATACTTCACAGTATATACCTTTCCACATATGAGAACATAACACGCTCAATCATAAATGTAAGTATACGTATCATAAATCTTCCTAACCTCACACTAGTTTTACCTAGGAGCACGTGTCACTGGCGTGTTCCCTCAGACTTAAACAGCCGAGTCCGCCCTCCCGACACATTAACCCTCACAGAATTTGTCTCTTGGTCTTGCATACACAATTTTTAACCGTCTCAGACATAATATACACAGCATACAAAATACCCATTGAGCAGGTTAAAACGGTGGTCTTTTTTCCGAGTAAGAAAGAACTATATTACCTGCCTTTCATTGATTTATCACTCTGGATCAGGAACAGGCAGAAAAGCAGTCAGAACCCAGATCACATCGGTAGATTTACATAAAGCAATCTTACCGTGTTCTGTAGATTTTCGGGCCCCTGAGTTCTGCGTGCCGTCTGCCGATCTCTGTATTTTTCCAGAATGAAAGAAATCAAAATCTCTTAACTCGGCCCACCCAGTGACGCCAATTGTGCTGGATTACGGTTTCTCCAGCAGGCTTTTGGGGTATTTTGTCGCTTCCAAATTGAGTATTGTGTGCACACATCGTCGCGCAGATTGAGACACGAGCTGGTCAATCTCATATCCAAAATGGCTCTCTGCCCAGAAACAGCCAGACAGGGCCTTTTATTGTACAGACACACAATGGGCGTGCAACAGGTTACATCAGTAACATATAGGATTCTCATTTGTCGGATCATATAGAATCCCCCACCTCTCTGCCCACCTCCTACTAGCCAGGATGTAGGTTGAACTTCGTCCTCTTTAGCATGCAGACAGCCTTAAGCAGTTTCTGTGTATGTGGCAACCTATTGTTCAACTAGCTTGTATGAAGAGAGGAAGGGGCTAGGTAAACACTCAGTATTAAACACAGGATATACACATAACACTATAGCCCTTTAACTCTTAGCAACTGGTTGAGCAACTTCTATGTACTTAGAGCAAATACTATGATTAGATTGTGTGTCGATCAAACTCCAGAGTTAAAAGTCATTACAACAGCAAAATACATTTGGGTTATATAAATCGATAGACATTTTATACCAAAATAATCAACATGTCTATCACACTCCGGCAGAGAGTTCCACAGTCTCACTGCTCTTACAGTAAAGAACCCCTTTCTATGTGATAGGTCCTCTTTAAAGTGACCCTCCAATCCTGGACAAATAAAGATGGCCGAACCATTTCTATGCTTACCTGATGCACACTGTGTATGGGTATGCATCGATAGTCCAAGGACTCCTTCACATGAGCATATTTGCATGCACAATACACAGAGAATAGAACTCATTGATTGCAACGGATTTGTTCCTTCTTCACGATTTTTCACGCACAAAAAAAATAGGAAAAATTCTTGTACCATGTTAGCCAGTAGAACAAAATGTGAGAAAGAGAAGATTTCTTGGTTTCTCTTACTGAAGAACAATCAAATAAATAAAAGGACATGCTGTGTTTTCCTCCACAGCAAAGCTCCCCATAAACGTCTATGGCAGGTGCGCCAATGCGCAATCAATGCGTGCGCAATCCCACTGGAAAGAGAACACATCTGGGCCTCATTAAGATAAATAGCCATTTCATTTGGGTGTGTTCGTCTGCCGTGCCCACATGAACATGCCCTGTATGCGTAAAAAGCATATTACAATGTGCAGACACGCACAGAAAAGCGCCTCGTTCATGGTGCAAATGCATTGTGCTGAAGCTTGAAGGAGCCCTAAGACACTACACCTGGTTTGATTGGTTTGTGCTGTCCCCATGAGCAGTGCCGGCCAGTCAGAGCAACATCCAGTGTCTTAGACTACCAATGGAGTAGTCAGAGAACTGGTGCGGCCATCTTTATTTGTCCAGAACCCGATGATCGTTTTAAAGGGATAGTCCAGATTTAGAAAAAAATGACATTTTTTTCCCAGAAACACCACTTTTGTCTATTGATTACATCTGGTATTAACCCCTTAACAACCGATAATGTACGTCATTGATCTGCAAGCTGAGTATGGAGCGGCCGTGGCAGTTGTTCATACCTGGTAGCTGTCAGCAGTTTCTTAAAGTTGCTCTCTGCTCATTCTACAACATATGGATTGTTGGAGAAGACACTACTAGGGTTGGCTTTTGCTCTTTTCCATAACTGTTCCCCTTATGGGAAAATATACTGTAGGTTGAAAACTTGCACAGATCTAGTTCATATCACAGCTGAGAGTTTGTTACAATTGTATCCAGCCTAGAGAGTCTTCTCAGCACATCTCACAACAATGTATCAGAGCCGATGACATGTTTCGGTTTGCTTAGACCACAGAGGATTGACTGCACTGCGATTGTCTCCTTCGGCTGGGAGAAGTAGTAGGTCTCTATGGGCTTTCAGCCTCTGGTGTTAACAAGAATATTTCCGTTCCCTGACAGCAAGAAGAGTTTTTAAAAGCACAAATGAAAATAGTTTGTTATCAGGATTCATCATGAGTCGACTGCACTTGTATATCTCTGTTAAAGCGGTCCTACAGGTTCGAGGATATATTAGTTGATCTTCTCTGTTCTGCCAGTTTACGGTCCCATTTTTGGGTGACGAGGATGGCTGTTGCCTTTTTCTACCTGCCTAACTCTGAGGCAAATTGCGCCAGAAAACTGTCAAACACACTTTGCACGATATTTGCTATATGTTTGCCAATCAGAGAGTAGGTATAGTCCAATGCTACCAATGCAGTATGGGTAATTAGGTAATCTAAAGATCACAAAAGCCATCTTAGACAAATAAAAACAGGGCCCAGAACCTGCGGAACAGCAGAGATCGACTCCACATAATACACTGCCCCCCCCCCCCCCCCTCGCAGGTCCTGGGACCTCCATATTCAAAGAGTTCCCCTGCTGCTCATATTATCTTGAACTAAACTCAAGATGGAACTTTCCATTAGATGGCACTCTTACATGCTGGCTAGATGGCGGCATCTCCATGAGGGTAGTTCCACACGGGCAATCGCGATTTTGCCGCATGAAAATTGCAGCAAAATCACGTCATTGTTCCTGTGACCTTTGAGCGTCAACTGTGCTTTTTAAAAAAAAAATAATCTTGCATCACATCGCTGTTACTGGTGATAACATTGTGCAATTTTTTATTGCAAAAGTCAATAGGACTTTCTAATGTTAAAATTGCATCGCAACGCAGGTTTGTGTGTTGTAATGCCATAAAATACAGGCTCCATAGGAAACCATGGGAAATGAAAAATCACACATCGCAGAAAGAAAGAGTATGCTGCGATCTGGCAACATCACATCAGTGAAAACATCGCTAATGGGAGGGAAATAATTGAAAATCATTGGTGTCATAAATCCAGGTGCTGAGACCCTCAGCAAATGATGGAACAAAGCAGCTGAAGTGCTCATCCGTGCGCGATCACTGCTCACTAGCTGAAGACAGGCCCAATAGGAAGTCTATGAGCCCGTTTTCAGCTGGAGGGCAGAGACAGCAATCGGCTAAGCACTTCTACTGTTTCACTGTAGGGGTCAGTGAGGGTCTCAGCATCCTGACCCCACCGATCAAAACTTTTCATTACAACCCCAGCCATGCACCTCTATTCTCTTGGGGCTCCTTCACACAGGCGTATTTGAGTGCGCAAAATATGCAGAGACTAGACCTCATTGATGTGAATGGGCTCATTTACATTTCCCTTTTTGCCTGTAAAAAAGCACTGCATGCTCTACTTTTGTGCGCATTTGTACACCTAAAGTCCTAATAGAAGCCTATGTGGAGTGCGTAAATGCGCATTCAATGGGATGCGCAGTACACTCGCTAAGGCACTACTCGCTCGAGTAATGTGCCTTAGCCGAGTATCTACCCGCTCGTCCCTAAAGATTCGGGGACCGGCAGGGGGCGGGGAGCGGCGGGGGAGAGCAGGGAGGAATGGAGGGCAGATCTCTCTCTCCCTCTTTCCCCCCCCGCTTCCACCCTGCTCCCCGCCGCAACTCACTTGTCAGCCACGGCGGCCCCCGAATCTTTAGGGACGAGCCGGGAGATACTCGGCTAAGGCACATTACTCGAGCGAGTAGTGCCTTAGTGAGTATACTCTCTCATCTCTACTATCTATCTATCTATCTTATTGGTAGTCATGGCTGGGAGCTGGGACTAGGTGGTTGGCAAACATAAGCCGAAGGTTTAGGAGCAAGCCACAGGGTCTAAACAGGCGGACCGGCCCAGATAGCACTCACCCATTTCCCCCGTGTGATAGAGAGGGAAGCATAAAGTGTGCAGGAATGCTACTAGAGCATAGGGAATGGGCAGCCAATGGCTTAAGTGATGTCACACATGATGTCACTGATCGCACAAGAGGCCACCACAGGTCTCAGTGCAGATCCACCCTCTGCCTTGAGATTATGGAATATGCAGTGTGGAAAGATGTCTGCTATGAACCATCTTATACGCCTTAAAGTGGATATTATGGATGTAGCAGTAAAATGCTGATTACGTGATATTACTAGAAGCAAGAAAATATTTCAATGCAAGGAAGTCATGATGAATCACAGTAGAGCTGCTGGCACATGGACCTTTGGCCCAAAATCCTATTACAGTACAGTAACACATCTGAGAAGGAACTACACACCCAAAATAAATTGCACCTAATTACCCTTAAATAATATAACATGTTATTCCACATTACCGCTGGCCAAGCAGAAGAACAGCTGCGTTCTTGATGAAATGCTAATTATTAAATGGGTCCCAAGGTCGATGAAGGCCTCCATAGGACCAGAGAAAACACATGTATGCTCATGTCCCTTCATGTGATGCAACCCAAGGGGTGGTGGCACCATTTCTTGTGGACAAGTCTTTGGAGAATATTTTATTTTTCCAAGCACCGGAAATTTTAGCATTTGGCAAGTAGTCTTCATGTGGGACTTCATGAATCATAAAAAAGTTGAAAGCCACATGTATTCCTAGATGTAATTGCATAGTCCGGTCAGTAGTGGGTCTGCTAATCTTCTGCCACCATAACAGGTTCAAGCCATCATAAACGTCTATTTGGTGCGCTATTATAAATGCCATGTGTATATAACTCAATTTCCTATAGAAATGTTATGCTGTAAATGTCTATTCATCAAGAGCCACATGGCAAAGAAAGAGAAGGGTAAAGGAGTAGGAAAGAAGAAGGAAAGAATAGAAGAAAGGAGAAGGAGGAAAAAAGAAGAATAAAAAAGGAAGAAAGAAAAGGAAAAAAGAATGAGAGAGAAGAAGGAAAGAAAAAAAGAATGGAGAAGGAAAGATAAGGAAAGAAATGAAGGAGGAGAAGGAAAGAGAAGAAAAAAGAAGAAAGATGGAGAAGAAAAGAGAAGGAGGAAAGGGAAAAAGGAAAGTGAAGAAGAGAAAAGAGGAAGGAAAGTGGGGAAAAAAGAATAAAAGAGAGAAGGAAAGAAGAGAAAGAGTGAAGAAAAGAGAAGGAGAGAAGAAGGAAAGAGAAGGAGAGAAGAAAGAAAGAGGAGAAAGTAGAAGGAAAGAGAAGGAGAAAATAAGGAAAGAGAAGAGAGAGATGAGAAAAGGGAAAGAGGAGAGAAGAACGAGAAGGAAACAGAAGAAAGAGAACGAACAATGATGGAGAAGAAGGAGAGAGATGGAAGAAAGAGAAGAAGGAAACAGAAGGAAATGGAGAGGAAAGAACTACTTTAGTTTCTATATGATCCATTCTCTGGGGCAGATTTACTTAGACTGGTGTCCTTTACACATAAGTAAGGACTGCACTGAAGTGAAGTGCACCAAATGTATTACAAGGTACAAGCCTCTTAATACATTGGGTGCATTTTAGGGTCACCTCTGCTCCAAAAATAAAATCTACACCCACTACGAGCTGGCATAGGTTTTAGTTATACTTTAAAACATACCCGGGTATATTCATGTCTTGGTGCAAAATGTAGAGAGTCTGACAGACCATGCCCCCTAAAACTCAGCCAGGCGCACTTAAAAAAAAAAATTGTGCGAAAGCGGTGAAACCATTTTTACAGCTTTACATCAATGTGTATATTATGTGTCTTTCAATAAAGTACAGGAATGATGTGCACAGTGATGTCACAGCAAAGAAATAATACACAAAGCAATGTCACAGTAAAGGGATAACTAACTTATTGACTGTTCCCAGCAAGAGAAGCCATGTAATCTTGTAGAAATGATACCTTTTAATGGCTAACAAAAATACAGGATGTTATAGCGAGCTTCCGAACCAACGCAGGGTTCTTCTTCAGGCTTAAATGAAATAGATCCGAAGAGACATGCATTTCATTTAAGCCTGAAGAAGAACCCTGCCTTGGTTCGGAAGCTTGCTATAACATCATGTATTTTTGTTAGCCATTAAAAGCTATCATATCTACTATATTACTTGGTTTCTCTCACTGAGAACAATCACATTTTATTGTTGTTTTCATTATAACTTACTGACGTTACAGGGATAAAATGCAGAATGATGTCAGAGTACTAGGTAATGCACACAGTGATGTCAGAGCACAGAAAGAATACACACACTGTCATAGTACAGGGATAAACCATCAGTGATGTCACAGTATCCATGTACTGTGACATCACTGAGTACATTATCCCGATGTCACAGTACAGGGGTAATGTACACAGTGATGTCACAGCATATACAGATATAGCATGTGTCAAACTAATGTTTTGTGTATCACATCTGTTTATTTAACACGCCAAACAATACTTCAAAGCGTTATACTATTTGTGCGGCCATTAGGGGTTGTCCCGCGGCAGCAAGTGGGTCTATACACTTCTGTATGGCCATATTAATGCACTTTGTAATGTACATTGTGCATTAATTATGAGCCATACAGAAGTTATCAAAAGTTTTATACTTACCTGCTCCGTTGCTGGCGTCCTCGTCTCCATGGTGCCGACTAATTTTCGGCCTCCGATGGCCAAATTAGCCGCGCTTGCGCAGTCCGGGTCTTCTGCTGTCTTCAATGGGGCCGCTCGTGCAGAATGCCGGCTCCGTGTAGCTCCGCCCCGTCACGTGCCAATTCCAGCCAATCAGGAGGCTGGAATCGGCAATAGACCGCACAGAAGAGCTGCGGTCCACGGAGGGAGCAGACCCCGGCGGCCATCTTCAGCAGGTAAGTATGAAGACGCCGGACCGCCGGGATTCAGGTAAACACTCTCCGGTTTGTTTTTTTAACCCCTGCATCGGGGTTGTCTCGCGCCGAACGGGGGGGGGGGGGTTAAAAAAAAAAAAAACCCGTTTCGGCGCGGGACAACCCCTTTAATGAATCAGGCTATGTAAAAAGCATAGGTGTGCTACGTTGAAGATGCAGCACGCTGCAAAATTTAATTTAAAAAGTGCTGTACCTGTACATAATACACGCAGTGGTGCTGCAGTACATGGATAATGCACACTGTGATGTCACAGTACAGAGATGCTACAGGGATGTCACAATGCAGGGATAATGTATCTAGTGATGTCTTAATAATGAGAGATAATGCATACTATTATGTCATAGTATAGTAATAATATACAAAGTAGTGTCATAGTACAGAGATAATGCACAAAGTGATGTCATTGTACAGGATTAATACACACAGTGATGTCACAGTACAGGAATAATACTGTGATGTCACAATACAGGGATAATATATACAGTTATGTCACAATACAAGGATAATATATACAGGAATGTCACAATACAGGGATAATTAGCACCGCCATGTCACAGTACAGGGATAATATATACAGAGATGTCACTGTACAAGAATAATACAGTGATGTCACAATACAGGGATAATAAACACAGTGATGTCACAGTACAGGGATAATGTATGCAGTGATGTCACTGTACAGGAATAATACAGTGATGTCACAATACAGGGATAATTAGCACCGCCATGTCACAGTACAGGGATAATATATACAGAGATGTCACTGTACAAGAATAATACAGTGATGTCCCAATACAGGGATAATGCACACAGTGATGTCAACGCACAAGAATATTGCACATTGTGATGTCACAGTAGAAGACTCCAATCACACTGAGAGGGGTCCTTCCTTCTTTCTAGGCCCCTTCATGTCTGTCTCTGATATATGTTATAAGCCCTTGTTTGGGGGTTATTCTACAGCTTGATACCTTGTGATATTACCCAGCATCCTCGCTCCAAATCCTTCAGTTCAGTGATCATTCTTTGACACATTGTACTATGCATGTATCATTGTATCTGAATGACTGTATGTACATCTGCTTGCTATAAGCCTTGGCTTTGTTAACCACGAACAACCTTTGAAAATGTGGCTCCAGTAATCTGACCGATAATTCTTATTAGCAGAAATTCTTTAAAAAAGTAGAAAGCAGATGGGCGCAGTACAGTGCCGTGCCATGTGTTCACTAGGCGGACTTCACATCTGTGTTGGAAAATCCTGTAGTAAATTCGCAGATCCAGCACAAAATACTGCATGCAGCGCTTTTTCTTCCGGTGAAATGCCGGGCAGCTGAGCAGAAACCAAATGGACCCCATTATTGTCAATGGGGTTCATTCGGCACTGTATCTCACACTTTATAGATGATAGATGGAAGGTAACCGGTCACTGTGGGTCATACCGCCACTTTTCCAAGTGCATTAGACAGGGCTGACTGCCTACAGTATGTTCGATGCACAGTCTCCAGTCTCACTCTTGAGTAGGGTCAGGCTCTTTTAGGGAATGTTTACACATAGCGGAAATGCTGAAGATTATTTAAACTGGAAAATTCCGCTGCAAAATCTGCAGCATTTCCGCAAAACATACAGAGTCAAAATCCACACTGTCAGTGCGGAATTTGACTCTAAATCAGCTGCGCCTCCATAGCCGATTTCAGAGCATACCACGCTCCCTCTCACCTCCGGAGTCTTTGGACTTCCTTCAGTGCACCCAACGACTTCTAGTGAGCGCAGCGCCGCTGCTCAGGTGGCCAAGTAATGCGGAAGTGGCCAGCGTTGCACTCACTAGAGGCTGGCAGGTGCCTAATAAGGGAAGCGCGAAGAGCACAAAGACTGCGGAGGTGAGGGTGGAGGGGGAGTGGTATCTTCTGAAATTAGCTGCGGAAGCACAGCTGATTTCGACTCGAAATCCGCACAGATGGTGCCAATTTTGACTCTGTGTTTTGCATACATGCTGCAGATTTAGCCGCAGCATTCTTTCTACGTGTAAACATACCGTAAGGGGGTTTATGTGAATAAAGAGTAAGCTGCCTGCTGTTTCGCAGCCTGGGAAGTTCTGAAGACTCCCTTTTAAAGTTCAGTCTCTCAATCAGCAGAGAGCTTGCAGTCAAGACAGCTCACTGCATCCGAGCAGAGCTCAATTAAATCATGTGACCTCCCTGGAAGGTCCTGCATGTGCATGCATACATTTTAAAGGAAACCTGCCACCTCCGAACGGCACCATAAACTAATTTTTGGTGTTGCGCAGACCTTGATGGGGAGCCGAGGCGTCGGCTGGTGAAATATACAAGCAGTGTGAAAATCGGACTCTTTTCATACCACTGTGCGTGCTCTCCTATAGTTTGAAAAGAGTCAGATTTTCAGACTGAGTGAGGACTTCACCAACAGACACCACGGGCATTGGGAAGAGGGTGAGTATAAAATACACATGCCCCAGCACTCCATTACCTCCTCGAACAACACTATAAGTTAGTTAGTGGTGCCGTTCTTTGGTGGTTGGTTCCCTTTAACCATGTAGAAGCAGGCATACTAGTTGGGTAAACCCCTTACAATAATAACCTCTTATTTCTTATGGTCTCCTGCATTGGTATATGGCTTGGTTGGAAAAGATTCAGTATGATTTGTATTTTATCCATTTACATATTTGTTCATTGTGACCTTAGAAGTCCAGTGGGCGGTCCTGTTAGTGATTAACAGTAGAGATGAGCGAGCAGACTCGCTAAGGACAATTACTCGAGCGAGCATTGTCCTTAGCGAGTACCTGCCCGCTCGGAAGAAAAGATTCGGGTGCCGGTGCGGGTGAACAGTGAGTTGCGGGAGTGAGCAGGGGGGAGAGAGGGAGAGAGAGATCTTCCCTTCATTCCCCCTTGCTCTCTACCGCCGCTCCCCGCCCCCCGCCAGCACCCAAATCTTTTCTTCAGAGCAGGCAGGTACTCGCTAAGGACAATGCTCGCTCGAGTAATTGTCCTTAGCGAGTATGCTCGCTCATCTCTAATTAACAGCTATTTCTGCATACATAGTTATATACAATCACTGACAGGACTGCCCACTGGACACAATGAACAGATATGTCAATGGGTAAAATACAAGTCATATTAAATTATAATGCCCTGCTGTGACCCCGCTTAGGTATAATGCCCCCCTCGTAGCCCCATCTGTGCCTACATTTACTAATTGTGGCCCTAGTGCCCAGCCCTTTCTCCCAAATCTCCATCCATTGCCAGCAGTATGCCGGTGCCATAAAGACATGATGCAGGCCCCCCTGGGATGGTGGGACACCACCCAAAATTTGAGACTGTCCTGCCAAATCCAGGACAGTTGGGAAGTATGGATGAAGGCAGACCATGAGCACCAAGGAGCCGGTTGTTATATACTTACCACTACTCTAGGCTATAAATGTGTGTTGATTCAATAATAGAATATGTGTCTGATGTAATATCGTAGCAGCAGCCGGGTCTCCCGGTCACTTTTCTCACATTACAAACCTGCATGTTGATCTGTATTGTTTTCTATGGCATTCTCCTCCATGGAAAGTAATGTGATGATTGACAAATGCTAGGTGTAATTTTGGCAACTTTCCTCCAATTTCTAGAACTATAGTTGGACTTCTCCTTTACATGAACTGTTCTAGTTGGAAAAATTCTCTTTTCCTAACGACTTCCTGAGAAGAATAAATTTGGATGGAAATAAACATTTCACATATTTTCTTCCTGTCCAAACAGTATTAGTTTCTTTTTTTAATCTGGGAATTTCTAATTATAATCTGGGTTGTTTACTTCCTAGAACTCGGCCAGATTGTCCCGTTCCCATCAATCCAAACACAGTCTTCTACATGATTCCTCTGTTATTACTGGAATGTCGGCTTTCTGATATTTGAGCACAACTGAGATGAAATACCCGGACTTGTTGTCAACAAAAACATAAAAAAACATGAGAGGAGTGATTTACAACACAGATGTTTGCAAGAGGGGAATTTCCTGATCCCACCCCAACACCCCCACGCTCTCCTGAGTCCAATACAAAATCCGTAACTCGGTCCCCAGCTACCACATGCCATTTATAATACTGCCGTCTTCTTATAGATTTGGATCCCCCTCCTGCTCTAGGTTGGACTGTAGCTGTAGATATGCACTAGGGTGTGGGTCCAGTGTTGGACTGAGTTACCTACGGCCCAGCAGTAAAATTCATTCTGTAAGGAAGGAAGGTAGCACCCAGGAAGAGAAGATAGTCGCCAGCCTTCCGATTCACCTAGATGTCATCTCAGCCAGCCTATGTGTCTTCATACAAAACTAGCCAATTTATTATTTGGACATATAGGCTGGCTGATATGCTGCCTATCTGTATGTACTGCAGTGAGTGTACTGTGCCATGTGCTGCTCATGAGGGGGGTGATGGGCCAACTCCTGGCTCAAGGTCTTCCGAGGCATTCACCTGTTTACCTGTGGGGCAGTCCAAGTCTGTGTGGGTCTGTCTCCTGGGATCCCACCTGATTAGTAAAATAAAGTGAATGTGGGCAGTATCAGGCACAGCCACAGATACCCCCCCCCCCCCCCCCCAGGTCATGGTGAGACTGCAACCTCTGCATCCCCTATTACAGTGCAAAAGTAATGAGCCATGATATGCGTGCCATGGCAAGATTTATGTAGGGCATAGTTTAGTGCACAGTTTTTCTCTTAGGCCTTTTTTTAGTTTCTAAGTTCCAGAATAAAAACACTAAGGCTTCCTCAACAGTTTGTGTGAGCCAACCTGCACACAAGTGCACCATAAGTGCCTGCAAGACCGCAAATGTCTTAAGATTGCTTGCCACAGAAATGCCCCCATGAAGACTGCCACAGAATGCCTTTTTTGAGTGCACCCAGAGAACTGACCACAGGAGCCTTGCCAGCATAGATACTCCTCAAATACCTACCACACATCTGCATCCCAGAATGCCTTTCTCAGGTACCCCCAGAGAGCTGGACCCAGGTGCTGCCCCTCTGTGCATCTTTTCCCCAACCCTGCCAGAAATAATAGGGGCCCCTCTTTCCCATCATCCCCGGTGTACCTCATGCCTCTTCATTGTATTCCCTCATTGCACAGTACAGCATAGGGCACAAAAAAGTGTGCAAGCTATATCCTCTTCCCCGTCTCCTCATCTCTGACATGAAGAGCACCAGACTTGAGGAAAGAGGGGAAGAGGATACAGCCTGCACACTGCTGTGCACCAATACCTCACTGCGCAATGAGGGGATCAAATCAATGATACATACTATAGCGATAGTGGAGTGTGGCAAGCGGGCCTGTGGAATCCCTAGGCTTATGGGCCCGTTTGCAATTACAACCACTGCGACCCCTATAGCTATGCCACTGCTTTAATGACGTGCCTTTTTATTGTAATATATCTCCTGCTTCCATATCACTGCATATCTAGGCACATTTACTATTTAGGTGTCTAATAAAGCTGGAATAATAACTCTTATTAAAACTGGAATGGCGCGTATGTTGGCTATTACCTAAATATAAACTTTGATTCATGAATGCAACCCATTTATTATCCCCTAATGGGGCACTAGGGCATATTATTAGGGTATTTGGACTTCACAAAGAGTGTCCCTTGCTTGGAAGGAGCCGTCAAAGAATTACTCCCACTCTAGCCCACCTGGCCTCCTTCATTTGAAGGGCCACAAGTTAGGGTTGAGATAGCGTGTTTTTTACACAGATTTGAGGTCTATGCAGCGCAATTCTTTTTCTACATGTGGATCTGAAATCCATGTGTGTCAGGCTGTAACTTTTCCCGCTACTAATGGGCGACTTCACAGGGGCATGTATAGTGTGCGTGTGTGTGCAAAATATGTGCGCACATTGTGCAGAGAATAGAACCTATTGTTTTCAATGGGCTCACCCTCTCATTTGCTTTTATGCACGTTTCACACGTGAAAAAAAAATCGTGACAAGCTCTATTTTGGTGTGCCTTTGCACACACCAAAGGCACCATGGGAGTGTGTGGGGGGGTGCAAATGTGCACCCTATGCTCATGCAATTGCGCAATGAACTACACAATTTTTTAGGGAAATCGAAAACACTGGTGACTAATTTGGTTGCCCAGCCTTTAAAATCACGGTGAGAATGTGTCCCGCTCTGATGTGAACAGTCCCCGGCAGCGCAAAAAGTACAGTAAAATGCGCACAATAGTGTGACCTTCACTGCGCAAAAAGCTGCGCATGCGCCTGTGTGAAGCCACCTTTAGGCTGGATTCATACATGCGTGTGTGACTTGTGCCCAATATTGTCAGGCACAACTTGCATCGGACAGCACATGGTAAATGTCTAAAGCAGCCTTTATTCATAAAGTGTTATAATAGGAAGAGCTGTCTGCAGCTGCACTATAGAGAACAGTGCAGGCACAGCTGGAGCGCCCTCTACTGCTATGTGAGGTGAATACAGATTTCCTTAGCAACTTCCTAACATCTTCTCTTAGCTACATAGCAGAAGAGGGGCTTTAAAGGAACATTCTACAGAATAGGCTAATAAAACATATCGCAAAAATGCTTAGAATCGCCTATTTTGTACATTGATAGGCTGAACCGAATGGACATATGTCTTTTCAGCTCAAAATATATTAATAAAAAAATGTAAATGACGGTTACACTTCAAGGCCTCATGTCCACGGGCACACGCGGTTTCCAAGTGTGGAATTCTGCAGCGGCTTCCACCCCTGCCTGCAGCCATGAGGCTTACTTGTCCAGAACCGGTGCGGGTCTTCCCCGTCCTCAGACGGATCTTCTTTGTTCTCCACTGCAGATAGGCTCAGTGCGCCGGCCGGCAAGCCACGAGCATGAGCAGTACTTTTTTTTAACTCCTGCTTTCCCGCAGATCTGCGGCATGTCCACCGTATCAGCTGCAGGTGTGCCGCGGATCGGACTGCTTCCATTGACTTCAATGGAAGCCGTCAGTGCGGGATCCGCAGAAAAATTGAGCATGTTGCGATGTTTTCCAGTGCATGCAATCCCCATGCCAGTAAAAAAATAACATCCACATGCTTTTAATTATTTTGTGGATGCTAATGGATCCCTATGGGCGGCTTGATTTGCGAAACTCCAGCATGGGTTCCGCAAATCCAATCCGCCCGTGGACATTGGGCCTAAAGATATTCTCTGGGACTTTTACTATTGATCTATCTTCAGGATAGGTCATGAATAGTTGTTTGGCTGGTGTCCAGCACTCAGGATTCAGCTGATCCTCAGGCTACTATCGGTATGGTTATCTGGGAGCAGTTAACACTTTCCACTTTATGGCTCTGTTGGTACTGTAGGCACAGCTCCCACTGAATTCAATGGGTGCTGTGCCTGCAGTACCACCCTGGGCGTCTGCCATATTGACGTCACTTTCTTCTTCCAATACTGTTCACACTGACAGCAGAGTCGAGGATCAGCCGATCACTGAGGACTCCAAGCAGTGGACCCCAGCCGATCAACTACTGATGACCTATCCTGAGGATAAAATAGAAGGATGTCCGGCAGCACAGCAATCAAGCAAGAAATGTTTATTCCTCCATAGACAAAGATAATCACAAATTGGCAATGGCAATGTTTTAGCTCCGATCTGGAGCTTTTCTCAAGCCTCAGTAGGTGTAATTGCTCCCTTTAACTTCTATAAGAATGTAGTGAGCATGCTCTTCATCCGATACAGTGTTTACTGTGCAGGGAGAGGGAGGAGGGAGGAGGATCTGATGTGTCCCCATTACCTATTGTCAATAGCACAAATCTGCCCTTTAATAATAAGATAACTGCTGACCCTGCCTCAGTATACACAGCACAAGCTAAAAAGGGACAGAACATGCAAGCCTGTTGTGTGGCATATTTGTCGATATGTTTAAGACCCCATTTACACTGAAAGGTAATTGGTCAAAAAACGACAGTTTAAGTGGCAGTTTTGAGCGATCATCTTTGCATAGTCTATAGTAGCTAATTAGCTACTAAACAGCTAGGCAGGCGGAGCAAGACACCACTGCTATCACTGGGCGAACAATACAGCTGTTTTGCATAAGCAAACAGCTGCATTGTTCTCCGCGCTTACAGCTCGCGTCCCGCTGTGAACTACCAGCGGGACACGGGCTGTAAGAATCTTATCAGCGCTGCCGACTGTGATAACAGCCTGCACCACTGATAAGAGTTCATCGATTAATTCTAGAAAACTAGAATTGAGCCAGACGACTCGTGCACAAAAACTGCACAATGTCCGTGCATTTAGATGCAACAGTTATTGCTCAAAAGATGGCTTTGAACGAATTTTGAGCAAGAATCGGGTCTAAATGGGCCTTAAGAGAAAAGTTGATATGGAAAACACTACAAAAGTTGATTTTTAATGATAGATTCTCAATACTTAGTTGATTGAACAAGTTACATAGTCTCTCCGTGTTTCCCAGTAGCCCTGAAATAGCCGGTGCAGCCAAGCACATGTGATATATTGCATCAGGTGAGGCATTTGGAGATTTTAAGGAATGCCCCTGGCTCCGGTTTAGTGTTGAGCGGCTGAGAGGTCAGATACATGACATCATATCTGTGTTAGTGGCTGTTAATAGCCGCCACGGTTTACAGTCGCACAGGTGCAGGATATACACCATGTGACTCAACAGCTGACAAAATAAAGGCATCTCTTGCTTTCCTCACTTGCTCAAGTGTACTCTCATCTCTCTTCCTTCCTGAGCGCGGGGAGAGACGCGGCGGCCGTCTGTCCAGCCCGCCAGCACCGTTAGATGTATTATCTAACATTACATAAATAAACTGGGTCATTCACAGCAAATCCCATCTCGTATTTTTTAGTACATGGGTGCCCAAAACTAGAATACAAGTCTGATATGAGTAAAACGCTGCCTCTGCAAGGCAGTTTTTAAGCAATTTTGAACATTCCTCACTAGTTCAAATATCTCAAGTGAATGGGAACATTGTTCTTTTTGTCTAGAGACTGAAAACCTGTGAAGATCTAATATTTCTCACAGCAAAGCCTTGGCCACAATTGTATCCAGTGTAGACAATCCACTGTGAGATAAATACATCAGCGGCACAAATCTCTCTCCTGTCTTCATGGTTTGCTACAATGTATCAATGCTGGTAAATAGTGAGGAGCAAACTTTTCAAAAGTCCTGTAGGCAGTTTGCCAGATATGGGCAAAAAGTTTGGTTCGGTCTGAATTAGTTTGAACCAATCCAGAACTTCACCAATACGCCTAAACGTGGTGTAAAACACTGTCAAAGAGCCCTAAAAGCCCTGTATAATACTCGTAGGTGATCTAGGAGTGTATCTCAGTACTTTGGAGCTGTTTTAAGGCAAAGTTAAAGGGGTTGTACCAAGATTAAAAGTTATTCCCTATCCACAGGATGGGGAATAAGTTGCTGATCGGTATGGGGATCTTCTGCTTATCTTGAGAACTAGGGTCCAGTGTCACCCTTTACCTGTCACTGCAGGGGTCGCTTCCCAACCGGCAGTGACGTCAGAATGATTGTAGTGCTAGCTATTAGAGATGAGCGAACGTACTCGGTTCGGGTGTTTTTGCACTCGAGCACTGCTATTTCCGAGTAACTGACTACTCGGACGAAAAGATTCGGGGGGCGTGGGGTGGCGTGGTGGAGCGGGGGGTAGCAGTGGGGAACAGGGGGGAGCTCTCCCCCCCCTCCACTCCCCTCTGCAACCCCCCGCGTATCCCCAGCGCCCCCTGAATCTTTTCGTCCGAGTAGTCAGTTACTCGGAAATAGAGGTGCTCGAGTCCAAAAACACCCGAACCGAGTATGTTCGCTCATCTCTACTAGCTATGCATGTGCGGCGGGTGCTCCATGCATTTCAATGGGGCTGATAGAAATACCTGAGCACTTGCCTCTCAACTATTGGCTGAGTCCCACTGAGGGCTCAGTCAGGCAGGTGTTTTTATGTGCGAATTTATGTGCGCAAAAACACATGCTTCAAAAAATTTGCGTGACCGATGTGGGCGTCACGCTGAAAAAAAACGCACTTGACTGCGTTTAAGCGCACATACAGTGCACTGTCCACTATTCCCTGCTGCGACTGTGACAGCTGCAGCAGGGGATTCCTTGGATGTGAAACCCCTGGATGCTGTCACATCCAGGGGTTTCACCTTTGGTCAATGGGGCCGGCGGCACAAGTGGCAACCCCACTGGTATACAGAGAAGATCGCGATCCTCAATGGGGCCGGCGGCAGCAGCGTTGACCCATTGAGAACATACAGTGAAGATCACAATCGTCTGGCACAGCTGTGACAGCTGCGGCACAGGACCGCAATGCTATCCTATTAAATTCAATGGAGCCGGCGTTTCAGCCGGCTCCCCTGAAAGTAATGGGTTGCCGGCAAGCCCTGCCGTGATTTTTTGAGGAAGAGCTTTAAATATAAGCCTTTCCCTGAAAATCATCCCTAGAATGAATAAAAAATGAAAAAAATATATATATACTCACCTCTCCGCAGCTGCCGGGGCTCAGGCACATCCAGCCGGGTCTTCTCCCAGCACTGCTCTGAAGTGCTTTCAGCAGCCGGGGATTTAAAATCCCCACCTGCTGAAAGGGCTGCCTCTGCTTGGCTGAGCACTGTGACCAATCAGAGGCAGCTCTCAGCTGTCATTCAATAGAAGACTCAGCTGGGTGCAGCCCTGGAAGCTGCAGAGAGGTATATATTTTTTTAATTTTTTTTTTCACATTTTAGGGATTATTTCCAGGGAAGGGCTTATATTTAAAGCCCTTCCCCGAAAATCACTGCAAGTCTTGCCGGCAGCCCATTGCTTTCAATGGAGCTGGCTGTAGTGCCGGCTACATTGAATTCAATGGGAGAACATCGCACTTCTGTGCCACAGCTGTGCCAGAGGATTGTGATCTTCACTGTATGTTCTTAATGGGTCAATGCTGCTGCCACTGGCCCCATTGAGCACAAGGTGAAACCCCTGCATGGGACAGCATGCAGGGGTTCACATCCAATAAAGACGGATGCCACAGTTTGTTGCGTTTTAAAATCTGCTGCCCTCTATCTACCGCTGCGCATTTTTGTGCGCAGGTAAATATCGGGTATATGACCACTGCCATTGAAAAGCATTGGTTCTTAATAGATACGGATCGCAAAGGCAAGTAACATGTGCACATTAAAACGCCGTCTGACTGGAAGTAGATGCAGCATCAGTGCGCTTGCATGACCAGTACTCCATTCAGTCTTCTCCTCACAGCAGGGGCTGCTGAGACCCCCACGATCAGCAAGTTATTCCCTAAACTGTAGAAATGGGATAACTTGTAACTTGGTACAATCCCTTTAATGAAGAAAAAGAAGAAACAAATAAAGAAAAAAAAATAAAGAAGAACAGAAGAAAAAAAAGAAGGAAAAAGAAGGCAAGATGTTACTTTTCCTTCTTTTTCCTTTTTTTATTCTTTTTCTTCTTTCTTTTTATTTTCCATATTTTTCAAAGAAGAAAACAGAATTGTGATTGCAGCACAAGGTTTATTAGAAATTTGCAAAACTTTCCATTATTCAATTATTAAAATGAATCTCCACCTTTTTAATGCCATCTCGTTAAGGTCCAAAAATCTGTGGTGACTAATTTCCTCATAACTGTAACTTGAGTTTTATTAATACGGAGCACCAAATCCTCTATATAGACATGGAGTTCAGTGCAAAACTTCTGCCTACCTTCATCCACCAGTAGGGGGAGCTTAATTGTATACAGGTTTATTATAGAGCTCAATGTACAAACAGTATGCAGTAAGCTCCCCTAGTGATGGTTGTGTAGGGATACAAACTTGTCACTACTAAAATGTTAATGCCATTCTGGGAAAGTAGTGTTAAACTATTTATTACTGTGAGGATTCTGTTTAATTGGTGAAATTAATGTCTAAAATGCAGTTGGTGATTGGAGAACCAAGGAGTTTAGAGCAGGGGGACAAATTAGTGATTCCGCATTATTCAGCACCTGTCTAGGCCCTCAGCTTTATTCTGCTGGAAAGACCCAAAAGTCAATGAAAGTAACTGTTCAATTCTAGTAAGTTCAGCTGGGGTTAGTTGTCAGTGAAGGAAGCACACCAGGTCCAGCGAGAAGAATGGACAGCGGGTTAAAGGACAGCAGTATACAGCTTCATCCCTGAGTCTGAGGAAGAGGAGAGATGCCAGCGCCCTAGTGAAAAATCTGGATGAGCAGTATGACAATTTTTTTTTAGAAAAGCAGTATCTGCAGTCACCCAACTCTGTATCCAGATGTATGGAAATAACTGTATGGAATACCACCTTGTTTGCCTGAAGCTTCCATAAGAAGTGAGTTTTTCTGTTTAACCCTTTCCCTAACTCCTGATTCTTCTTCCCACGAGGGGGAACCTGCATTACGCTACACTGCTACACCACCGTCCAGGAGCAGAGACCAGCACTTAACACCAAGTTCCCCTATCACTATTTTCCACTGTAGTTCAGCCGGGTGGGAGTCAGAGTAAAAAGCCACCGTGACACAAACTGCTCCTGCTCTGCAGATGCCAGCAGCTTTGGGTTTATTACTTAAAGTGTATCTGCACTTTCAGATGACTTTTCAGAATAAGCTGCCATCTGTGTAGATGAGGAATAACATTATTTCTGGCCATTATAGGATTTATATTTTTCACTAGTTTTCCCATCTGAAGACTGTATGTATAATTGTCAGTTAGGTGCAGCATCATCTATGTGAGTCTCTCTCCATCCTGATGCTTTTTCTCCTTCCCCTCTTCTGTCTATAGACCTCTATAGCTAGTATGAGACATCACCCTCCTCCATTTCTTGTACTCCATTTTGTTATTTCTGCCAACTTATCTTAATCTTGATTAAACGGACATTTGAATTGATATCCATAACCATACAAACCTGTAGGTCACCAAGAGTCAGACAATTTTTTTTTTAAACGTGATTAAGTCTATTGGAGACAAAGATCTCACCAACCCTAGCAGCAAAAATATATTCCAGTATTCTCCATGTTAACAATGTAACAATACTGGTATTGAGATAGACCGCCTGCAGACGGCCGGGTCGGATCCCGGCGTGTCCTCTTCTCTGTGATGTGCCGGCTGCTGCCCAGTGGGCGCATGCACAGAGTGGAGCCGACGGATCTCTACTGACATTTCGGTGTGGGCCTCTGCGAGACCCGCACAGAAATAGAATATGATGCGATTTGTTTTCTGCGTGTGTTTTTACACGGACAAATCACGGCTGTGTGCATAGGATTGCGTGCATGCATGCAATCCTATGGCAGCGGGCAAGGGTGGAAATTCTGCGGGATATAGTAGCAATACTCTGACCTCGGGCAGGTACTGATAATGGAGGCAGACTGTTGACACTGCTAATGGGGTCATTCCGGCATTGGCTTCTTTAGCCTATTACCCTCCTTTTCTCAGGGAAAGTGTTTCTGACATGGTCATCCATAGGTACAACTTAGGGCTGCTTAGGGACAGTGTCATGGAGAGATTAGGGAGAGTTTGTGTTAGGGTAAGCATTTCTCTGGTTGTTATTTTGGTTTCATACCATCTGTTTCAGTCTCCACTGCTAGTTTCTTCATGTTCATCACCATCCAGTTACCCTAACCCTCTATCCCTGTCATCTAATAGTAAGTCCCTAGTTGCATTTGGTTTTTCAGTGTCGATACATGCTTCATAGTTGTATTTCTTACGATGTTGTTATGCTATTCTGCACTACTGTAAGTAGTGGAGGTGTCTGAATACTGGGAGACCCTGTTAGGCTGCCTTCACACAGGCAGGATTTCTGTTGGTACAAGCCACGTGGAGGTGATTTTAAAAATTCCTCCTACATGGTGCAGATATTTTTCGCAACGAATCCGCAGCATTTTTGGTTCTGATTCTGCAACATGACGACACCCAACTATACACCTCCTCTCGTGAGATCTCTGGAACATTCCTCCAAAATATCACCGACTGTCTGTCCGCTGTCTCTAACACTATGTCCTCCCTTTTTCTCAAACTAAACCTCTCTAAAACTGACCTCCTTGTCTTTCCACCTTCTAACCGACCTCCCCTCAACATCTCCATTCCAGTGTCTGGCACCATCATAACCCCCAGACGGCATGCCCGATGCCTTGGGGTCACACTGGACTCTGACCTCTCCTTTGCCCCCCATATCCAATCTCTGGCACAAACATGCCACATGCACCTCAGAAATATTGCTAAAATACGTCCGTTCCTAACCACAGACACGCTAAAGACGCTCGTGGTTGCACTCATCCACTCCCGGCTTGACTACTGCAACTCGCTACTCATTGGCCTCCCCCACACTAGACTCGCTCCACTCCAATCCATACTAAATGCAGCAGCTAGGCTCATTTTTCTATCCAGTCGTTATTCAGACGCCTCTGCATTATGCCAGTCGCTGCATTGGCTGCCCATCCACTGCAGAACTAAATTTAAGCTCCTCTACCTCACTCACAAAGCTCTGCATGGCGCTGCCCCACCATACATCGCCTCCCTACTGTCAGTATACCACCCAGCCCGCTCACTCCGATCGGCTAACACCCTCAGACTAAACACCCCTGTAATACGAACCTCACATGCTCGCCTACAGGACTTCACTAGAGCAGCACCCATCCTCTGGAACGCTCTACCCCAAGGCATCCGGACAATTCCCGATGCACGAAATTTCAGACGTGCCTTAAAACCGCACCTCTTCAGGGAAGCATACCAAATCTCCTGACCTAGTCCCTCGCCCCTCCCTATGGTGCTCCACCCTGTTTGCCTTCTGATAAATGATCTGTACATAAAATTTCCTACTGCCTGTGTTCCCCAACCCCTGCACCTCCTGTACCACCCCAGCCCATTTGTGTCTAACCCAATGTACCTCACATTGTAATTGTTGTATTGTTTTGCATTTATCCATGCCTGAAAGCGCTGCGGAATAAGTTGGCGCTATACAAATAAAGATTATTATTATTATTATGTCCATTTATGCCGTGGAATCGCGCTGTGGAATTAAACCCTTGAAATGTAAGGGTTGAATCTCATTACTTTTCTGCAAGTAAAACCATGGTCAAATCCAAACATTTAGGTGTGAAATGCCCACAGCAACCTCGCTATGTGAGAAGGTGCCCTTAGTACCCAGGAAAAGCGAGTAATGCAGGTGAAGCAGTCACCATGGACAGCCTCGCAGGAAGTCCCTCATCTGTGTTCTTAAAGAAGGACCTTGCTTTGAGGTATAATTGTCATTGCAAAAATGCCCACATCCAGTATATAATCTATTCATATTTGATGTGATAGAGAACCCTTAAGGCCCCATCAGGCACCTGGGTCTATGAGCAACTGCAACTTTTGTCCCTTCTAAAGTACTGCTTGATTTCCCCCCCCCCCCCCCCCCCCAATTAAGAACTACATATGATTCTATAATGGAAGTGTTCAAGCAAAGGCTGTCTGGGATGATTTAGTGCGCCTGCAGTGAGCAGGGGGTTGGACCCGATGACCCTGGAGGTCCCTTCCAACTCTACCATTCTATGATTCTATATACCAGTGGACCAGCTACTCTTCAGAGTGTCTTCTAGTTCTTCGGCTTGTCCTTACCAATCACTGAAGTCCTTTCAAGAGCCATTGATCTCAGTGATTATCCTTTGTAGTCTGTTTTTGAGCACAATGATATACTTGTACGTGAAGACAGAAGCCCAGTGATGACGCAGGAGACGACATTTACCTACAACTGGATTAGAACCAAGACAGTACTCCATGGTCTACAGTTAGTGATGACTGCACGTCTGACCCTGCCCTCATCATTCATTGCGTTAATCTCTTGTTGAGTGCTGACGGACATCTGTACCATCACATCCACCTCCTGTGATGCTGAGAGGGGCCGACCTTCATGGATTTTCAGCTGCTGAGTCACTTTTACCTTATTCTGAATAAGTCTACATTCACATTTTTGGAGATCTTCTACCCTATCAGGTTTACGTCCGGCCTCTTCCAATGAAGGATATACTAACGCACCCTTCTTCTCTCCTCTCTTTGCTGCACTTTCAGCTCCATGCCTTGCAACAGGTGAAACCTGCTGTGAAAATTTGTAACATTTCCACAAATTTTAAGCATTCTGCAAATGTGAAAACCCCACAGCATGCTCTGATTTCTGCAGCAAGATTTTTCTGCTACATGTGGAAAGGGTTTAGAAAATCCCATCTGTATGGGCTGTAATGAAAATGTCTAAGGAGGAATCCGCACCACTAATCTGCAGCGACTCTACCATGTCTGAACGTGGCCCATACGGATATATTAACCCATGTCCATATGTCATATTAAGGCTCATTCAGGATACACTTCTATGAGTCAGAATGATTTGTTCCATCCATATTTTATTGACCTTCAGGCTACTGATCTCGCCTGGTTTTCCTCCTGCTTGTTCAGTGTATCATTTGTCGGCTCTTCTTCTCCCTTTTCGTTTTGCTGTTGGAGTTCCTCAGGGTTCGGTCTTCAATCCTCTCTTCCTTTCCATCTACACAGCCCCTATTGGACAAACTATCAGCAGATCTGACTTTCAGTACCATCTTCACTGATGGCACCCAATTATACACCTCTTCCCATTAAATCACACTCTTGCTACTACAAAACACCAGTGATTGTCTGCCCGCTGTCTCTATTGAAATGGGTGACCAGGTAGAGATGAGCAAGCATACTCGCTAAGGGCAATTGCTCGATCGAGCATTGCCCTTAGCGAGTACCTGCCCGTTCGGGAGCAAAGATTCAGCTGCTGGCGGGGAGCGGCGGGGGAGAGCGGGGAGGAACGGAGGGGAGATCTCTCTCTCCCTCTCTCTCCCCCCGCTCCCCCCTGCTCACTGCCGCAACTCACCTCTCACCTGCGCCAGCAGCAGAACCTTTTCTTCCGAGCGGGGAGGTACTCGCTAAGGGCAATGCTGGAGGTGTACACTCTATGATAATCAGAAGCCATTATGTAGTCCACCCTGGCCACCCATAAGCTCCGATACACATTTAACTGACATATAGTCAGTGTGGTGGGAAATCACAGTATCTTTGGCTGAAGACTGTCTTTCAATATCACCCTCTGGGTGAGAAGTTGGGGGTGTTGAGGCACAATGTTACTCAAGGAGTACATCCCTAAAATTTGCTTTTGAAAGCTTAGGTCTCTCAACTGTAGGTCTTGGACAGGTCTTGGATTCTAAGACTTGAATGCTAAGGCATGTTTCTCACAGGGTACCTGTTGACAGCACCAACTGCTTTTACCAGCTCACATCTCTCCCGTTTGTAGATGATGAGTCATTCGTGCTGAGGCTCTCCCACATCGGTCTGCACAGGTCCAGTGTTAGGTCAGCTCTGCTGCAGCTCTCACTGACTGAGTCTTCCTCTTTCCTGCACTCTCAGAAACTGCTGAGTCACACAGAGCCCGGGAACAGGACGTCTCTTTTATATCCAGACGTTCAGCCAATCTGTGTGCAGCTCAGGGCTCATCAGTCCATAGCAACAAAAATGAATGAAGTCATGTGAACTCTCTTAGAAGATCCTGGCAGGAACAGAAATAAAGTACATCAGTCATATTCATATAAATTTACACTTACACTAACAAACTAGCTTTTATTAAACTCTCTCTACCTGAAATTGAGTATATCAAAAACTGAACTTCTTTTATTCCTGCCAGCTACTAATTTACCAAAACCTGATATTTCCATCTCAGTCTGTGGAAGTACCAGAACTTCTCGGCAGCACACCTGCTGTCTTCGGGTCATATTTGCCTCCAATCTTTCCTTTACTCCCTATACTCAATCTCCTGCACACTCATGTCATCTGCACCTCAAAAACATCTTCAGAATCTACTGTTTCTTTATAGTGGAAGACAGCAAAACTCTTATTGTTGTCTTGATCCATTTCTATCTTGACTATTGTAACTCCCTACTGACGGTTCTTCCAATCACTAAACAACTCTCCCCTTTCCAATCCATTCTTAACGAAGCCACCAGGTTCATCTTTCTATCCAATGGCAACACTGATGCCTCTAAACTGTGCCAGTCACTGTATTGATACCTCCACCCTGTGCCAGTCACTACACTGATTCCTCCACACTGTGCCAGTCACTGCACTGATACCTCCACCCTGTGCCAGTCACTACATTGATTCCTCCACACTGTGCTAGTCACTGCACTGATACCTCCACCCTGTGCCAGTCACTACACTGATTCCTCCACCCTGTGCCAGTCACTGCACCAATGCCTCCACCCTGTGCCAGTCACTGTACTGATTCCTTCACCCTGTGCCACTCACTGCACTGATTCCTTCACCTTGTGCCAGTCACTGCACAGATGCATCCACTCTGTGCCAGTCACTGCAATGATGCCTCTACCCTGTGCCGATCATTATACTGATGCCTCCACCCTGTGACAATCACTATACTGATTACTCCACACTGTACCAGTCACTGCACTGGTTGCCCGTCCACTACAGAATACAATGTATACTCATCACTCTCATCCATAACGCTCTCCACAGTGCTGCACTAACTTATATCTCCTCCCTCATTACTATCTACCACCCTGCCAGTGCTCTTCATTCTGCAAATGACCTTACATTAAGTCCCTCTATAATCTGAACCCCCACTCCCGTTTCCAAGACTTTTCCAGAGATGCACCAGTTCTTTGGAATGAGCTACCCTGGACAATCAGGTTGATCTCAACTCCCACCGTTTTAAGTGTACCCTAAAAAAACATCTCATTAGAAGCTCTACCATATCCTTAATCTAACTCTCCTATGTTTACCCTATTTCTACATAGGGGGCCACTCTGACTCATAAAGGGGGCCCTGACCTCCCTCTATGATATCCATATGCCTTCATTTATTTTTTCAACCTTTTATGTGTATGGTTTTGCAAAGCCCTAGAGAGATAGTGGGATAGAAAAGGGGATAGGCGAATCTTCTCCCCTATGTGCTGAGGAGGGTACAGAAGACCACACAGAGCATTGTGTGGGAAGCTGAATGAGTCCAGAAAAACCTATTCTGCATTTTTTTTCAGATTTCTTTAAACTGCGAGGGATCTGTTTACCTTGAAAAAAATGAAGGCATCCAGTTGCTTCTGGGCAGCGTGCCAGTGATTGAGTGACCTGACGCTTCCTCCCAACATTGCATTCCGCTTGCATGCCTTTTGCCCTGTCTGACGCCAACCTTATAACTCACCCCCAAAGCAAACATTTCCAATTGGCACCAAGGCTTGGATTTTTTGTCTAAAGAGCCGATTCATAGCTGTTTTTTAAAATAAGTTTTCACTATGTCATTTGTTTTCACTTTTTTTCCTGCATGTGGTGCCTCCGAGGCTGCAGCTGATAGATGGAAATAATTCATGATTAATAGAGGCATACAAAGGGCTGTGTATGTGCTGCATACAACCAACGAAAGCATCTGTAGAGTCCTTTATACCAGGGATCTGCAACGATGACTCCACTGTTGTGGAACTACAACTCCCAGTGTGCTCTGTCTATTACTGCCGATTTTTGCTGAAACTTTGCAATTTTGTCTCTAAAGTAGCAGAACTGGAAAATGTTACCAGAACGGCTTTTATGAAAAACTGTGGTACCGCTCCTTTAAGACTTGGCCAGTTTTGGTGAGAAATGTAATAATGTATTTAATGCGTATTGATATATGACCATCCTTGGAGGCCCAATATCACATAGATGACCTATTAGATTATTTTGACTGGACCTCCAATTGAAGGGGTTGTGCCATGATAGAAGTCAGTTAGAGGAGGTGGGCGGGGGAGACAGAATGGTGTGGAAGTCAGAGTGGTGGGTACCTGGCAGGCCAGGCTCCACGAGAGGCAGTACCGAGGCCAACTCCATTAGGACCACCATAGTGCTCCTGTCCTCATACGTGGGCAGAGGTACTAGCAAAGACTCATGTGCTGGTTCTAGACCATACCGGTTCAGGAGAGAGTTGGAAATAGGCCATATTAGTGGCCATTGAACAAAGCCTGGAGCCAATATGTAGGCTTGCATTGATAACTTTTATTAATTGTCTAAACCCGTTCCTGGGTTGTATAAATGTTGGTGTAACTGAACAAATCCAGTGAATCTATATTGTCATTGTGCATTTCCAAAGTCACTACCATGACCAAGTAGAGTCCTTACCTGGTTTCCGGGGAAAAAAACGTCTCATTTAGATTTACAGTCATGGACCATAGGAGAATGAGGAGGCAGCAGTCTCGGAAACTTAGCCCAACAAAGTCCATGCCCATAGGGCAGTTACAGCTTCCCCGCAGTCCCCACTCAAAGACCCACTCCCCATTCCCAGGACAGTGGTGTTTACACATGTGTACCATTCATTTCAATAGGATTTTTAATGGGTTCAAGCATTGGGCTGTCTCTGGCAATCCCATTGAAATGAGTAGAGCAGCAGCAGGAGCATAGCTAAAGACTCACAAGCCCTGGTGCAAAAGTTTGGCTTAGGCCACCCACCTTCACTCAACTTCAATTCACAGTTTGTGGCCATGGCCATTTAGTATCTTTCAGTCACGTTGATGTGTTTCTAAAGTGAGCCAGGGTCATTTGCCAGGTACTTTAACATATAGGGGCGTAGGCTCTCCCCCTCTGAAAAAAAAAAACATTAGAGTTGGTAGGTCTATAAGACAACTAATATAATAAAACAGCATAAACATTGATCATATAGTGGTAGATACTGACTATACCCATTTGGCAGACCATGTAAGTGATTACAGTACCGTTATATCCAGTGATCACAGGTCACGTCCGCTTTGACTAGAGTTATTCACTTTTCCCATCTTTTTTGTCCAGTCCACCCAAGAATGATGACTTCTCCTGGCCACAACTTTTCAATGCAGAATTTGACATGCAGACATATTTGGTTCATTACTTTTACACCTTCCTCCCTACGTTTTCCACACCTCTACACAAACTTCCCATCCATATTACCCCTGATAGGAATAATGCAATCCATAGTCCTCCAAACAATAATAGTATCCCTCTTTTTATTGCCCCTGAAGGCCCCATACAGCACGTGCTGCTCTTAGTACCCCTCCCACAGTAAAAGTGTCCTCTTATCTCGCTGGTAGTAATACATGGAGAAATCCACTTTCTGTTCCGTAAATTTACCACAGCACAAAGGGACTATATAGGAAATGCCAATGCAACTATACTAACCCAATTGATCCTTACCATCTATACGGCCCTGAGATTTAATGGAGACCCTGCCTCGAAAGGGGCGACCCCAGCTGAGATATATCCCTATAGTGGTCAAATCTATTTCTTTGATGAGCCAAGTTTTTTTCGAGAAACACATAGGTATGGACAGGTATTTCTTTACATATAGGGTCCGTTAGGGTCTGGATGTTAGGCACAGATCCTAGATGGGGTTGCCCTTTTTAAGGTGTTGTCTCTATTACATCTCAGGGCAATGTAGATGCTAGGGATCAATAGGGTTAGTATAGTTGCATTGGCATTTCCTATATATTCCCTTTGTGCTGTGATGAATTCATGGAATAGGAAGTGGATTTCTCTATGTGATGAGACTATTTCGATGCCAACCCCTCTTAAGGAACACATGGTAACCATGACCACATTGTGTTAAGACATTTCCATTTCCCTTGTTTATTGGCCCTGCAAATTGTCCATGAGATTTTTGGATTCATCTAGCTGTGGGTTTATATGCGTATTGCTGCAATCCTCTTGTGAGTAATACATATGAATCTTGTTTTTTAACAGATATTTATTAAAATTTATGTTTTATTGAATTTATAATGTGAAGTCGTTTTGAATAGTAGAGGTTCATTCTGCTTGTACTATATTGTATTCATTTTCAAAAAGTCATAACTTTTTAACCCTTTCCAATCCAATTTGTATCCTGGTTTCCCTAGGGGGCTTACTCTTTTTCTGTCGTTATACAACAGCGCTATATGGTGGCTAAAGCCAGTACTGCATGAGGTGACACGTTGAATAGGCTCTGACAGCAGAGAGGCTGGCAATATACAGTAAGAGAACCCCGACGGATGTCTTCCAGCATCAGAGCTGTACAGCCTTAAATCATAATGTCTTCAGAGGTCAGACAGTGGATTGGAAAGGGTTAATATTTCTGCTGACACAGCTACATGAGGGCTTGTTTTTTGAGGGACGAGTTGTATTTTTCAGTGGAACTATTCAATGTTTCATATAATGTATTGTAAAACTTTTAAAAGTTTTTAAATGGGGCAGAATAGAAGGAAATGCTTTTGCACTAGTTTTGGGGGAAGTTTTGTTGTAACAGTGTACATCATACAGTAAAAATGAAATGTTCTCTTTATTTTGTGGGTCAGTATGATTACAGCAATACCAAATTTATAGAGTTTTTTTTAATGTAGTACTACTTTAAAAAAAAATTACTTTCTGTCACCGTTCTTCGACCTGCTTAACTGTTTTATTTTTCAGCCGATACACCTGTGTGAGGGCTTGTTTTTTGCATGGTGACTTTTAGTTTTTACTGGTACCAAACATTAGACTTTTTGGATCGTTTTTATTCATTTTTCTTGGAGACAAGATGCCTAAAAAAAAGCACAATTCAGTCACTGTGTTCTATTTTTATTTTTTGCAGGGGTGATGTTCGTTGAGTTGGATTAATAAAGTGACATTTTAATGAATTGGATTCTATGGATACAGCAATACCAAGTTTACATTTTTTAAATTTGTTTTTTGGATGCAATGACTGGGGAAAGGAGGGGGGGGGGGGTTCACTTTGTAATAATTTTTTTGTAACAATTTAAATATCTTTTACTTCTTTTTTTAGTCCCCATGGGGAACTTGAAGTTGGAATCATTTGATCGCTCATTCGGTATAATGTAATACTACAGTATTACATTGCACTATATTCTGACAGGTATCCTATTAGGACGTGCCACTAGGCAATCATTCATGGCAGTCTTGTTGGCCTTCAGACGGCCTCAGGCTACCATGAGACCCAGGCAGCAGCATGCAATCGGAGTGGGGCTGTTTGGGACATCACAATCCCAATCACTACCTTAAAATATTGCTGCAGCATTTAAAGGGTTAATAGCCACGATCTGAGTTTTGCGGGTGAGTCTTAGTTGTCAAAGTCATATACGGCGCTCACTGAGAAGGGGTTAATACTTGTAGACATAATGTCATCCACCTATGGTTGGAATTAGTGTTTAGAGTAAAATATCAGTAAGAGATTTCCTTTATGCCAGCAGGCCGGCCACACTGACGCTTTAGGTGTTTGTTTCCCCCTAAACTGGTTCTAGAGATGTAGCAAAAGTTTAACTTTACTGTGCTAACTTGCTGCAGCACATGATCTTATCATAACACAACAAACATTGAATATTAAAACAGCAAATAAACTGCAGCACAGAACCTTTTCTCAATGAATTGTCAAACTTCAGGCCCAATGCACACGGGCGTATTTGCACTGCGGGATCCAGAGCGAGCGTTCACCTCCGGATCCCGCAGCAAATATGGCCCATAGACATGCTTTGCAAAATGTTTTTCCGTGCCCATGAGCAGAAATCAACTGCGATTTTCCGCTTGCGGGGGAAAAAATTGCAGCATGTCCTATTCTACTGCGAGTCTGGCACAGACAGCTTGCATTGCAGTCAATGGAAGCCGTCCATCCCGTGGTGAGTCGCCGCGGGTCTGCATCATCGACAGCGTCTCATTCTCTGCACTGCGCATGTACAGCAGCGCGACAGCCGACATATCCGCAGAGCAGAGAGAAGATAACATGACAGGTACGCGGGGTCACTGCCGGGGCACAGGGTCTGATTCCGCTGCAAGATCTCGCAGTCGGAATCTGACCCAGCCGTGTGCATTCAGCCTAAGGTTTGCTGCATCTGTACTATTTCCCTGACCCTGACCTTGAACCTTATTTCTGTGACTGGATCTGTCCTTAACTGTTCTCATGGATACTTCTGTACACCACATACTTGAATCAACTACATCCCCATTACCGAACTCTGGATTACTGGATTACCAGACTACTGCCCCGACCACTGATTCTGTACCGTGTACCAAACTCTGATCCATCACTGATACCAAATCCAGGATTGCTTGGATGATGGATCCAACCAGCGGATTGAATAATTAGGGAAATTAGCACATAGAAAATGAAAACCCTAGAAATAAAGCATAGTGACCTCACTGTGGGTGTGCTGCCACTACGGCTTCATATATAAAGGGATATTCAAAAAGTTGGAGCAGATTTGGGGATTTAATTAAAACTACAAAAAACAAGTACACAATCCTCACATCACTGAAAAGAGGAAGGTTCAATGTTTTTTATGACATATCAGTAAGTTCCATTTTTTGCCCCATCGCAGCACCTTTTTTTGTTTACAGTTTATAAGAAAATGGTCACAGCACAGGAAAAATTGTTTTGTGTGGTTGAGTTTGCTGAGTTAGAATCCATTGATCAAGTACAACATGAATTCCGGCATAGATTCCAAAAACAGCCACCTCGTCAAGTTTACAAGTGCCCATTTTTAATGACTACAATTAGAGATGAGCTCGCTCGCTCGGTAAAGGCAGATACGCGAGCGAGCACCGCTCTTCTCGAGTATCTGCCTACTCGTCCGAGCAAATGCAGGGAGCGGTTGGGGAGAGCGGGGGGGGGGGGGGGGGAGTGAGAGAGATCTCTCTCTCCCCCCTGCTCATCTCTGCTTACCCCTGCTTATCCCCCCCCCCCCCCGCATTTGCTCGGACGAGTGGGCAAATACTCGAGAAGAGCGATGCTCGCTCGAGTGTCTGCCTTTACCGAGCGTGCTCGCTCATCTCTAACTACAATCCCACACACCTCAGGGACCATAAAAATGTAAGCGAGACATCCAGCGCTGCGATGTGGCAGAAAATTGAGCTTACTGGTGTCATAAAAAACTTTGAACCTTCCTCTTCTCAGTGAGGATTGTGTAGCTGTCTTTTGTAGTTTGTTCGTAAATAAGTCCCCAAATCTGCCCCTTCTTTTTTAATAACCCTGTATAATCATTTGGAGCTGGAGATGGGTTTTATGGCTTAAAAATTGTCTTTTAAGTAAAAAAAAAAAACAGTTTTTTTTTCATCATGGACAACCCTTACAGCTAATTTTTCATAGCATCTTGACTCGGGCTCATTAAAGAGCTTTTCTAGCAGAAAAAAAAACTTTTTACTTTTCTTTCTTTATTTCTTTTCTCTCCTTCATTTCTTTTTTTCCTACCTTTCTTTTTTTCTTTCTTCCTTTCTTTTTATTTCCACTCTATTCTATCTATCTATCTATCTATCTATCTATCTCATATCTATCTATCTATCTATCTCATATCTATCTATCTCATATCTATCTATCTCATATCTATCTATCTATCTATCTATCCATATCTATCTATATATCTCTATCATATCTATCTATCTCATATCTATCTATATCTATCTATCTATCTATCTATCTATCTATCTATCTATCTATCCATATCTATCTGTATATCTCTATCATATCTATTTATCCATATCTATCTATATATCTCTATCATATCTATCTATCTCATATCTATCTATATCTATCTATCTATCTATCTTCATATCTATCTATATATCTCTATCATATCTATCTATCTCATATCTATCTATCTATCTATCCATATCTATCTATATATCTCTATCATATCTATCTATCTATCTATATCTATCTATCTATCTATCTATCTATCTATCTATCTATCTATCTATCTATCTATCTATCTATCTATCTATCTATCTATCTATCTCATATCCATCTATCTATCTCATATCTATCTATCAATCTATCTATCATCTATCTATCTATCCATATCTATCTATATATCTCTATCATATCTATCTATCTATCTATCTATCTATCTATCTATCTATCTATCTATCTATCTATCTATCTATCTATCTATCTATCATATCTATCTATCTCATATCTATCTATCTATCTCATATCTATCTATCTCATATCTATCTATCTATCTATCTATCTCATATCTATCTATCTATCTCATATCTATCTATCTCATATCTATCTATCTATCTATCTATCTATCTATCTATCTATCTATCTATCTATCTATCTATCTATCTATCTATCTATCTATCTATCTATCTATCTATCTATCTATCTATCATCTTCTCTACCAACTGTATTCTAGAGGCAGTGTGAGGGCTGCACCTGGGTGATATGTAGAGACGAGCAGCTGTGAGGGGCTCTGTAATGACCCCCTGGCAGACGTTCAGCATAGCTCCTACATGACATAACCCGGGGGACAGAGTCTCTCTGCCATGTGAGAGAGGTGCCCGGGCTGCGCAGCATGCGACACATTCCTGACATCACATTTGCAAACTCTTTCCCAGAACATCTTTAAATAAATGAGATGATAATGGAGGCGACGTCTGCGCTGTGACACAATGTGCTCGCTCTTATTTATTTAACATTCGCATTTAGTGCCGCAGTCCCTGGAGCCAAGTGCGGTGTTATGGCGGCTCGGAGGGCTTTGTGGTGACATCAGCTGCTCGGGGGCCAACAGCAGAATCTTCAATTCTATAAACAAATTACTCGCAGACAGAGATTACTGAAAGTAAACTTGCGGTCGTGTCATTAACCTTGGATCTGTGTATGTGGCAATGCCAAAGCCTTGTAACCTTGGGGAAACGCCTTCTCCCCGACCACAAGAACGACACGAGGAATGGAATTACAGCAATTAACCTAATACATAATGCAGCTTGTCTGCCATCAGGCCTCTGCTGAGACTTGTAGTACCACAGTAGCTGGAGGGAGTATGAAACTCGATAATTAGCCCCTATTGGACAAACCATCAGGAGTTTTGGCCTCAAATACCACCTGTACGCTGATGACACCCAGCTATACACCTCTGCCCGTGACATCTCTGCACCCTTCCTCCAAAACATCACCGACTGTCTGTCCGCTGTCTCTAACACCATGTCCTCTCTCTACCTAAAACTAAACCTCTCTAAAACTGACTTACTGGTGTTTCCACCCTCCACTAACCGACCTCATCCTGACATCTCCATCTCAGTGTGTGGCGCCACCATAACTCCTAGACAACATGCCCGCTGCCTTGGGGTCATATTTGACTCTGATCTCTCTTTTGCCCCCTACATCCAATCTTTGGCCCGAACATGTCAGCTGCACCTCAAGAACATCGCAAGAATCCGCTCTTTTCTCACTGTGGAGACGTTAAAAACGCTTATTGTCGCCCTCATCCACTCCCGGCTCGATTATTGCAACTCGTTGCTGATCGGCCTCCCCTGCACCAGACTCTACCCTCTCCAGTCCATCCTGAATGCGGCAGCCAGGCTCATCTTCCTGACCAGCCGCTATTCGGATGCCTCTGCCCTGTGCCGGTCACTGCACTGCTGCCCGTTAAATACAGAATTCAATTCAAACTCGCTACCTTCATCCACAAAGCCCTCCACAGTACAGCGCCACCCTATATCGCCTCCCTCATCTCAATCCATCAACCAGCCCGGGCTCTCCGCTCTGCTAATGAAACCAGACTGAGCGCCCCTTTAATTCGAACTTCTCATTCCCGCCTCCAAGACTTCTCCAGAGCAGCACCGGTCCTCTGGAACGCACTACCAAAAGCTACCAGAGCAATCCAGGACTCGCAGAACTTCAGGCGTGCTCTAAAAACGCACCTCTTCAGGGAGGCATACCGCATTCCCTAAACAAACCTCTCTGTACCCCCCCCTGATAACATGCTCCCTGACCTACTGACTGCAATCCCTGCTAGCCATCATAAACCGCTCCTGCAGTCACACCGTTTCTGCCGTCACACGGCTAAATGTCTGACCATTGTCTATGTGTATAGCATCGCTCACTCTCCACCCCGCCATACAGTGCATATCTCCAGCCCCTTTACCCTCTGTATCACCCCATTACTTGTAGTATGTAAGCTCGTTGGAGCAGGACCCTCACCCGTATTGTTTCCATCAACTGATTACTATATGTAACCGTGGTTCTGTAATGTTTGTATTTTGTCTTTCTGTATTCCCCCTGTCTATGTAAGCGCTGCGGAATATGTTGGCGCTATACAAATAAAGATTATTATTATTATTATTAATTACCCAGAGCATCCTTTACTGGGGATTGTAACCTCAGGAGACAACTAAAGCCACTCAATATAGTTCAGCAGTGTATGGCGGTATAGTGTGCGAAGTAACGTACTGCATTATTATAGAAACTCTTTATGGGTCACATGGGCCATAATCACTGCAGATGTTATGCAGAGAAAAATCTGCACTGAGTCCACAGCAGCAAAATCTGCAGAATTTGATGCTGATTCGCCACAAATTTCACACGTTATGGAAATCTGAAAAATTTGTGCAATTTCCCCCCTTTATGAACATACCGTAAAGGAGTATTGTTTGCATACTACATATTATTTGGGCTCCATATGGGAATATAATGTGGGCTGTCTATGACAGTATTATTTTAGCATTTTATTGCAATATGAGTTTGCCAGTATAGGGCAGTATTAATTTGGCACCATATGGCAGTATTATTTAAGAACTATATGGCGATATTTGGCACTATACAGTGGCATTATTTTGGCACTATATTTAACAGTATTACTTTAGCACTGTATGGCAGTATTATTTTGGCATCCTATGGTGGTATTAATTTAGTGCTATATGGCAGCATTATTTTAGAACTATTTGGCAATATTATTTTTGCACTTTACAATGGTATATTGGCATATTATTGCAGCATTACTTTAACACTATATGGCAGTATTGCATTTTCACTACATGGCAGCATTATTTTGATACTATTTGGTGGTATCATTCTGGCACTATATGGCAGTATTATCTTAATACTACATGGGGGTATTATAGAGGCACTATACGGCAGTATTATATTGGCACTACATGGCAGCATTATTTTGGTACTATTTGGTGGTATCATTCTAGCACTATATGGCAGTATTATCTTAATACTACATGGGGGTATTATAGAGGCACTATACGGCAGTATTATATTGGCACTACATGGCAGCATTATTTTGGTACTATTTGGTGGTATCATTCTGGCACTATATGGCAGTATTATCTTAGTACAATAAGGGGGCATTATAGAGGCACTATATGGCAGTATTATGTTGGCTGAAATAACAAAAAGGCTCTACTTTGTTGGTGTCAAGTTCTATTAAACAGTAACAGGGTACATAGGTTGCTGCTGCACCTGAACCCTGCAGTCTAGGGGCACAAAAGGTCACAGTGCCCCATATGAGGAGACCAGTAATGTAAATGACATGTGATAGGTGCGCTATTACTGATTTTACTTTGGTGTCCAAGGGCTTCACATTACAGTATGCTTCCATATTGCCAAGCGTATTAGCGTATGCGCCCATCTGTTTAAGCCCTTAGGGCTCTTTACGGACGGCTACACATGTGCGTATGCACAATTGTACATGCCTCAGTGCAGCATATTTGCGCTGTGAACGAGGCTTTTTTGCACGCATATTCGCATATTTTACTGCACTTTTTGCGCCTGCGGGACATGTTCATTTATTCGCAGATTTTAGTGGTTATTTAGTCTAATAAGTTCCAGATATGTTCCTTTTCTTGTGGAATTGCGCAGTGTTTCACGCATCCTCTTCCGTATTGCGTGTGCATATGCGGACCCCCCATAGACTTTACTTTGGTACGCAAATGTGCACAAAAGCAGAGCATACTGCGCTATGCTTTGTGTGTGTGAAATTCCTGTGCAAAATACAGAAGTGTGACATCAATGGGTTCGATACTTTGCATACTGTGTGCAAAACACTGCACATAAATACGCCCGTGTGAAGCCGCCCTTAGGGCTTATTCACATGTTAGTATTTTTCGTCAGTATTTTGTAAGCCAAAACCCGGAGTGGAACGCACAGAGAGAAAGTATAATGGTTGTATTAGCAATTCCTCCGTATTTGGACCCACTGCTGGTTTTGGCTCACAAAATACGCATGAAAAATACTGAAGTGTGAAGAAGCCCTAATATAGTAAATTATTCAGATTCTGGCATCCAGCGAGGGTCTGAGTGATTATTGACCAGTCTAAATGCATGCGCCGACTGAACGGCGAACGAGAATTCATTTGGTTTTCGTTTCTCGTTCAGTTTTCTACATGGATTGGCCAATGTGAACAGGCAGTTATCACTTATGAATGACTGCCTGTTTACTGTGAATGGAGGTCGGTGGGCTGAAATGATCACTGCGCCACCTGCATTTACTAGGTGACGATGGCTCCTGTGTAAAAGCCCAGGAATGATTGTCACTAGGGCGACCTGTCGGATATCTGTGCTTGACAGGTTGTGCCGTGCAAAAGGGCCCTCAGTCCAACTGAAATCAATGGAGATTTTACTGGATCATTTCCCCCCCCATTTTTCTGTTCTTAGGACGGAACAGAAATCTGTAATTCTGTCATAGGCCCCCTGCACACGGGTGGAAATTCCGCAGCAGGATTTCACGCAGAATTTCCGCCCATGGAAGCTGTCATAGGCTATGCAGACGGCCACGATTTGTCCGAGCGAAATCACGCGCAGAAAACAAATCGCGCATGCTCTATTTCTGTGCAGAGCCGCTGGAGAGGTGAGTGCCGTGCTGGTCCCTGCAGGGGCTTGGGTCGGGTCCCGCTGCGAGAATTCTATGTGAACCTGCTCTACATGTACGGTCAGCTTTAGTCCAGCAAATCAAAGGTTCATTTCCCTGAGCAATCACTGAGATTCATAGTAGTATGCTGCCATCTAGTGCTAATCACTAGTAATAGAAATAGATCTGCTCTATTCTCATTTACACAAAGAAAGATTAAAAGTAATGGGATGAAACTGAAAAGGAGGAGACACAAATTAGATTTAGAAAAAACTTTCTGACAGTGAGGGTGATCAATGAGTGGAACAGGTTTTTTTTTGCAATATTAGAAAAATCTGCAATTATGTCATTTTTTTTTTAAGTTCACTGGGGGATATAAATAAAATATAAATAATATCTAAATTAATTCTGCAGGTCAGTATAATTATGTTGATGCAAAATGTATATAGTTTTTCTTTCTTGCCACTTTTTTTTCATGCATTTTTTTCTATCACCATATTCAAGGACCATTTTTTTTTTAACGTCAACAGTGCTGTATGAGGGGTTTTCTTGGCAGAACACATCCGTTTTAATGGTACAATTTGATGGTCTACATACATTTTTGATCATGTTCTATTCAGTTTTTGCAAAGATATGCAGAAATACCTATTTTTGTATTTTTTTTCAATATTTTTTTTAAAATAATCTTCTAACTGTTGCTTAACTGTTCTAACTGATGATTTTTTCGTGATTTTTCTTTAAAATACGAATGGTGGAGTTTTGATGTTTTTACTTTTATTTTCTATATAAAATCAATTGGCTGAGCGACTGTACTCAGAGTGGTCATAAACGGCTGTACATCAAGTGGGATACCACAAGGCTCTGTCCTAGGCCCAGTGTAGTTCAACATTTTTATAAATGATCTGGAGGAGGAAATTGATGGGAAACTGATCAAATTTGCCGATGACACAAAGCGGGGAGGGGTAGCTAACACTAGGGACGAAAGGGAGAGGTTTCAAAAAGATCTAGAAAAGCTTGAACAGTGGGTGGCGTCTAACAGAATAGAATTTAGCAAGGAGGAATGCAAAGTCCTACATCTGGGCAAAGAACATACAGAATTGGGGAATTTGGGCTAAGCAGCAGCACATGTAAAAAAGTTTTGGGTATACTAATAGATAATAGACTGAGCATGAGTCAACAATGTGATGCAGCAGCCAAAAAGGCAAACACAATTCTGGGATGTATTAAGAGAAGCATAGAGTCTAGATCACGTGAGGTCATTATCCCCCTCTACTCTTCCTTAGTCAGACCTCATCTGGAATACTGTGTGCAGTTCTGGGCACCCCACTTTAAAAAATCATGTTCTATGAGGAACCGTTAAAGGATCTGGGAATGTTTAGCTTGCAAAAAAGAAGGCTGAGAAGAGACTTAATAGCTGTCTACAAATATCTGAAGGGCTGTCCCAGTGCTGAGGGATCAGCCCTGTTCTCATTTGTGCAAGGAAAGACTAGAAGCAATGGGATGAAACTGAAAGGGAGGAGACACAGATTAGATATTAGACAGTGAGGGTGATCAATGAGTGGAACAGGTTACCGCAGGAGGTGGCGAGTTCTCCTTCAATGGAAGTCTTCAAACAAAGGCTGGACAGACATCTGTCTGGGATGATTTAGTGATCCTGCACTGAGCAGCGGGTTGGACCTGATGACCCTGGAGGTCCCTTCCAACTCTACCAGTTTATGATTCAATATTTTCTACAATTTTTTTTACACTTTTTAACATTTTTAATTTTTGCCCTACTAGGGAACTTGAATATCATTATCTTTGATTGTTCTTATAATAAAGAAAATAGCAGTTTACTTCAGTGACTGATGCGCCCTTACGCCACTCTCACACAGGCGTTTTTTCTGCGTTTTCAGTGCAACGCTAAACGCTGTCAATCACTACAATTGTTTTTAATGGGGTTTCTCAGACCTAAGGCCTCTTTTACACAGAAGTTCTGCAAAGAGCCACGATTTTAATCACTGAGCTTTGCCACGATTTTATTTTCGTTTTTGTCCGACAGCGCAGTCGAGCGGAGCAGGAGGAGAAGAAGGAACATACTTGTCACAGGTTAGAAGAGCGGGGAAGAGAAAAGTGCCTTCTGAATCTCCGCCGCTCAGCTTAGTGCAGGTGTGTATCCGGCAGGCAGTCATGAGCTGTGAACATTCCTTCTAGCCAACCCATGTCTCCACCCATAACTCTGAGACAAGATGCACTAGTAACAGCGGGGTTAGCACACCTCATCATGTCTGCTAGCCTCCATTGAGAACAATGGGAGCATTATACCATGATTAGCGCATCACTCAGAATGCCACGCTAATTGCGGTAAAAAGTGCCTGTGTGAGGAAGGCCTAATTGTTCGGCTCTGTGGATCAGGCTGCTTGTTAGGAGTACTGAGCTGCAGGCAATAAGCTATATTCTTCAGTGGTAACACCATGGCATATCCTGCACTACATTGTGCTTTACCTAGGGAGACCCTCAGGGCTGGCTGCTCTCTCTGGGACCCCTTCTGGATATCACTTATCACTGAGTCGGCGATCAGCTGTTTAATGTTTGGGAGGGAGAATAAGCCGTGCAGCCATGGGGCTCTCCTGTGCTGTGATCATGTCTGCTACAGTATAGTAGTGTGCCCAGGGCGCATGCCCCACCAACCCCTCTCCCTTTCCCAGCTGTGCTCCGTCTAGGATGCTGCTGTCTTCAACAGCTCTCATTTCTGTGCTGTTTTCCCTCATGATGCAGCCCTTGTACGATCTCCTAAATCTGCAGAAACACGCACTGATGTTATGTGTATGTGTTATCTCTTTCTCTTTATCATGCATGACCTATTAATTTGAATGGGAGCTGTCCTGGCAATACCATATGGGGCCACTGCAAAGTGTACAGATCTATCTGCTTCTGCTCTGCATACTAAAACAGCGGTCTGGCGAACAGTTGATTGACAGGGATCTGGGCTGTGGACCACTGCTGACTAGCTATTGATTACCAATCTTTTATAGCTGGACAACCCCTTTAACCCCTTCTCTGTCCAAAGTAACCAAGGATGTTTACATGAACCCTTTCTCTACTTTGGACCACTAGAGACCCCTTCTGCTGCCCTAGACCACCTAGGAATCAGACATTAACCCTTTCTCTGCCCCAGACCACCAGGGATGCAGACATTATCCCCATCATTGCTCTAGACTAGCAGGGATAATGATATTAACCCTTTCTGCCCTAGGCCTCCAGAGACATTGACATTAACTCTTTTCACTAGCCTAAACCACTGGGGATGCTTTAACATTAACCCCATTCTCTGCCCTGGACCTGCAGGGTTGCAGACATTAACCTCATCACTACCCCTGACTACCAGAGATACCGACAGTTGCCATTTATCTGCCCTAGGCCAGCAGGGACACTGGTATGAACACTTTCATCTGCTGACAATATCCCTTTTTCTGCCTCAGATCTGGAGGGTAGCAGATATTACCTTCATTCATTGCTCTAAAACACCAGGGTTGCAAACATAAATTACTTCTCTGCCGTAGACCCCAGGGATGTTAACATAAACCTATTAACGTCCCTGGCTAATTATGGTAAATTATTTGGCTCTACACAGCCTGATTTATTTGCGTCATTTTCTGTAACTCCCATTGATTTCAGTAGAGTCAGTACATGGATGGGCACCTTTCTACTGAGAAGGGGACCTGCACCCTTATTTTTTTGGATTGGTTGGAATCTCAGCCATTGGATGAGACTGATGAGATTTTTAGTGTGTCGTAAAGTCAGAAACCCCTAAGAGCCCCCTCACCCCCCTCATCTTCCATGCAAAATGATGTCCTGACTTTTACTGACATCTAGTGTTCAGACTGTAGATTGCACCCAAACCAATTTATTCTCCATCTGCATGCGGTCTAAGGGGGGATTGTTGTGGGTTTCTTATTTGGTTATTAAGTGAAATCCCGTCTTGCTTTACTGATGCACAGTAGAAGCCTGCTGTTACCCTGGGCCATCCTGCCTCACTTGTGTATTGAACCAGTAGACCTCTCTGTTTAATTATGTCTTGGTTTGTGGACTTGATTTGAAATGCCTCAAAGACCTACCTATTTGCTTTTTAATACCCAATGACAGGGACTGAAAGACATACTCTTTAAAAGAACTCCACTTTCCCAATATATAGGAGTTTAAAAGAAACCGATCGGTATATTTGCAATGTTTAATAAAGTTATGATTAATAGAGTTATGCAAGCATCACAACGTCATCCTATGAGTTTCCCTTGACGACTACAGTGGGTAGCTATGCCCAGGAGCCATCACTCCTAGTGTTGTCTCGACTAAGCATGGCGTTGTCGTCAATGTAACTTGGACAAGAGCACCATGACTCCCATTATGGTCCCAGTCTCAGACAGATGTACATATTTTACCATCGACCGAATTGGCCCCAACCCCTAAGGTAGACAGCGGCCTGCCTCAGCCTTTACCCTGTCTATCCCTATACATGTGCAGAAGAGTCAGTCGAGTCTGCCCAGAACAGGGTGAGATGATGTGCCCAAGTGCCGCTCAGTAGTTGCATCAGATTTGGATGGGTTCCCTTTAACATTATGAATCTCATGGAAAGTTAGGAAACTCTGAAGCCTCCTGCCTCTAGTCTGAAGGTAGGATCATCTGAACTGACGCTGGGACTCGTTCATTCTCGGTGGGGGGGGGGGGGGGGCAGCTGGGCGGGGAGGTGTGTTGACGGGAAAGTGACAAGGGAGCTACTACACTGCAGATCTGGTGACATGGGGCTCTGCTCCTCCAGTAGTATCACTGCTGTGGAGTGCTGGATGTCCGATTTGGAACACAGGGGGAAAGCTTCCTGGAAGGCCCACATCATCCAGGAGCTGCTGCACCAAGACCTTCACCAGCACCCCACCTTCCAGACACAGTGTCATTATAATGGTTCCTATTGCAACATGAATGCTGTAAAAGCGACCCTCCATTAAAACACCCAGGTTAAATTTTTTAAAAGTTTTCCAATTCATTATACACTCATTGTCACAGCAATCTTTCCCCTAGAAGTTGTCAGAGTGGAATTAAACTTTCTCTGTGTGATTGTAACGTGGAAATAAGTGAGTAATTACAATATCAGAGAAAAAGGAGATTTATTGTGGAAAACTAATCCCTTGTAGGGAGGCTCTAGTACCCCGTTGTACCACCTCTAGCTTGGATACAAGATGTGATACCGGCGGGCATGGAGGCTGTGGTACCACCTCTAGATTGGATACAAGATGTGATATATCAGGGCATACAGGCTCTAGTAGCCTGTTGTACCGCCTCTAGCTTGGATACAAGATGTGATATGGGGGGGGGGGGGGGGGGGGGGCATGGAGGCTCTTGTACTCTGTTGTACCGCTTCTAGCTTGAATACAAGATGTGATACGGGCGAGCATGGAGGCTCTAGTACTCTGTTGCACCACCTCTAGATTGGATGAAAGATGTGATATATTGGGGCATGCAGCCTCTAGTACCTTGGTGCCTCTAGCTTGGAAGCAAAATGTGATACGGGCGGGCATGGAGGCTCCAGTACCCTGTTGTACCACCTCTTGCTTGGATACAAGATGTGATACGGGGGGAGGGGGGATGGAGGCTCTTGTACTCTGTTGTACCGCTTCTAGCTTGGATACAAGATGTGATACGAGGGGGAAGGGGGCATGGAGGCTCTTGTACTCTGTTGTACCGCTTCTAGCTTGGATACAAGATGTGATATGGGCAAGCATGAAGGCTCTAGTGCCCTGTTGTACCACCTCTAGATTGGATACAAGATGTGATATAGCAGGGCATGCAGGCTCTAGTACCCTGTTGTACCGCCTTCAGCTTGGATACAAGATGTGATAGGGGGGGGGGGCATGGAGGCTCTTGTACTCTGTTGTACCGCTTCTAGCTTGGATACAAGATGTGATACGGGCAGGCATGGAGGCTCTAGTACCCTGATGAGCCGCCTTTAGCTTGGATACAAGATGCGATATGGGCGGGCATGCATGCTCCAGTATCCTGCTGTACGGACTCTAGCTTGGATACACAATGTAATACGGGTGGGCATGGAGGCTCTAGTACCCTGTTGAGCTGCCTCTAGCTTGGATGCAAGATGTGATATGGGCGGGCATGCAGGCTCTAGTATCCTGTTGTACCGCCTCTAGCTTGGATGCAAGAAGCAATATGGGCGGGCATGCAGGCTCTAGTATCCTGTTGTGCAGCCACTAGCTTGGATACAAGGTGTGATATGGGTGGGCCTGAAGGCTCTAGTACCCTAGTGTACCACCTCTAGCTTGGATACGAGATGTGATACAGGCAGGCATGGAGGCTCTAGTACCCTGTAGTACTGCCTCTAGCTTGGATACAAGATGTGATACTGTTGGCATGGAGGCTCTAGTACCCTGTTGTGCCCCAGGATGGAAGAGGTTGAGCGATGGTCTGATGTGTGCCCTGAGTCCAATTCACAAAGGCCTCCTTGTTGTTAATATGGAGGAGTGAGAGATAGAGAGGGCGGGGAACTGCCAGGCAGCGCTGAGTGCTATTTATAAATGTGAGTGTTGACCGGTAGAGAGATAGAGAGAAAGAGAGTTGCCGGGAGCGGAACCCCACAGATATCTGAGACTGTGGCTTCTTCTGTCATCCCATGAATCCCTGTCACACCACTACCCTGTGTTGGCACCTGTGTTACACTAGCGGATGTAACGTTATGGACTGTTGTAATATACTTTATTCATGTAAACGAGCTTTACCGACCGTTCACAGTTTTGCTCAGAAAGTTATCCCTGTGTGTGGACTATTTTCTTTCAACTACTGGATTCACCACAGAGGACGGAACGGTGGCGTCACAAGTGACAAGGACTTAAAGGTAAACCGCGAATTGGGTTTTCCCTGTGAAACTGCCCCAGCAGTAACTTGGTCGGGTCCTGTGCTAACCTTAGGGGAGGAGATGGTAGAGCCCCTTGACAAGGCCTTATCTACCCTGCTATCTTCTCAGCTGCGGGCCCTCTCCTTGGACACTGCAGGGCGGAGCTTATGGCATCATGAACAGGATAATTCCTCTGCGCCTGCTTCTAAAATATGAAGAAGTGCCTCCTCCATCTTTTCAGACCCAGAGAAAAAGTTGTGTACCCGCGTCTGGGTTTCTATGGATTACCAAGCAGTTTTCTGGTCTTCCAGTCCTCTGAGCTCTCTGAAAAAGTCACCAGAAAGACAAGGCTGAGCTACCTGCAGAAAAAAAATGCAGCGAGAAAATAATGACTCTTCATCTGAATCTCATTCATATGTGTCCAGGATGCGCTATATCCTGAGGCACGGATGTGGTGATTTATGTCTGTAAGTGAAGAAGATAATATGGACACACAAAATGGCCATAGAGAAGAAAAGCTGGTTGATTGTGAAAAATTCTTTGCCATTATTAAAGTTAGTGCCAATACATCAGGATAAAATTCAAATCCGTTTCAATCCCCCACGGGATCTTGATCAAGATCCCGTAGAGGATCGAAACGCGTTCAAATTTTATCTTGATGTATTGGCACTAGCTTTAATAATGGCAAAGAATTTTTCACGATCGACCAGCTTTTCTTCTTTGTAGATGTTTTATATACAAATGTCGCCGGGACTGGGCAGTTAAGTTGGGATGGAGAGAGACTTTGTTGAGACTAATTGAATGTTACAAGAAGAGGAAAGGTGAGCTAACTTTTTCATTATATATTACACAAAATGGCGCCCAAGCTTCTTCATCTTCCTGTACTTTGGAGCCCGCAAAAACCTCCCGCCGCCAGTTTCCTGCCGTGGCTAAGGAAAAAGTAGGAGGGTTGCCCCTTCAGGGGAACAACAGCAGAGTGCAGAGGACCGTCCAGGGGAGGAGTTGCCACTGCTGGTAAATGAGCCTCTAAATCTTTCTCAACAGACCATCATGAGCATCCCTCCAGGTGAAATAGCGTCAAAAGTTCTTATGGGAGTTCCAGCAGGATACCGTCCACCCAGATCCCATTTCTACTGGGGCGATGAGCCTGAATTAATGGAATTGGTATCCCCACCTTCAACTGTTTTACCTCCTCCAGAGGATCGTCTAAAAGAATCCTTCAGATTGCCCGCACACCTCCTACCCTTCATCCGGGAGCATAGGGATTCCAACTTTAATTTTGTTTTTGTTGACGAACGGAGGGACCTACTTTGTCCAGGCTGGGATACCCCGGGGTTGGACTCTAGAATGCCCTAAAGTGACAGTGAGAGGTATGCTAGTCTGGAGGACTTATTTGCATCATGGCGGCAGTCGAGAACCTAACTGTACTGAGCCAGCGGCAGACCCAGAGGACAGTACCCCAGGGGACTTGGAGGTTAGAGCCTTCCTGTGCAAAAGTCCTTCCCTGTGCTCTCATCCTACGGCATAGAGACATGGAGCCCTAACCCTACCCCCACAGGATTCAGTAATGGATCTGAAGCTGAGGAGTCCACTGTTCACTATACCAAAGTGACGTGTTGTTGAGAGACTTCCGTGTTTCTTTTTGGACTCTTTTTCAGAGACTGTTTCCCCTGTTATGCCCACAAGGGCTAAAAAAGTTATTATACCCCCATTGCATAGCTTTATACTGTATATTGTTTTCCTAATGTTTATTGCATAATTGCCTTACCAAATGTTCAATGCAACATTTTTAAGTGTTTAAGGTATTGTGCAGGAGTGTGGCAGGAATTTAAAATAAAAGTTTGCATTTCTACTGACTGTGTGTAAGTTTGTGTGATAAATGTGTAAAGAAGTTAGGAGGTTTGTATGCTACACCCTACTAATCCACTTAAAGTGTGCCAGTGTTGGTCTGTTATTTTGTCTATCTCAGAAGATACAGCCTCACTATTATTTTTCACTAGTCAACTTGGTTGGGGGTATTGACTTTTAGCTACCACCCTTCACATAATTTTTTCAGGGGAAGTGATGGTCATTCCACTTACTCCTTGTTCTTTAAACCTGCTAGTCACCCTCTTCTATTATTTCATCTAGCTACAGTGATGTATTTCTCTTTTTGTCTTCTGTAGTCTTTGGGGAGAAGAATTATGTAAGTGCCCCATAGCAATGTTAGTGAATACTGGATTCCATCCAGCCTAACAGTATTTTCCAAAGATTATGGCCATACCACTTTTCATACATGCTATCATGTATTAAGTCTTTTCAAAGAAAGTGATGTCTTAGGTAGTCTGAGTATACCAGGATGGGTAAGCTCTGAGTACTAAACAGAGAGTGAGTAAATGTTAAGGTTTTGCCTTGCACCCTCCAAGACTGCGCAGATGGTTCTCCAAAATTATTTATGGGTAGAACACTGAGACTAACCAACTCAGGATATTTACTCTGTTTTGAAGAGGCACTGGGGTCAGCATGTTTTAAGTAGAGGGGGCTGTAGTTGCCCAGAGTTAATGAGGCCCCTCTATAATGTTAAGTGTTTGTCTTGCGCATTTGTATTGTCAGTGTCTTCTATGTGTGTGCATCTGTGATGTGTATTGCATCTCTGCAGCACTGAATGGGTTAATGTCTGGGTTATGTCTGAGAAATGTATCTCGCAGGATAGGAAGTGGGGGAGCCAGGCAGCAAAGTGGTCCAAAAACAGGCGAGGAGCGCCTGGGGGGGGGCGGTAGATAACTGCTACTCGCATGGACAGCGGACGGAAAAGCCGTAGCATATGTACCTCCAATGATGGAAAAGTGAGTAAGGGTACAGGGGGGATGACCTGGAAGGTACACTTCGGGGAGAGAAGAGCACCTACTCCTCCACCACGCCTGTCATCTGGTCTCGGGGTATGGGAGAACTGCAGGCCATTGTAAGACAGTGCAGCAGGGGATACAAGATGTGATACGAGCGGGCATGGTGGCATACAGGTTTCGTATGGTATCCTGTGACATTCCAGTGTACATTTGCTGTAACTGATCCTCTAGATCGTACAAACTTGTAGGCTGTTGAAGTTGGCATCCCAGATGGTTACATGCATGTTTTTTTGGCGATAAATCTGGTGACCAAGCAGACCACAGAAGTGTGACAATGTTGTGGAGGCATTCCTATGACCCCCTTGTGTGTGCGGCTGAGCATTATTCTGCTGGAAAATGCCTCTTGGAAGCCGCCATGAGAGGAACAGATGTGGCTGCAGGCCGTCCTGAACATATCGCTGAGTGGTCATTGTCCCTCGTACCACTACTAGGGATGGCTGACTGTTTTGTAGTGGCCTGAAAAAAGGCACTACATAGCGCTGTTCAGCTGTGGGGACTGGTAATATAATAACCTGTCCTAGGGGGTTAATTGCTTAGAGGCTCAGATGAGGCAGGTAGCCTAGCAACTATATAGGTTGTGATTGGCTGCATACAAACTGGTCAGGTGACAGAGATAATAAATAGCCGTACAACAGTCGCAGGAGGCAGAGTAGTGCCAAGGAGAGAATAGACAGAAGGAGAAGCACTGGGGGGGGGGGGGGGGGGGGGGGGGGAACACCAGGCAGAGAAGTGCCAGGGAGGAGAAGGGAAGTGCCAGACAAGAGAGAGAGCAGCAGTGACAGAGAGAGAAGAACAAATAAGGGCTGCGGAATAAGTTGGCGCTATACAAAAAAAGATTATTATTATTAAATAGGAGCAAGAAAAGGAGAGAGACAAGAGAAGAAAGAGAGAAAGCAGAGGAACAGGGAGAAACAAGAGAAAAATCTGAGAAACCGTGAGTAACAGGGAAGGAGAGTCAGCTTTGACAGTGAGTAGAGGAAAACTAAAAGAGATGTAAATAGGAAGAGAGGGAGATAAAGAAATAAAGAGATGTAAATACAAAGAGAGATAGAGAAAACAAATCCAGAGTAAGTATGTAAATGTGTTAGACACAGTTGTCTTCATTGTGGCAAATTGTGTATCATTTCTTATTCACAGAGTGCGTTGAAGCAAATTGCCTCATCTCCCTGCTTTAATTAATAACACCGTGTTTATGACAAGTTAAGCGATATTTGACTCCGTGTATTATTCAGCACCTCCACTACTCATGACTACAAATTGGTGTCCGAAATAAAACAAAAAGAGAAAACAAATCACAATCGTCCACAATAAAATTAGAACTCTCCATAGTTGTATGCGACGGCCTTGCAGACCATCCCACCAGCAATGAGGGCAGTGAGCCGCTCCACAGCAAAGGCAGGATTGAGGCGCTCACCCCGAGGTCTCCGGACATGAACATGGCCGTTGTCAGTGCTCAAAATTAAACCTGGATTCATCGCTGAAGACAACCCGGTTCCACTCTGTAGCAGTCCAGTTTCATCATTCATGACACCACTGCAAGCAGAGGTGATGGTGGGTGTCAAAGGCCGTACATGTAATGGGCGCCGGGAGACCAAAATGTTCTTCAGGCAAATGCCTGGAAATAGTTCCAACAGACACAGCGGACAGTAAAGATGACTCCACCTGTTTCTGGATGGTGGACAATGAAACAGTGGGAGCTGCTCGTGCTTGTCGGATGATCCTCTCTACTGCTGGTCTGTCAAGGCCATCCTGAGCCCGGTTGCCTTGTGTGCCCTCACACATCCACTGGACCCAACACCTCCCAACAGTCTGGTCAGACGCTCCTCTCTGCTGGTGGTCTGTAGGGGGGTCCTGAGCCCAGTCACCTTGTGTGTCCTCACAAATCCACTGGTCCCAACACCTCTTAACAGTCTGGTCAGAACGGTCCAGGTGAGGGACAATATATCGATACGATCATCCAGCTTCCCACATCCCAATAATGCACCCCTCTCAGACTCTGGTAACGGGGTGAAATCTCTTCTTTGCGTTGTAGAGGCATCTAGTGGTCATCAAGCTCTACACAAGCGGAAGAAGAGGTCACTACACACAAGGAGCCTTCGAGTCCCTTTGAATAAGGGAGAGCATCGGAGCCAGAGCTCCAAGTGCTCCAAAGATAATCTGTCCCCAGATAAATACCCGTGGCCCACCCAATATTGGTTGTTTTGGGAAGCTACAACTGTCATCATGCCTGACAGCTGCAGACCTTCAAGGCATGCTGGGAGTTGTAGTTCAACAAATATCTCATGAACCCTTTGGGGCACAACTTAGGAGTAAAAGTATAACAGGAAAACAATTCTGCGGTGCGCTGCATGTGTCACCTGTTTTGTCTCTCTTTCCATCACTTAGGCTGCTCTCAAACCGGTGTTAGGGCGCCTACCCACTTGCGTTGCCGATTTTCGCGCGTGAAAAACGCGGCGTTTTCGCGCGTTTTTTGCGTGTTTTTCGCAGCGTTTTTTGCGTGTTTTTTGCAGCCCTCCATTGACAATCATGGGTGCATTAAGAGAAAAATAAGGACACATATGCAACTGACAGTTCCTATGTGAAAAAACCCCACGAAACGGAAAAAAAAACCCAGATGGACAAGAACACATTCTATACTAATTGCTCTTGAGAAAAAACGCAAAACATCGCAGGAAAAAAAATCGCTAGTGGGTAGGCACTCTCAGAGGAGAGAAACTGAAATAAAACTAAAAAAAAAGGGATCAGTTTCTTCTCCATTGATTTCAATGGAGTCTCAAAAAAACAGAAGCAAATGAAAAGGCTTCCGTTTGCTTCCATCCCGTCAGGTTTCCATTTCTTTGGACGGGAAAATAGCGCAGTCTGCTACTTCACTATAAGAAGCAGTGAAGAGTGATATTACTGCTGCGCCCCTGTGATCACAATGCGGTAAATGTAGAGTGCTTCATGTGAGCGATATTCTGCTTGATGTTTGCAGCACAGGGCAGGAAGGGGTTAAAATAAATGGAACTTCTCTACACACAGACAGCCTCTTGGCTGCATCACTGTGTCTCTTAAAGGGCTTATCTGAGTTACAATTTTATTTGGAGGGGTGGAAAACATGTTTTGAGGCTTTGGCTCCTGTTCCTTTAACATCCCAGTGCTGCTCCCAGCTGCTGTATGGATGGGACACTTAAAGGGGTTGTCCAAGTTGTTATTTCATGTTGAAACCCCGTTCTTCATACAGTTAAAGTGATACATCGCTGAGCTATGTCATTGGCTGCAGCAGCCTGTGATGTCCTGTAAACATGCTGGGGCAGCCTATGAACATGACATCAGAGAGGAGACACAGGGCGGTGGCATGAGACACAGCGGGGAGAGGTGAGTATATGCCAGTTATCTTACTCTATGGGGTAAGTGGTTTCAACATAAAATAACAACTCCGACAACCTCTTTAACTGACCTATCCATACAGCACTATCAACTGGGGGCATTGCTAGTCTTAAAGGAAAAGGAGCCCAAGCCTCAAAACATATATTTTCCACCCCTCCAAATAAATGTATGTACAGTACATAATCAGAGGCAGCATAAGACAATGTTTCTAACACACTGGACTTATAAACAGCGGCTGAGCTCCAGTATAACTTACAGTGATAGTGATTACAGTGCAGGTACCTCCAGTGACTACAAGCGATGTTTTAAATGATTGGTGACATCTGTTTCATCCTACTCCTCTATCCCAGATCATGAGAAGTCTTCTTCCAGCCATGACTGATCTCTGTACACTCTCCCCATCCTGATGTTGCTGCTAATGCTCCTCTTAATGCCGCCTACATAGTACTAGTGCCCCCTTGTGTGCCCCACAGAGTAATAGTGCACTAATAACTTCCTCATTGTACTCATCACAAAATAATAATGCCTCCTTAGTGCCTCACAGTTACAGTGCACTTCTTTGTGCCACTGCATAATAATAATCTGTTGTGAATTCTACAAAGTCATATTGCCTCCTCTGTGTCCCTCAAAGTAATAATGCCCTTTAGTTCCCCCAGGCGGTAATAGTGCAGCGTCCCGTAAAGTGACCCCAGACACAAGGCACACATTGAGGAGCTGGGAGGGTAGAGTCACTTGTCACGGTGGCACTTACCAGGCTCCCTCCCGGAGGGAAACACGTAGCCTCGGCCAGAGCAGCAATGGGCCTCTTCCAAACACCCCTAGGATAGAGGTGCCCAATAAACTTGAGAACAGGGATAGCAGATGTCACAGGTGACGCCACCATTCCGTTACCCACAGTTATGACCATCGGTGTTAAATAAATGGAGCCACAGACAGAAGTAACGTACCTCAGGTCCCTGGGAATGGTCAGGGCCTGGCAAAACTTTACTGAACATAAGTTCCAGAAGATGGTACAATTTACACAAATTGGCAGTGCAGGTAAAGAAGAGAGTACATCCACCCGGTGATCCCAAATGTCAGGATTGAAGGTACCTCCATGTGGCTGGCACTCTCTCTCAGGAACCCAGAAGGTCAGAAGACCAGAAGAAATGGAGACTCACTTTCCCGCTCTCAGACACTCCTATTTATATTCTCACTCATACCACGTGACAATACAAATTGATACATTGCAAGCATCTCCCAGGCTCATGCAAACACTTAAAGGGGTTGTCCCGCGAAAGCAAGTGGGGTTATACACTTCTGTATGGCCATATTAATGCACTTTGTAATATACATCGTGCATGAAATATGTGCCATACAGAAGTTATATACTCACCTTCCCTGCGCTGGCATCCCCGTCTCCATGGTGCCGTCTAATTTCAGCGTCTAATCACACGATTAGACGCGCTTACGCAGAAGGGTCTTCCCCCTTCTGGTCGGTCCGGGCACGAGCGGCGTTCTGGCTCCGCCCCGTCACGTGTGCCTATTCCAGCCAATCAGGAGGCTGGAATCGGCAATGGACCACACAGAGCCCACGGTGCACCATGGGAGAAGACCCGCTGTGCATCGTGGGTGAAGATCCCGGCGGCCATCTTGGAGGAAAAGAAGGAAGAAGTTGCAGAGAGGGGATTCGGGTAAGTAAATTTTTTCTTTTAAATTTCAACACATCCCTTGGGTTTGTCCTGCGCTGAACGGGGGGCCTATGCAAAAAAAAACAAACCCTTTTAACTCCTCACTTGCTGCAGCTGTGCAACACACATAACAGAATGACCAGACACTTTTGTACAGCAAACCAACACAAGACATTACATGTATGACATTTATGGAGGGGGCCAGGAAGAGATGTACTGGGCCACTACAATAGTGCCCTCTTTGTGACTCCCATAAGATAATAGTGCCCCAGTTGTGCCCCAACATCGTGTTCCCTTTGTGCCCCCTACAATGTATAATGGTTTCTCCTCTCTATAGTAATAATGTCCCATTTATACCCTCCCACAAGGCAATAATGCTCAGGTGCCACCTGCAAACTAACAATGCCCCCTTACACCTACTCTGACAAGTCGAGCAGACAGGAGAGAATGATTGATAATTCACACACTGCCGCTGCACTGTTCAGAGTAGGAGTAAGGAGCAAGCTGATGTTTAAAGGGGTTATCTGGGCACAAAATTGAAATTCTGAAAATGCTGAAATCTAGAAGGGACAGCTAAGTAGTAACAACCTGTACCTTTATCTGCCACTCTGGAACTTCTTTTTTTGTTCCATGAAGCCGGAAATCTACTGCTGTTTTTATATGAATCCCTTCTGCAGTAAACGCAGCAGCAGACTGTTACCTACAACTCCCAGCATGCATAGAGCTTATCTCCATGCTTGCCCTGTAGCCCCGCCCCCAGCTCCCTGGTCCTACAACTTACCAGCACCAACCTCCTTCTTACTGAGAGGGCCAGAGAAAGCTGCTGAAGCCGACGGACAGAAACTTAAGGCAGTCTGAACTGACCAATACAGCGCAGTGCTTCCGCTCCTGTCCTCCCATCATGCACTGCTCACAGGATGTCGGAGGCTGTGGACAGGGAAGGAAGTAGTAAATGCAGACAAGATGTCAGAGGAAGTACAGATATTTTTCAGGCAAAAAGTCACATGACAGATTGAAAATGAAGAAAGCAGCTGGACCGGGTACAGTGACCCTATTACAGAATGACTTATTGTGATGATGTACATTAGATTTTAAAATGTTAGTTTGTGCCCGGAATACCCCTTTAACAGTGCATGGAGGATGTATCAGAGGGCCTTGTGGGTCTTCCTGGCTGAGAAGGCATATGGCAAGTGTGATTACGCTCATTGATCACCCTGACTACCAAAAGGTTTTATATTATACTCTTCCTAAGATATTCTCCCCTCTTTCCATTTGATAAACGCTCTTTTCTTCCTTTTTAGCATCTTTTTAAGTTCTGTATTCATCCATCCTGGTCTCTTTAAATCCTTCCTACCCTCTTTCTGAGTGCATAAAAATCTGCCTTTCTGAAATCCAACCTTGAGGTCTGAGTTTTTTCGTGTCTTCCTCCCCTTTATATCCAATATTCAAGGATAGCATGAGCACTGCCTCCTAAGGTCCCAGCGACCCTTACTTCCTTAACCATTCGCTCCCTGTTAGTAAGAATTAGGTCCCAGATAGCAGATCCCCTTGTTTTCCCTTCTACCTTTTGGAAGATAAAGTTGTTATCAAGAGCGGATAAGAATTTGTTGGATCCATTACTTTTTCCTGAGAGAGATTCCCAACAAATGTCTGGATCGGTAAAATCTCCCATGATCACTATATCATGCTTTTTTGATAGCTTGGCCATCTGATGTAGAAAGAGTTCATCCATATCTTCTGCTTGTCCAGGCGGCCTATAGTAAATGCCTACAATGGTGTCCTGTCTGTTGTTCTCTCCTTGTATTCTTACCCAAACAGTTTCTACAGAACTCCCATGCTCTGAAGCTTGAATCTCTTTGGAGATGAATGTTTCCCTAACATACAACACAACACCGCCTCATCTTTTTTTAGGTCTATTTCTTATAAATAAGTTGTACCCTTCAAGCCTTGTATTCCAATCATGTGTATCTTCCCACCAAGTTTCTTTGATGCCGATGACATCATATTTATCTTCCTGTGTTAGAAGCTCCAATGCTCCTTGTTTGTTTCCCATGCTCTGGGCATTTGTGTAGAAACATTTAAGTTTGTGATCGGTGTCTCTTGCTCCTCTACTTGCCTCCTGAATTTTTTGTCTGTTCTTTCTTTCTACTTCTAATAGCAATGTTCTCAAATGTATTAATTAGCTGTATATTTTTACCTGGCCTTTTACTTCCCTTCCCATATTGTTCTAGTTTAAAGCTCTCCTAATGAGTGAAGCAAGGTGCCCACCAAATATATGCTTACCTGTTTTTGTAAGGTGCAACTCATCTCTAGCAAGCAGTCCATCGTGTAAGTACTTCACTCCATTGTCTAGAAATCCAAATCATTGCTGATGGCACCATCGACGTAGCCAGTTGTTCACCTCTAGAATCCTGTTCCATCTTCTTATTCCATGGCCATCCACTGGGAGGATGGATGAGAAGACCACCTGTGCTCCTAGTTCCTTCACCTTCTTTCTGAGGTCTTCAAAGTCTCTGCAGATAGTTGCAATGTATTTTTCTGCAGTGCCATTTGTTCCTACATGTATTAGTAGGAATGGGTGGTGTTCTGTAGAACTGAAGAGTCTAAATAGCCTATCAAACATATCTTTGATTTGTGCACCTGGAAGACGTGAGGTTATGTCAGGTTTGTAGAGAGCCTCTGTTTCTTTCAAAATCAGGCCAACAAGACTAAATACAGAGACATGGTCAATTATAAAAATCATATACAGTTGTTACTTTTCTTCCTTTAGTTATTGTGCAATAGAGACAGGCCCATGAAGTAACAGTATATTAATGTATAGTTATAGTGTCAGGAATGGAACTGGGGGCCTTCTGTACTCCAGCCAGCAGCTCTCACTACTGAGCTATCCAGCCTGTGGGCAGATTCTCAGCTTTGTTCCCTGATCCCAGTTACCTAATTCGTGCCTCCTGGTTCTGAGTCTGCCTCTGTTCCTGATTGCACTTCCTATTAAAGCCTGGCCCTGCCACTCCCTCAGTGAGTGATTATTCTGCTTCCCCGCAGTGATTATATGGCTCCATTTCTGCCTGCTCCTCTGCTATTGTCACAAGCCCTCCCATTGCTGACCTCTGTCTTTCCATCTGACTACGTACCTGCCTCATCCATTTGTCCTGCAAACTGAGACTTCCCGTTACTGACTCCTGGCTTGTCCCTTATAACCCTCCAGACCTGTGGCTATTACACCTGAGACTCCTATCCAGCTGGTAAGATGCTTACAAAATAATCACGCCCAAACATGGAGCTGTAGTGGCCACTCTAAGAAAACAGATTACGGAACTCCAGGAATTTTGTGCCTCCTAACACTGGCATAACTATAGGGGATGTAGGGGATGCAGTTGCACCCGGGCCCAGGAGCCTTAGGGGGCCCATAAGCCTCTCTTCTCTATATAAGGAGCCCAGTACTTTGAATAAAGCATTATAGTTGGGGGCCCTCTTACACGTTTTGCATTGGGGCCCAGGAGCTTCAAGGTATGGCTCTGCCTCCTACTAGGAAAATGTTTCTGGCATGAAGAGAGATCGAGGGATTACATAGGCAACTCCTGGAGATGTGCAATTCAGCTCCAGATGTCCGCATACCACTGATAGCGAAATTTGCAGGAGATCATCACCAATACCAACGTTTTCTAAATGAATGCTGAATCTTTTTTCAGATACAGCCCATCTTGTTTACCAGTGACCGGAAAAAGGTACCCTTTATCATCAACCTCCATGGAGACCAACAGTAATATTCTTGATAGCCTCGCTGCCTTCACGACCGCCATGGGTCAAATCTTTGATGATCCAAACCGCTGTGCCAAAGTGAGGTTACATAACCTACGACAAGAGTGACGCTCCATTGCAGAGTATATGGCAGAGTTTAGTCGCTGGGCAAATTATACCACATGGAATCCAGCTGCACAACAGAGCCAATTCCGCCGGGCATTAACTGAGTGGGTAAAGGATGAACTTGCCAGAGTGGAGACCCCTGATAACCTGAAAGACTTCATTCAGCTGTGCATCCGGATTGACCAGAGACTGCAGGGTTTGGGTGTTGAGTCCCCAATGAGAACTGAAGCCGCACCAGAACAGATGCAGCTTGAAGTCATCCGCAAACCCCTTTCCACCACTGAAAAAGAAAGGCGCCGTGCTGAAAATCTGTGCCTTTATTGTGGAAGCTCTGGACATTATGCTTTGAACTGTCCAGACAAGTTCTAAAGGACTCTCACCCTAGCCAATGCCAAGAGTATGACCAATCCAGCCATCACGAAACAAGGGATGCCACCAAACACACCTTTGTACCGGTATTTCCAGATGGCGTGAAAACCCTTGCCCCACTCCACCATTTTGTCCTCCCAGTAGAGATCTTAACGGGTAATCAGAAGACACAGTGCTCAGAAATGTTGGATTCAGGAGGAAATCTTATGGGTTTAAAATTCACTTTTAACAAAAACATTGCCACGCGGCTTAAAGGGGTTCTGACACAAACAATTTTTTTATGCTTTAGCAGCCATTGTTCCCTGGTCTGCCTAATGGACACAGGGAACCCATGGTTTAATGGCTGCTAAAGCATAAAAAGATAATACTTACCTGTTCTTCTGTTGTTGTTGTCAGCAGTGGGGTCATCCTCTTCTTCCTGCACAAGCCGCGCCGCTCCGAGATCGCGCGCATGCGCAGTGGAGCGGTTTCCTCTGACAGGAGTCTGGACGGGCTGCGTCTCCACTGCGCACGCGCAGAATCTCGGAGTTCAGCCAGGACGGACGGGCCGCCCACAGCAAGCACGGCTTGTGACGTGCTTGCTGTGGGCGGCCCGTCCGTTCACCTCGGAAGCGCCTGACGGACAGAGCAGAGCAGGAAGCGGTCTTTTTGACCGCTCCTGCTCTTCTTTTACAAGGCACAGAAGAAGATGCCGGCTGGAGGGGACACGCCTGGCGATCGGGCCAGGCCAGGCAAGGTGAGTAAAATTTTTTTTTTTTGATGTCAGAACCCCTTAAAGCCCATACCAATTGATATGGAAACTGTGGATGGGTCACCCTTGTCCTCGGGACCCATTACACAGGAGCTCCGCATGAAATCTGACCATCAGGTCCATTCCAGCTCATCTCGTCCCCTGAATTTCCGGTGATTCCTGGGATCCCCTGGTGCTCTGCCCACAATCCCTCTATCAACTGGGAAACCAGGACCATTGCCTTCCCTTCAGAATTCTGTAAGGAAAACTGCCATATGGCACCATCTGCCCCTAAACCAGTGCAATATTTCAAGAATGGTCAACAGGACTTTGAGAAATTACCAGTTCACTACCTGATCTTCAGGGATATCTGCAGCAAGAAGAAGGCTGACTAGCTGCCACCTCATCGGCCGTATGACTGTCCTACATTTGGGGGTATCTACAACCTCGCAGAACCAGAGTTAAAGACCCTTCGGGAACATTTGTGTGGAAGTCTGAGAAAGGGCTTCATTCGACCCTTTTCCTCCCCGGCGGGAGCACCCATATTCTTCATTGAAAAGAAAGATTCTACTCTTCGACCATGCATCCATCACCGGTAACTAAGATCTCTTCCACACTGGCAATTGATTTTCCTGTGATGCGAGAATGAGTGAAACCGCATGATTTTGAAACCAATGATTTCATTCTCATTTGCGATGTTTTTACTCACTCCAAGTTGTGATAAAAAAAAATCTGCGATATTGCCCATTATTTCCAATGGGGCCGGCGGCAGCAGTGCCAACCCCATTGAAATCAATGGGAGAAGATCGCGAAAGAGCTTTGGAATCCCCCATAGTGAGGGGAAAGAGGGGGGCGGAGCAACAAGGGATCTCTTACATATCTCCCCATATTTGGAGAGATAGGGAACGGGGCTAGAGGGCTTCCCCGAGAGCTGGGGCGATGGGTGGTGTTTGAGGGCGGATTCCTCTAGACCCGCCCTCTCTTGTTTGGAAAAGAATCACTATGAGAATTTACAGACTCACCTCCACCACCGTGTATATTCCCCAAAAGGAAAACAGAAATATTCAAATCAAATATGATAGAGTAGAAGCCGGTATAAATGTAAAATTATTAAGTCATCTAAGTCTACTTTCAGGCAGCCGTGAAAAGTGCGCAAGGTTTATGTGTTGCGAGCCGCAAAAAGTTTGCGCAAACATGAACCTCATTCCTGCGGGAAAAATTGCGCATGTCCTATTTTTGGGTGAATCGCTAAATATTTCCTTCTGTAAAAAAAAACGGCATCATACTCGCAGGCCGTGTGATTTGTATGGGAGTGCAGTTTTTACCATTGAAACCGTTGTAAGAACTTTTTTTTTTTAAATGTGCGAGAAAAACACAAATGAAATAGAGATGAGCGAGTATACTCGCTAAGGGCAATTGCTCGAGCGACCATTGCCCTTAGCGAGTACATGCCCGCTCGGGAGAAAAGATTCGGCTGCCAGCGGCGGGCGGGGAGCTGCTAGAAAGAGCGGGGAGGAATGGAGGGCAGATCTCTCTCTCCCTCTCTCCATCCCGCTCCCCCCTGCTGACTGCCGCAACTCACCTGTCACCCGCACTGGCAGCTGAACCTCCCTGCCGAGCGGGAGATACTTGTTAAGGACAATGCTCGATCGTGTAATTGTCCTTAGCGAGTCTGCTCACTCATCTCTAGTATTAAAATCACAAATACAAAGATGTGATGGGTTTTTAAGCAAATAGGCATTGTGCTTCAATTCATCCAGAATCACAAGTATAGGGTGCCTTCATATGAGCGCAAGTGCAAAAATACTCGCTACTGTGCTATATACTTATGCAGTGAAGGAGTGTTTTGTGCATTTGCGCAGGCACCGCTATTATTAAGCTAAATAAGTTTCTGCGGGTGCACACAGTGTTTTGCACATACCCACACGTGACTATTATGGGGACTTTTGGTGTGCAAATGCGCACGAAAATAGAGCATGCCGCGTTTTTTTCACAGTGAGAATGAAACGATTGAAAACAATGGATTCTACTTTTTGCGTATTGTGTGTGCAAATACACTTGTGTGAATAAGCCCTAAGCGTACAATATCGATCCAAGTTTCTCAGACCGATATCATACTCGTCCGTGTGAATGCTTTCTTAATGGGACATTACTTTACCGACCCCTTACTCTTTTCTATCTCGATTGCAGACTCTCTGCAGTTCCAAAAGCTGAACACTAGGTGGTGCTGTTGGACTTTCAAAATTTGGAGAGTTAAAGACTGATGGAGTAAAACCAGGACATCACATAATTTTCTGAATAGTCCCCCCACATAACTGCATGTTACATTACATGACTAATAGCAGAGATCTTGCCAGAGATAAACTGCTGCTCCATTCATCTCTATGGGACGGCCGACAAAAAGCTGAGGTGAAAGCTCAGGGATCTCTGGCCAATAGAGTTAAATGGAGTGGCAGCGAACATTCTGGACCGCCAATCCATTCATAGAAGAGGACACAGGCCATCCTTTATCATGATCGGTGGGGATCTCAATGGTCGTCGCCTCCAATTAGTCATTTATCCCCTATAATGTGGATGGGGGACAACCTCTATGTTGGGAAGACCCCCTTTACCGTAATTTTACTCGGCTGTAGGATTATTCCACAGAAGGGAATAGCAAAGCTGAAGTTTTATAAACTGTCCGCCGCAAAGATTGCCGGAGTCCAATAACAGCTCTCCGGCAGGAGCGGGCACTTATGGCCTCATGCCCACGGGAGCTTCTTCACTGCGTATTATGTGTTTGTCGCACAGCCACAGGATACGCAGTGAATGGAGTCAATGAAAGTCAATGGATTTTCATTGATCCATGCACATGTGTGAATGGACACTGCAGGCGATACGCGTGGGGGGGGGGGGGGAATCGCTGCCTGCACTATCTTACAGCATATTATGTGCGTACGGCCCTATTGATCTCTATGGGTCTGTGTGAATATGCAATGCAAGCGCAGTGCCTACACAACTGTTAGCGTAAGCACTGCGTGTGAAAAGCGCACGTTGTTAGGATACATGCAATGAAGTGATAAAAAAGCAGGAAGACGTTATTGTTTTTTTGCGCGTGCATTGAAACACGGTGCATACGCAGTAATACACGCGCAAAAAAAGCGAACATGATCATACGCAGGGAAAAAGATATTTAGTGCACAGCGTTTAACGCATACGGCCATGGATATGAGGCCTATGGCTTATAGACGGTCTTCAGGGCGGCTTCACATGGACGCATTTGTACGCGTAGAAAACCACCCAGACTTACATTACTAGACCTCGCATTGAAACATCTTCTCAAAGAGGCTGCGGCAACACATTGCAGTAAACCCCCTCCAGCTCTCATCCCTGGCTTTGACTCATGTTGGATAGACACATTATCAACCCATTTCTTCTCCCATGATTTCTCTGTTTCTCTTCTTTCCTTCTATCTCTCTCTCTACTGCTAGCACTCCGCTTAACTTCATTTCTGTTCCTTTCTCCTCTGTCCTCTCTTTCTCCATAATGGTTTTCGGGGTTGTACTCACACTTCATATCCTGCTTCCCACAAAGTTATGGTGGTCAGAAGGTGGCGTCAGAAAATAATTTTATTTTTTTAGCTACAGTGTGTACACTCATGAGAATGAAGCCATTGAAATCAATAGGTTCTATTCTCCATGTTTTGCATGTATATACCCTGTGTTCCCCTAAAAATAAGACCTACCCTGAAAATAAGCTCTACCCTGATTTTTGGGGATTTTTAAGGAGGCTTGAAATATCAGCCCCACCCCAGAAATAAGCCCTAGCTGCATTACATGTATTAAAAAAAGGCATACTTACCTAGTAGGCTAGGTCCGGGTCCTCCTGCTGCTGTCCTGGTCCTGCAGTCCTCGTTCACCTGCAGAAAATCACTTTCTGGTTATAGGAATCATAAATCCTACCTCAAGGAAGCGATGGCTCTGACTGGCTGATCGGTGCTTGAGAACGAATTAATGCAGTGCCCGATGAACCAATGCGATGGCTGTGATCGGTTCATCCAGCGCTGCATTATTAGCTGAGAATCAGTCAAAGATCCAATCACAGTTATCACATTGTGGAGGTGGGATTTAGGAATTGGCCAATCAATGATGCGACTCAGCATGTTGTAGTTCTGGAAAGCAGCGGGAGCCTGCTAGGTAAGTATAATAAGACATTCCCCGAAAATAAGACCTAGCACTTGTTTTGGGGTACAAATTAATATAAGACAGGATCTTATTTTCAGGGAAACATGGTATTTCACGTGTGCAAAAACATGCACAAATACGGTCGTGTGAAGAAGCACTGAGTTTGACACCCCTAATCTAAAACAACAGTCATTGCACAGGTCCCTGTAGTAACATAATTTGACCACTAGATGTCAGCAGGATCTTAGAGTCAGAATGACATATCACATATAAACTAGAACCTATCCGCTCAAAATAAAAAAAAGCCTCTCCATTCCAGGAACACAAGTCCTGCCCGGCACACTGACCTGGTGCTTTATACCTTCTGGGTGTAAGACCACAGGAACACATCCCAACGGGCCATGACCAACACTGTTACAAGTATCCAACTGCAAGGCATAAACAATATACCTTAAGCACCATACACAGTTACCATATACCATCCCATCCGCAGCTCCCCTACACCTGCCTACCCTTGGGCATTTATCCTATACTGTACAGCATTGATGTAATACACACCAGTCATCACAGACCTCACCCTCGACAACGCCGGTACTCCAACACCTTGTAGCGTGTAGTTACTAGACTCCTCCTCACTGGCGGCGGTAACTCTAACACACAGGTAATGGTTTCCTGGGTTCACGCAGCATTACTGACTCACCCTGACGTACCTGGGTTTCCCTAGGGGACTCCGGTAGGTCAAAGATCCAGGTAGGTGGAAATACAAATATATTTGAAGATCCCGGTTCCTGGTGTACCAGAGTCTTCCCTGGGGCAGGGAGCTCAGGTGCATCCAAATGCTGATGGTCAGGGTGAAGGGTCTGGTAGCCACTAGTCCTTACGACATCCAGGCATGGAGAGCATCGGATGGGAATTCCAAGTATAATGTATGTATCGGAGGAAAGAAACAACAGCATAAACCAAAAAAGTACCCAGTGCTCCAGTGAACAGATTTCAATAGTAGAGATGAGCGAGCACCAAAATGCTCGGGTGCTCGTTACTCGGGACGAAATTCTCACGATGTTCGAGGGTTCGTTTCGAATAACGAACCCCATTGAAGTCAATTGGCGACCTGAGCATTTTTGTATATCGCCGATGCTCGCTAAGGTTTTCATGTGTGAAAATCTGGGCAATTCAAGAAAGTGATGGGAACGACACAGCAACGGATAGGGCAGGCGAGGGGCTACATGTTGGGCTGCATCTCAAGTTCCCAGGTCCCACTATTAAGCCACAATAGCGGCAAGAGTGCCCCCCCCCCAACAACTTTTACTTCTGAAAAGCCCTCATTAGCATGGCATACCTTAGCTAAGCACCACACTACCTCCAACAAAGCACAATCACTGCCTGCATGACACTCCGCTGCCACTTCTCCTGGGTTACATGCTGCCCAACACCCCCCCCCCCCCACACACACACAACCCAGTGTCCACAGCGCACATCAAACTGTCCCTGCCCAGCCTTCAGCTGCACTCATGCCACGCCACCCTCATGTCTATTTATAAGTGCGTCTGCCATGAGGAGGAACCGCAGGCACACACTGCAGAGGGTTGGCACGGCTAGGCAGCGACCCTCTTTAAAAGGGGCGGGGCGATAGCCCACAATGCTGAACAGAAGCAATGAGAAATATAATCCTGTGCCACCGCCATCAGGAGCTGCACACGTGGGCATAGCAATGGGGAACCTATGTGCCACACACTATTCATTCTGTCAAGGTGTCTGCATGCCCCAGTCAGACCGCGTTTTTTTATAAATAGTCACAGGCAGGTACAACTCCGCAATGGGAATTCCGTGTGCACCCACAGCATGGGTGGCTCCCTGGAACCCACCGGCTGTACATAAATATATCCCATTGCAGTGCCCATCACAGCTGAGGTAACGTCCGATTAAATGCAGGTGGGCTTCGGCCCACACTGCATGCCCCAGTCAGACTGGGGTTCTTTAGAAGTGGACACATGCAGTTACAACTCCGTGTGGACTGACAGCATGGGTGGCTCCCTGGAACCCACCGGCTGTACATACAGAAGTGAATACAAATCACAAAGAATTACTGAGTAGCAGATATAAAACTTGTATGAAAGATGCAGAAAATGTTTAATACAGTATCCTACATGATCACTTAAGTCTGCTTACCTCCAAGTCGAGTCCATTCACAAACCATTCAATGCCCAGAAAGTTGACGGCCATGTCTGCATCCCCACTATACACCAGGATGCGATACTTCTGCAGAGAAGGATAAATAGCAGATAATGGCTGTCCAAAAAAAATTGTGCAACACTGCTAAAAGCAACCTCAACAGTACTGCACACGGTCAGATGTGGCCCTAAGAAGGACCGTTGGGTTTTTGAAGCTTAAAATAACTCCTAACGCTTTCCCTATAGCAGCTCCGGCACCAGCAGCACTGTCCCTGATCTCTGTCAGAATGCATCCGTGGCGAGCCGTGGGAGCGGCCGATTTATATACTCGGGTGACACCTGATCTCGCCAGCCACTCACTGCAGGGGGGTGGTATAGGGCTTGAACGTCGCAGGGGGAAGTTGTAATGCCTTCCCTGTCTTTCTATTGGCCAGAAAAGCGCGCTGCAATTGCAGTGCCCTGGACAGCAGAGCTAACGTCAGATTAAATGCAGATGGACTTCGGCCCACACTGCATGCCCCAACCTGACCGGGCTTTTTAATTCATAGACACAGGCAGGTACAACTCCCTATTGTGAAGTCCCTGTGGACCGACAGCATGGGTGGGTGCCAGGAAGCCACCGGCGGCACATAAATATATCCCATAGCATTGCCCATCACAGTTGAGGTAATGTTATGTTAAATGCAGGTGGGCTTCGGCCCACACTGCATGCCCCAGTCAGACTGGGGTTCTTTAGAAGTGGACACATGTAGTTACAACTCCGTGTGGACCGACAGCATGGGTGGCTCCCTAGAACCCACCGGCGGTACATAAATATATCCCATTGCAGTGCCCAGCACAGCTGATGTAACGTCAGCTGTAATGCAGGTGGGCAAAAAATTAATTGGATTACACTGTAGGCGAGGGCCCCAAAAAATTGGTGAATTGGTTAATGTGGCTTAATTGGTAACTAGGCCTGGAGGCAGCCCAGTTAAAATAAAAATTGGTGGAGGTGAAAGTTTCAACGCTTTAATGAGCATTGAAATGTATAAAAATTGTTTACAAAAATTATATGACTGAGCCTTGTGGGCCTAAGAAAAATTGCCCGTTCGGCGTGATTACGTGAGGTTTCAGGAGGAGGAGCAGGAGGAGGAGGAGGAATATTATACACAGATTGATGAAGCTAAAAGGTCCACGTTTTTGATGGTGATAGAGAACAATGCTTCCATCCGCGGGTGCAGCCTACGTATTGCCTAGGTATCGCTGCTGTCCGCTGGTGGAGAAGAGAAGTCTGGGGAAATCCAGGCTTTGTTCATCTTGATGAGTGTAAGCCTGTCGGCACTGTCGGTTGACAGGTGGGTACGCTTATCCGTGATGATTCCCCCAGCCGCACTAAACACCCTCTCTGACAAGACGCTAGCCGCAGGACAAGCAAGCACCTCCAGGGCATACAGCGCGAGTTCAGGCCACGTGTCCAGCTTCGACACCCAGTAGTTGTAGGGGGCAGAGGCGTCACGGAGGATGGTCGTGCGATCGGCTACGTACTCCCTCACCATCCTTTTACAGTGCTCTCGCCAACTCAGCCTTCACTGGGGAGCGGTGATACAGTCTTGCTGGGGAGCCATAAAGCTGGCAAAGGCCTTGGAGAATGTTCCTCTGCCTGCGCTGTACATGCTGCCTGATCTCTGTGCCTCCCCTGCTACCTGGCCCTCGGAACTGCGCCTTCTGCCACTAGCGTTGTCGGATGGGAAGTTTACCATCAGTTTGTCCACCAGCGCCCTGTGGTATAGCATCATTCTCGAACCCCTTTCCTCTTCGGGAATGAGAGTGGAAAGGTTCTCCTTATACCGTGGGTCGAGCAGTGTGTACACCCAGTAATCCGTAGTGGCCAGAATGCGTGTAACGCGAGGGTCACGAGAAAGGCATCCAAACATGAAGTCAGCCATGTGTGCCAGGGTACCTGTACGCAACACATGGCTGTCCTCACTAGGAAGATCACTTTCAGGATCCTCCCCCTCCTCCTCCTCCTCCTCCTCCGGCCATACACGCTGAAAGGATGACTGGCAAGCAGCATGTGTACCCTCAGCAGTGGGCCAAGCTGTCTCTTCCCCCTCCTCCTCATCCTCCTCATGCTCCTCCTCCTCCTCCTGAACGCGCTGAGATATAGACAGGCGGGTGCTCTGACTATCCAGCGACATACTGTCTTCCCACGCCTCCGTTTCCGAGTGCAAAGCGTCTGCCTTTATGCTTTGCAGGGAACTTCTCAAGAGGCATAGCAGAGGAATGGTGACGCTAATGATTGCAGCATCCCCGCTCACCATGTGGGTAGACTCCTCAAAGTTTCCAAGGACCTGGCAGATGTCTGCCAACCAGGCCCACTCTTCTGTAAAGAATTGAGGAGGCTGACTCCCACTGCGCCGCCCATGTTGGAGTTGGTATTCCACTATAGCTCTACGCTGCTCATAGAGCCTGGCCAACATGTGGAGCGTAGAGTTCCACCGTGTGGGCACGTCGCACAGCAGTCGGTGCACTGGCAGATTAAACCGATGTTGCAGGGTCCGCAGGGTGGCAGCGTCCGTCTTGGAGTTGCGGAAATGTGCGCTGACCCGGCGCACCTTTCCGAGCAGGTATGACAAGTGTGGGTAGCTTTTCAGAAAGCGCTGAACCACCAAATTAAAGACATGGGCCAGGCATGGCACGTGCATGAGGCTGCCGAGCTGCAGAGCCGCCACCAGGTTACGGCCGTTGTCACGCACGACCATGTCCGGTTGGAGGCTCAGCGGCAAAAGCCAGCGGTCGGTCTGCTCTGTCAGACCCTGCAGCAGTTCGTGGGCCGTGTGCCTCTTCTCTCCTAAGCTGAGTAGTTTCAGCACGGCCTGCTGACGCTTGCCCACCGCTGTGCTGCCACGCCGCGCGACACCGACTGCTGGTGACGTGCTGCTGCTGACACATCTTGATTGCGAGACAGAGGTTGCATTGGAAGAGGAGGAGGAGGGTGGTTTAGTGGAGGAAGCATACACCGCCGCAGATACCAGCACCGAGCTGGGGCCCGCAATTCTGGGGGTGGGTAGGACGTGAGCGGTCCCAGGCTCTGACTCTGTCCCAGCCTCCACTAAATTCACCCAATGTGCCGTCAGGGAGATATAGTGGCCCTGCCCGCCTGTGCTTGTCCACGTGTCCGTTGTTAAGTGGACTTTGGCAGTAACCGCGTTGGTGAGGGCGCGTACAATGTTGCGGGAGACGTGGTCGTGCAGGGCTGGGATGGCACATCGGGAAAAGTAGTGGCGACTGGGAACTGAGTAGTGCGGGGCCGCGGCCGCTATCATACCTTTGAAAGCCTCCGTTTCCACAACCCTATACGGCAGCATCTCCAGGCTGATAAATTTGGCTATGTGCACGTTTAACGCTTGAGCGTGCAGGTGCGTGGCGGCATACTTGCGCTTGCGCTCAAACAGTGGCGCTAGTGACGTCTGGACGCTGCGCTGAGAGACATTGCTGGATGGGGCCGAGGACAGCGGAGGTGAGGGTGTGGGTGCAGGCCAGGAGACGGTCGTGCCTGTGTCCTCAGAGGGGGGTTGGTTCTCAGTGGCAGGTTGGGGCACAGGGGGAGAGGCAGTGGTGCAAACCGGAGGCGGTGAACGGCCTTCGTCCCACCTTGTGGGGTGCTTGGCCATCATATGCCTGCGCATGCTGGTGGTGGTGGCTCCCCAGCTGATCTTGGCGCGACAAAGGTTGCACACCACTGTTCGTCGGTCGTCAGGCGTCTCTGTGAAAAACTGCCACACCGTAGAGCACCTTGACTTCTGCAGGGTGGCATGGCGCGAGGGGGCGCTTTGGGAAACAGTTGGTGGATTATTCGGTCTGGCCCTGCCTCTACCCCTGGCCACCGCACAGGCTCGGCCTGTGCCCACACCCTGACTTGGGCCTCCGCGTCCTCGCCCGCGTCCACGTCCTATAGGCCTACCCCTACCCCTCAGCATGGTGTATTACCAGTAGTGCAGAAACAAAACGCTGTAATTAAATGTGCTGCTTATTGGCCTGTGGTTGGAGGCTCACTTCGCTTACCGAACGCACAGCAGAGCCAGGAAATAATTTTGCGCAAGCCTGCTGTAACACTTAGCTGGCTGCATATGAATTAGGAGGACAACTACACCCAGCACAGACCCAGTACACTGAGGACAGTCACAGGCAGCCCAAATAGATTTTTTTCCCAAATGTTTTTGGAAAGGCCCACTGCCTATATACACTGTATATGTCTTCTGTCCCTGCGTCACCACTACTGGCCCTGGAGTATGTAAAATAACTGCACACTGTTGCACTGTGGACAGGAATACAGCGGTGATGCAACAGCCAACACAGAGCCAGGAAATAATTTTGCGCAAGCCTGCTGTAACACTTAGCTGGCTGCGTATGAATTAGGAGGACAACTACACCCAGCACAGACCCAGTACACTGAGGACAGTCACAGGCAGCCCAAATAGATTTTTTTCCCAAATGTTTTTGGAAAGGCCCACTGCCTATATTCAATAAATATGTCTTCTGTCCCTGCCTCACAATATATGTCTTCTGTCCCTGCCTCACAATATATGTCTTCTGTCCCTGCCTCACCACCACTTCTGGCCCTGGAGTATGTATAATTACTGCAGGGCGCAATGCTCTGCACAGCTGATATACAAAAAAAAAAAATGTGCAACACTGCAAAAAGCAGCCTCCACACTACTGCACACGGTTAGATGTGGCCCTAAGAAGGACCGTTGGGGCTCTTGAAGCCTAAAATACTCCTAACGCTCTCCCTATAGCAGCTACAGCAAGACGGCACTGCCCCTGATCTCTGTCAGAATGCATCTGTGGCGAGCCGCGGGAGGGGCCGATTTTTATACTCGGGTGACACCTGATCTCGCCAGCCACTCACTGCAGGGGGGTGGTATAGGGCTTGAACGTCACAGGGGGAAGTTGTAATGCCTTCCCTGTCTTTCTATTGGCCAGAAAAGCGCGCTAACATCTCAGAGATGAAAGTGAAAGTAACTCGAACATCGCGTGGTACTCGTCACGAGTAACGAGCATCTCGAACACGCTAATACTCGAACGAGTATCAAGCTCGGACGAGTACGTTCGCTCATCTCTATTCAATAGGTGAAAATCTGACGGACTTACTTCACAGGGGCGCCTCTGAAGAGTGCAGCCCTAATCCTAGAAGGTGTTGTATAGACAAAATCACATGAGGGAGATGAACAGAAATCTGCGCCCGATGATCCTCAAATAATACGACACGTTTCGGGTTATGAAGCCTTCTTCAAGTATATTCATGGTCTATACAACTGCACACACACATATGTGTATATGTATATACATACCAAACAAACTAGACACAGAGTATCTTACCCCCACTTTGCATGAAAAAGGATTGATAATAACCCGAAACGTGTCGCATTGCTTTTAAAGAATAAATTATTTGAGGATCATTGGGACCAGATTTCTGTTCTTCTCCCTCATGTGGTTTTGTCTATACAACGCCTTTTAGGATTAGGGCTGCACTCTCCAGAGGAGTCCCTTTGAAATGTTCTTCACATTTCTTTTATAAGAAATACTGTAAGGGCTCCTTCTTCACACATGTGTACGCATTTTTGCGCACACTTCAGCTCAATGTAATTGCGCTACGCACAAGGCTTTTTTGCGTGTGTATCGACACACTTTACTGTACGTTTTTCGCTCGCTTGGCATGTTCATTTGCGCACGGCAGACAAACACCTCGCCATTTTAATAACAATTTAGCCTAATAAGTTCCAGATGTGTTCTTCATGCAGCTGCATGTGCATTGTGTGTGCATTCGCGCACCCCTTTAAACTTCTATGGGGACCTTTGGTGCGCAAATGCACACAAAAATAGAGCAAAGTAGGAAATGTGAAGAATCCATTGAAATCAATGGGTTCTATTCTCTGCGTATTGCATGAGCAAATACGCCCGTGTGAAGGAGCCCGAATTGTAACATCTTCCAGTCCTCCTAACTAAAGGCTTCTTTAGACGAATGTATGCGCAAATGCACTTGCCTCAGCACAACGTATTTGCGCATGGAACGAGGTTGGTTTGTTCACATGTCTGCACATAGGACTATATGTTTTTGAACATGCAGGGCCTGTTCATGTAACACACCCTCGCCCTGATTTAAAAGGTATTAAAGCCTAATGATGTCCAAATGTGTTCATTTCTCTGTGGCTTTGTGCAGCATATTGCGTATTTGCGCACCTTCCATAGACTTCTATGGGGGCCTTGGCTGCACAAATACGCAAAAAGACAGAGCAGGTCCTATTTTTATATTTTTTGCACATAACTGAAATGCATGCAAAAAAAAGAAAGAACCCATTGACATTCTGTTCTCTGCGTATCGGACGTCCATCTGAAGAAGCCCTAAACCCTATCACACGGGACAGTTTTCCTAAATTAGCAAATAGTATTGAGCAAAGTTTGGTTTAGCCAGAACCCAAACCTCGGGCGGTTTGTCTCGGCCAAACCTGCTAAAAGAAGAAGAAGGAAAAAAAGGAAGAAGGAAAACATTTTTTTTTCCTTCTCCTTTTTCCTATTTTTTTTCTTTATTAATTTTGCCTTAAAAGGGGCTCAGATACTTAGAGACCCTCCTAGGCGACCTATGAGTGTTCGGCCTCCTTCAAGCGAAAGTCATCTTAATGCTCCGATAGCCGCGCTAAGCATCGTGAATACTGGAGTTTAAAATAATGCGAACAAAGAATAGCTGCGACTATTTTTCTTGATTTTTCACGGCTGGCTGCGGGGTCTTGCAGTGCACTGACACCACAGTCCCGAAATCCCCCGGCCGACAAAACAACATTAATGACTTGAAATCCCTCAACTAGAGGCACCTGTCATTGCTTAGCAGCTCTAGCCGATGTTAAACTCCCTCCCCTTGCCTTTGCCAGCCGGCTGGCATAGCCTCCCATAGGAGTCTATGGAGCCGCCAGCATTTTGCCATCAAAAGACAGGACAAGTCTTACGTTTTGGTGCAAGAGATATATCGGCGTTAAAAAAAATCTTTTGATGTGCAATTTTTTGGGTGCGTCAAAAAATTGTTGGTATAAAAGAACACGTAGGAAACCATTTGTGCCTTTAGATGCAATTTTTTGATTTGCTTACTCTGTGTGAAAATGACATTCATGGGAAAAAAAGCCTCATACAGGACTTTTATGGGTCTCAGGCAGTGTTATACCCGGTTTTAGGGGTATTGGTGATTTTCCAGTTCAGTTTGAATAAATTGACTGAGCCAAAAATGTTATCGAAATTTGGTAAACTGGCTGAACCAACGTTTTCAAAAATTCACTGGTCACTATGTGCAAAGTTAACATTTCCATCCCCTCTACATGGGATCGCTGTAATTGAGGATTCTGTAGCTGACATGCTGTGGTCATACAATTTACAAGTACAAAGGTGAACAGCACTCCCAAAATCGAAAGCCAATACAGGAACAGGCTCACCTGGTGTGGTGCGGTCGCCACGGGAAATGGGGCCCATCAGCACACCGAACAGCCTCGTAGGTCTTGAATATAAACTTCAGTAGGTTAAGGTAAATCACCGTCCAATGAAGACATCCAGGATGGAGAGCACCAATCACAGTCACCCGATCCAACGTTCGGAGGTCAGCATATATCACAACGGTCCAGGGTCAGCATATATCACAAGGGTCAGTGCATATCACAACGGTCTGGGGTCAACATATATCAGAAGGGTCAGCACATATCACAACGGTCTGGGGTCAGCATATATCACAATGGTCTGGGGTCAGCATATATCAGGAAAGGACAAGAAAAGCAGATCGTGCTCAGTGACTATCCTATATAATTAACCATGTCTATGTTAATAAGGAACATTGCAGAGATGACACTGTACATCTCTTGACTTCATCAATAAATCTTGGAAGAATGTACCTGCTTGTGTGTTCCTGCATTTGGTACGTCTACGTTTCTGGATCACAGGGGGTTGGTGGGGATCCCACCCGATCCCACATACCTTCATGGTGAAGTAAGTGACCGTCTTCCTTCAGTTTAACATCTTCATGGTTAATTATATAGGATAGTTACTTAGCCCTCTCAGCTTTTTTTAATCCTTCCTGATGTATACTGTGGCTCTAGCTGTTATTGGGCACACCATGGCTTTCATTGTTATGGGGGCCCTGTTGCTGTCGTGGCCTTTGGGGCAATGTGACTGAGCCCATCAGTAAACCCCTCACAGTAATAGTGCTAAGTGACCCTGCGCACAGTAGTAGTATATCTCTAAATCATAGTCAGATACCAACTCTGTACAGTGATAGTGATTACAGTGCTGTTACCTCCTGTGGAAATCACCATTATGGGGGAAACAAACATTTTCCATAAAGATGGATGCAAAGTTGACCATCCCTGCTGAAGGATCGAAGAAGAAGAGTATTCAGCTCATACTTTAGTACAGATCTGCCTGCTGGCCCCCCTGGCCCCCTCTCCAATTACTGCTGCACTCCCTCTGTAGCGGCAATGCTCAGTATCACTGGCAGCCGTTTCCTTGTCATATCCATTTTGGCAGATACTGGTTTTCAATGGACGCCGTACACTGGTCACATGAGAATACTTCTCATTTAAAACAGGTTAGGAAGAAAATCCTCCGCTTTCTTGTAAAAAGAAATTAAGAACACATCAAGTATTAATTTCCAACCCCTCGAGCAAGGAAGGAAATTCCTTAGAATTTGCCAAAACAATCAGCGCTTCAGATATTGTGCAGAATTGTGGTACCGGCAGAAGACGTTGGCTCTTCACCCTGAGTCAGCAGCGGTTGACGGCGAAAGGTCACTGCCAACACCGAGCTGTCGAAAATAGAGAAATGAAGAAATGTCTTCTCATCAAGAAGTCAGGTTACATAATAAACAATACAGAGCGTAATCACGTCTTGTAATAGTCCTCAGCGCACGAACAATCCACCCCAAAGGCACCACACATGGTCTTCAAAGACATTCCCGCACCTGAGCATAACTCATATGGAAAAATTAACCAGAAGAACAGATGCAAAATGTTTTGCATTATTTCCAGACAGGGTCAAATTAGTGATAATTTTAGACTCCCAGGTTCCCTAGCATGCAATGGAAAATGAATGAGGTTTTCCTGTGTGCTCTTAAAGGAGTCTATACTTTTGGGGATGGATCGGGGTGCAGGTTGGGGTTCGTCCTTATCTTCCGGAGAAGGTCAGGCTAGTAAAATGATCTGGTTTGAATCTAGAAGCAGGAGGCCTGCCTCAGTTTGAGTCAGAGACTGGACCATGATGGTGGTCAAGGTTTGCATTGTCCTCATACATTGGCATCAACGAAAGAAAGCTCTTCTAGCCACTCGGGTCTTGGCTTGTTTCGCTGTTTCCGATAGTGGGCCTGTAGCAGGACCACATAATGGAGTTGCCTGGGATAAATAGTGAAACAGCACTTTTTTTGATGCTCAAAACTTTTTATTGATGGAAAATTCTAACAACAGGAAACTGACCGCGTCCGGTCCGCAATACTCCCATAAATCGGGTAGTAGCTAGTATAATAACAGTAGCACAATCTCTGATCAATTGTGTGGTTGATGATGCCAATACATAAAGTGTCAAGGATCCAGGTCTTACTCGCATAGTCCTTTTAGTGCTCCTCTGGAACGGAGACAGGCGTTCGGTGGTTTTCCACTCAGGTGGTCGTCTCAAGGCCGTCTTGTGGGTCCCGGTTTACTCTGACTGCCAGTAGGGCCCTCTTTGCCTGCTGTACTGTTGCAGTGTTCTCTTTGCAGGGTAGCACTGCTCTGCCAGGCCTGAAAACACAGGGGTCTCTCTGCTCTTCACCTCACTCTACCAGATGCCAGTACACTCTGCCCCCGTTATGGTCCTGGATTGTGCACTAATAAGAGGAACTGGTATTTTTATGCACAAACTGGTGGTGATTGGCTGGCTGAAGAACTCCACACCATCAACCAGCCAAATCCACCCCACCTGCAGCAGTGTGCACATGGATGCCACAACAATACAGGACCAGGTCACAACGTGATAGCTAGTCTTAATTCTTTTTTTTTTAACTACAAAGATTTCTAACATTCTGTTGTCATTTTGTTATTATGAGGTATTGAGTGCAGAATGATAGGGAAAAACATGATTTGTTTTCTTACATTCGCATAAGACCACAGCATAACAAAATGTAAAGAAAAGTGATGAAAGACCTTCCAAACCTAATATATATGTATATATTGTAGAAGGGCAGTACACAGAATGGCCTGTAGGGGGCTGTAGACAGGCATTCTGTTTCCACAAACAAGAGGTAACACCTGTGGCTGTGGTAGAAAGTAAGATAAAAGAATTAGTTCCTGCCACACTTAGGGGGAAGTTGGCTGCCAGCCAAAGTGAGAGGCTGCAGCAACAGCCATCAGGCAGTTAGAGGCTGAGGTTTGTGTTGACCAGTATGGTCCATCACAAGTCTGACAGAAGAGGACGCCCTCTAAATGCCCCAGGTGGGGATGGTGACAGAAACCCTGTGGTTTTTGAATCCTGAGAAAAAGTATGTACCAGTGACTGCTGTATGTAAAATAAATACTGTCCAGATTTTAAAGAATCTGCAAGCCTCTGTGCATGTGTGCCAATCTGTTAGGTAAGTAACCACAACTTGCCACAAATGTGTGTATATACACAGTTCAAGTCCCGCAAATAATGTAAAATGGTTCAAGGGTTCAAAAGTGAGTTAACCCCTTCGCGACCCGCCTATCATGTTTTTTCGTCCTGCAGTTGTGGGCTACGTATGAAGAGAGATTGAGCGGCGATCTCCCTCCATACATCACGGCTGCTGGCTGTTTCTTACAGCCGACACCCGGCGCCAACAGCTCCAATAATCCACGTGGCTAATCGGAGATGTTAACCCTTTAAATGCTGCTGTCTTCTCAAAGGCCCCAGGACTGTCAGGGCAGAATGTCTATCAGGCCATCCAGGGTGGCTTGATATATTGCCTGCCTGATCGCAGTATAATGTAATGCTATGACAATACATCATACTGCAGGAGCGATGAAAGCATCGCAAGTTGTTGTCCCCTCTGGGGACTGAAAAAAAGTAAAAATAAGATCAACGAAGTTTTACTAATTATTAAAAAATAATAATAAAAGTTGGCAATAATAAATAATAAACCCTTTTGCCATATTTATAATAAAATAATCTAAATAATAAAACCAAAATGCATACGAAGAAGGTTGTCAGAAAAATTAACCAAAGAATGCCAGAAATGCGCATTTTTGGTCACCCTGTCTCCAAGAAAAAATGCAATAAAAGGCGATCAAAAAGTTGCATGTATTCCCCAATATTACCAATGCAAACTGCAGGACATCCTGCAAAAAATGAGCCTTCGCATAACTATGTCGAGGGGAAAGTAAAAAAGCTATTGTGGGCAGAAGATGGCGGAAGAAAAAATGAAAAAACATTAAACATCTTTGAAAAAAAAGAACAAAAAATAAAAAATATAAGTTTGTTATCGTAGTAATCATACTGAGGGCGCCCACCCACTGGCGTTTGCGATTTCCGTGCGTGAAAAACGCAGCGTTTTCGGCGCGTTTTCCGCGCGATTTTCACGGCGTTTTTCGCTGCGTTTTCGCGGCTTTTCGCGGCTTTTCCGTTAATTTCCATTGACATTCATGGGTGCATTAAGAGAAAAATAAGGACACATATGCAACTGACAGTTCCTATGTTAAAAATCGCAACGGACCAAAAAAAAAACGCCAGTGGACAGGAACACATGTTATCTCTATGCCTGTGCAGGAAAAACGCAAAACGCAAACGCAGGTAAAAAAAACGCCAGTGGGTGGGCGCCCTGACCCATAGACTAAAGTTATCATGCCATTTTTGATGCAGTTTGTACACGGTACAAACGCACTGATAGATGGCGGAATTTCACTTTTTTCAATTTCTCTCCACTTAGAATTTGAATTTATTTCATGAATGGCTGAGCGCTGCCTCTGATTGGCTGAGCGCTGTGACCAATCACAGGCAGCGCTCAGCTGTCATTTAATGAATGGTTGAGCGCTGCCTGTGATTGGCTAAGCGCTCAACCAGTCAGACCAGCACCTTCTGGAGGCGGGGATTATTAAATCCCCAGCCATCAGAAAGTGCTTCAGAGCAGTCCCGGCATGGAAGAAAGAAGACGCGCCGGAGCCCCAACAGTGGCGGAAGGTGATGTATATATATATTTTTATTTTTTACAGCAGTTAGGGATGATTTTCAGGGAAGAGCTTATATTCCAAGCCCTTCCCCGATAATCACTGCGGGGGGTTGTCTGCATCCCATTGAAAGCTATGGGAGAAGATTGCGATCCTCTGCCACAGCTCTGACAGCTGTGGCAGGGGATTCCATCATCCCCGCGGGGACTCCCCTTATCACTGAACACTGTGACAGTGCTGTTACAGTGTTCAGTGATGAGGTGACTCACCGAAGGGATATTTTACGTTCAGGATGGACCTTTCTGCTGCACGCATGCCCTATCTTTTGCAGGTGCGAGTATTGTGCGCCTGTAAAAGACGGACATGTGAACACTACATAGGGAACCAATGGTTCTATCAGACGCACGCAAAAAAAACGCTTCTCTGACTTTGCCCTAATGTTGCAAAAAATATATTTCCATTTCAACTGGGAAGAGACTTCCATCTGCAGATTTGAGGGGGAGAGAATCCATAAGGCCAGCTATGGAATCCCGCAGCGGAATCCAACCCTGTGCCCTGCCGGCATCCCCACGTACCTGCTTTCTGAAATCTTTTCTGTACTGTGGATGGTCCTCATGGTTAGTCAGATATACACAGTACAGATTTTTTTTTTAACCCCTGCGGAATCCGTGACCTTTCCACAATGTCATTGCGGAACGGACGATGATCGGATGGCTTCAATGGAAGCCATCCGTGCAAATATAGAACATGCCGTGATTTTTCCCCCACGAGGGGACAATCGCAATTGATTTCCGCTCGTGTAGAGGAAAAGGCAATTTTGAATAGCTTGTTTATGGGCGGTATATGCTGTAGAATCCGAGTTGGATGTCTGCTCAGGATTCCACAATGCAAATACACCCGTGTGCAGCTGGCCAAAGAAAGCTACTGCTAAGATTGCAAACATAAAAAAGACTTACCTGTTCCAAGCAGCACCTCTGGTGGACTACGAAAGAGTGGAGAAATGTCTTATGGACTGATGAATCAAAATTGGACATCTTGCAGGATTTTTGTATGCCTTAGGGCTCCCACACACTTGTGTTTTTTAAAAATCGAATGTCAATGGGACTTTCTAATGTTAAAAATGCAATGCACAAAAATCGCAAAGCTCAAACTTAACATTAGAAAGTTGACATTTGCGTTTAAAAAAGGCTGAGTTAAAAAAAACGCAAGTGTGTGGGAGCCCTTAAAATAGTTGAAAGGTGGTTCCTGAGAGTGACACTAACTGTCAAACATGTAGAAGGAAGCATGATGGTCTGGGGATCCAGGATGGCAACTTGCAGAGGGTGACTGGCACCCTGGACTAAAAGGGTTACTACAGCATTTTGACAGACCATGCTATACCCTCTGGTGTACTCCTAGTTGATTAGGGGAGCATATTGCAGCAAGACAATGATCCAAAACATACTTCTAGGTCATGTCAGAAGCATTTAAGAAAAGAAAAAGCCAGTAGGCATCAAAGATTGGAATGGTCTGCCGAGTCTCCAGACTTAAACCCCATTGAGCTTGTTTGGGATGAACTGGACAGAAGGGTGAAAGCAAAGCAACCTACAAGTGCAGAACATTAGTGGGAACGTCTGCAACAATGTTGGGAAGAAACTTCTGAAGAATATCTGAATGTAACTGTAGAAAGAATACCTTGATTGTGTAGAGCTGTTATATCAGCTAGAGGGACGACTGTGAGGAGTCACAAAACTAGATTTAATTGGTGAAACAAAGTTAATGCATTATTTTCATTCATTTTAACTTGCTTATTTATTCTCTGCCCTCATTTCAAGGTATATTTGATACATCAAACTTTGTAAATAGCAATGAAAACTGTAAAACTTGAGGTGTTCTAAAACATCTTGCCGTTAGTATATATATATTCACAACCAGTCAAAAGTTTTAGAACACCATTTTTCTGATATTTATGAGGTGTGTACTCTGTCCTTATTTTAGCGTATTGCTGTGTTGTACTACAAATTCAAGAGTCAAACATCATTATTACGGCAGGATGGTAACTCCGGTCGGAAGCACACAGCGCAGGGTTTGTGGTAGGGTAAAAATACAGTGAGCTATGAAGGACGGCTCAGTGTTACTTCTGTGCGGCGGTGCCGGCATCCTGAGCTAATATTTGCTCAGTGATAAAGTTATATAAAAATACCTGTGGACGGGTGGTCAGAACAGAAATGTATAATGTCGGTGCTTGTCTTGTGTCATGACTAACAGTAATGGCAGGAGATCAGTGAAGGCTAAGAGACCACTGAATGAACTTACTTAGGAGGAAAGCATCATGGTCCTAAATATCAGTTCAGTAGGAAAGCCTTTAAACCCCTCTTCAATGGATTGTATCACCCTATTATTACTTTGTTTACTCATTATAAATCTATCATGAATCATTAACCCTTTCCAGTCCACTGTCTGACCTGTGAAGACATTAGGGTTTAAAGGCTGTACAGCTCCAATGTTGGAAGACATCCATCGGGGTTCTCTTACTGTATATTGCCAGCCTCTCTGCTGTCGGAGCCTATCCAATGTATCACCTCATGCAGTACTGGCTTTAGCCAGCATATAGCGCCATTGTATAACGGCAGAAAAAGAGTAAGCCCCCTAGGAAAACCAGGATACAAATTGGATTGGAAAGGGTTAAATGGTTTTCGGGGCCAGAAAAGTGTCACCACTGTAAGATGCTCCAATGACAGGTCATTACACCCTTTCAGCAGCACCTCAGCTCGCTTACACAGTCCCTGCAGTCTCTCTTCTGTGGTCCAGCTCCACTAGGAAGTTCCCAGGGAGCATGCTGAGTTCTGTTTGGAGCGGCCATCTTGGTGCTCCATTGTGAAGACCAGTACACCCTCTGGCGAGTCCCTTACATGTGCATACAGTAGGAACCCTAATATTGTTTGGTTGAGCATCAAACACTGCATGCATATTCCCGTTTCTGCCTTTCAAACCTTTTTAAAAGGGATGTATCACCTACCCACTTGATACTAATTAAAAAGAGACACTAATACATGCTTGTTTTTTCTAATTTGTTTTTATTTTCTGATTGCATAATTTTTATTAACCCTTTAAGGACCAAGTGTGGTAAATTTACTGCACTAGGTACTGGGCTTTAATCCTGCAGCCAACAGCAAGAGTATGGCGGAGGATTAAAGCTCCTGTTCCTATAATCAAGCAAGAGCAAGTTGGAGGTACTGGTGCATCTCCTCTCCTTTAGAAGTATGGGTGGAGACATACTGATTGACTGTATCCACCCTTTTAACACGCCCAAGCTCCTGATTGGCTAAGGTCAGGCTAGGGTGAGGATTTGCCATAGCTGGAGGGTTATGGTTCAGTAACGCGGTTCGGAACTGATAGAACCGGCTTCAGGAGGTGGCCAAGAAGCACTGCTGCATCCATGGATCGGAGCGGAGCCATCGAGGGTGAAAACGCTGTTGCTGGCAGTGCCAGCTGGGGAAGGCAGCGCAGGGTCAGAGAAAGGGGCTGACAGCCATTGGGGGACGGCTAGACAGAGAGCCGGGCCGCCTTCTGGGGCGCAGGGACAGCCTTATATATTGCAGGGAGGCCGATGTTTATAAGACTGACAGTGGAGGGACATTGCAGGGAGGCCGGCGGTAACAGTCACAGCGGGGGACGTGAGCGCCCCTGCCGCCTTCTGGAGCTCAGATGGCAGCCCAGCGTGCCCACAATGAACGCAATGCTAGCAACAATGGGGCTAGCAGCAGTCACAAGTCCGACAGCGCCGCTAACAAGTATGCCGCTTTCAGCTTAGAAAGGACAGCATCGGGAAGCTTACATGCCCGAAGAACGACAGCAGAGAAAGGAGGGCAGTGGCCAGCCGAGACAGGAGCCCAGCCAATCAGCAGCTGTGGGCATACCCTATACCTCCCCCAGCACAATCCCACGTCTCCCCCCATTGTTCTGGTGGAGACAAGATGCACCAGTACCCAAATTGGATCCTTGACTGTCAGACACAGTGGAGGACCCGGAGAAGAAGGGAAAAGCATTTTCTAACTGCTTCTGCCTTCTCCTTTACAGGCTTAATTTTGCTCTATGTAGTGCAGAGAAAAAGTGGAAGTGTTTCTTCTGATATTCGACCCCGTGATCATGTGACCAAAGCATAGCTACAGGGTCTTAGCAGATCCTGTTGAGCTCTGCTAGTGATGTTTTCCCCTCTAACTGGGGCTCCTGTGGATGCTGCTCCTATGGATGCCCCAGCTACAGTGGAAAAGTCTCAAATGAAAAAAAAAAAAAGAAGACAGTGTGAATGACCCACAGAGGTCTTATATGACGTCAAAAGTTACAAAAATAAGTAAAAAGAAATTACAGAATAAAGTAAAAATATATACATGAAGAAAATTACCCAAAGCTGACACTAACCAAAGCCGTCGCTAAATGCGCCCTGTAATCCAAAACCACAAATTATTTATCAAAATGTCCAAAACAAAATGACGAACCCAGTCCTGGACTTTAATTTTGCGTAAATATACTAATTTTAAAAATAAACAATTATAAATTAAAAGCAATTTTTGTTTCCCTCAATAACATGGAAAAAAAGTCAGTGAAAAAAATATTGGTATATGTTACAGAAAAAATGCAGCAAAAATAATTTTGGCAGGTGAAGAAAAAAAAATAGGGGAGTAAAGCCACTATGGTGAGCGTATGTTTTTTCTCTTTTTGTTTTAGTTCGGACGCCAGTGCCCTTAGGCACAATTTGTACTCGTGAGTGGTGAGGTGCTGAATAGAGATGAGCGAACGTACTCGTCCGAGCTTGATACTCGTTCGAGTATTAGCGTGTTCGAGATGCTCGTTACTCGAGATGAGTACCACGCGGTGTTCGAGTTACTTTCACTTTCATCTCTGTGACGTTAGCGCGCTTTTCTGGCCAATAGAAAGACAAGGAAGGCATTACAACTTCCCCCTGTGATGTTCCAGCCCTATACCACCCCCCTGCAGTGAGTGGCTGGCGAGATCAGGTGTCACCCGAGTATATAAATCGGCCCCTTCCGCGGCTCGCCACAGATGCGTTCTGACAGAGATCAGGGAAAGTGCTGCTGGTGCCGGAGCTGCTATAGCGAGAGCGTTAGGAGTTATTTTAGGCTTCAAGAACCCCAACGGTCCTTCTTAGGGCCACATCTGACCGTGTGCAGTACTGTTGAGGCTGCTTTTAGCAGTGTTGCACAATTTTTTTTTTTGTATATCGGGCATGCAGAGCATTGCGTCCGCAGTCTGCAATCATTGTACAGAGTATAGGGCCAGTACTGGTGAGGCAGGGAAAGAGATATTCAGGCTATATAGGCAGTGGGCTTTTTCCAAAAAATTGGGGAAAAATACTATATTTGGGCTGCCTGTGACCGTCTTCAGTTTACTGCGTGTCTGCTGGGGGTAGTAGTCCTAATTAATACGCAGCTAAGCATTACAGCAGGCTTGCGCAAAATTGTTTCCTGGATCTGCTGTCTCTGTTACATGATCGCCGTCATCCCGCCAGAGGGAAAGAGTATACATAATATTATACGCTGCCTACAGTATCTATCTGCTGGGGGTAGTAGTCCTAATTAATACGCAGCTAAGCGTTACAGCAGGCTTGCGCAAAATTGTTTCCTGGATCTGCTGTCTCTGTTACATCAGCGCTGTCATCCTGCCAGAGGGAAACAGTATACATAATATTATACGCTGCCTACAGTATCTATCTGCTGGGGGTAGTAGTCCTAATTAATACGCAGCTAAGCGTTACAGCAGGCTTGCGCAAAATTGTTTCCTGGATCTGCTGTCTCTGTTACATGATCGCCGTCATCCCGCCAGAGGGAAAGAGTATACATAATATTATACGCTGCCTGCAGTATCTATCTGCTGGGGGTAGTAGTCCTAATTAATACGCAGCTAAGCGTTACAGCAGGCTTGCGCAAAATTGTTTCCTGGATCTGCTGTCTCTGTTACATGATCGCCGTCATCCCGCCAGAGGGAAAGAGTATACATAATATTATACGCTGCCTACAGTATCTATCTGCTGGGGGTAGTAGTCCTAATTAATACGCAGCTAAGCGTTACAGCAGGCTTGCGCAAAATTGTTTCCTGGATCTGCTGTTTCTGTTACATCAGCGCTGTCATCCCGCCAGAAGGAAAGAGTATACATAATATTATACGCTGCCTACAGTATCTATCTGCTGGGGGTAGTAGTCCTAATTAATACGCAGCTAAGCGTTACAGCAGGCTTGTGCAAAATTGTTTCCTGGATCTGCTGTCTCTGTTACATGATCGCCGTCATCCCGCCAGAGGGAAAGAGTATACATAATATTATACGCTGCCTACAGTATCTATCTGCTCGGGGTAGTAGTCCTAATTAATACGCAGCTAAGCGTTACAGCAGGCTTGCGCAAAATTGTTTCCTGGATCTGCTGTCTCTGTTACATGATCGCCGTCATCCCGCCAGAGGGAAAGAGTATACATAATATTATACGCTGCCTGCAGTATCTATCTGCTGGGGGTAGTAGTCCTAATTAATACGCAGCTAAGCGTTACAGCAGGCTTGCGCAAAATTGTTTCCTGGATCTGCTGTCTCTGTTACATGATCGCCGTCATCCCGCCAGAGGGAAAGAGTATACATAATATTATACGCTGCCTACAGTATCTATCTGCTGGGGGTAGTAGTCCTAATTAATACGCAGCTAAGCGTTACAGCAGGCTTGCGCAAAATTGTTTCCTGGATCTGCTGTCTCTGTTACATCAGCGCTGTCATCCCGCCAGAAGGAAAGAGTATACATAATATTATACGCTGGCTACAGTATCTGTCTGCTGTATCAGCTCAGCATTTAAAAAAAATAAAAGCAAAATACTTAAGGCCTACTACTGGCCTTTGGCCACTTGACTGCTTCTGCGCTGTGAATTCCACTAGCTCAGTCATACGCACCTACGTCTCACTACAGGCGTGCGCAAAATTGATTCCTGGCTCTGCTGTGTGTTCCGTAAGGGAAGTCAGCCTCCAACCACAGGCCAATAAGCGGCACATTTAATTACAGCGTTCTGTTTCTGCACTACTGGTAATACAGCATGCTGAGGGGTATGGGTAGGCCTAGAGGACGTCGACGCGGGCGAGGACGCGGACGCCAAAGTCAGTGTGTGGGCACAGGCCGAGCTCCTTATCCAGGTGTATCGCAGCCAACTGCTGCGGGATTAGGAGAGAGGCACGTTTCTGGCGTCCCCACATTCATCTCACAATTAATGGGTCCACGCGGGAGACCTTTATTAGAAAATGAGCAGTGTGAGCAGGTCCTCTCATGGATGGCAGAAAGTGCATCCAGCAATCTATCGACCACCCAGAATTATGCGTCGTCCACTGCTGCAACTCTGAATCCTCTGGCTGCTGCTCCTCCTTCCTCCCAGCCTCCTCACTCCATTACAATGACACATTCTGAGGAGCAGGCAGACTCCCAGGAACTGTTCTCGGGCCCCTGCCCAGAATGGGCAGCAATGGTTCCGAATCCTCTCCCACTGGAGGAGTTTGTCGTGACCGATGCCCAACCTTTGGAAAGTTCCCGGGGTCCGGGGGATGAGGCTGGGGACTTCCGGCAACTGTCTCAAGAGCTTTCAGTGGGTGAGGAGGACGATGACGATGAGACACAGTTGTCTATCACTCAGGTAGTAGTAATTGGAGTAAGTCCGAGGGAGGAGTGCACAGAGGATTCGGAGGAAGAGCAGCAGGACGATGAGGAGACTGACCCCACCTGGTTTGCTGCGCCTACTGAGGACAGGTCTTCAGAGGGGGAGGCAAGTGCAGCAGCAGGGCAGGTTGGAAGAGGCAGTGCAGTGGCCAAATAATCCACCAACTGTTTCCCAAAGCGCCCCCTCGCGCCATGCCACCCTGCAGAGGCCGAGGTGCTCAAAGGTCTGGCAGTTTTTCACTGAGAGTGCAGACGACCGACGAACAGTGGTGTGCAACCTTTGTCGCGCCAAGATCAGCCGGGGAGCCACCACCACCAGCCTCACCACCACCATCATGCGCAGACATATGATGGCCAAGCACCCCACAAGGTGGGACGAAGGCCATTCACCGCCTCCGGTTTGCACCGCTGCCTCTCCACCTGTGCCCCAACCTGCCACTGAGATCCAACCCCCCTCTCAGGACACAGGCACTACCGTCTCCTGACCTGCACCCACATCCTCACCTCTGCTGTGCTCGGCCCCATCCACCAATGTCTCTCAGCGCACCGTTCAGCAGTCGCTAGCGCAAGTGTTGGAGCACAAGCGCAAGTACGCCGCCACGCACCCGCACGCTCAAGCGTTAAACGTGCACATAGCCAAATTTATCAGCCTGGAGATGCTGCCGTATAGGGTTGTGGAAACGGAGGCTTTCAAAGGTATGATGGTGGCCGCGGCCCCGCACTACTCAGTTCCCAGTCGCCACTACTTTTCCCGATGTGCCATCCCAGGCCTGCACGACCACGTCTCCTGCAACATTGTACGCGCCCTTACCAACGCGGTTACTGCCAAGGTCCACTTAACAACGGACACGTGGACAAGCACAGGCGGGCAGGGCCACTATATCTCCCTGACGGCACATTGGGTGAATTTAGTGGAGGCTGGGACAGAGTCAGAGCCTGGGACCGCTCGCGTCCTACCCACCCCCAGAATTGCGGGCCCCAGCTCGGTGGTGGTATCTGCGGCGGTGTATGCTTCCTCCACTAAACCACCCTCCTCCTCCTCCAACGCAACCTCTGTCTCGCAATAAAGATGTGTCAGCAGCAGCACGTCGCCAGCAGTCGGTGTCGCGCGTCGTGGCAGCACAGCGGTGGGCAAGCGTCAGCAGGCCGTGCTGAAACTACTCAGCTTAGGAGAGAAGAGGCACAACTGCTGCAGGGTCTGACAGAGCAGACCGACCGCTGGCTTGCGCCGCTAAACCACCAACCGGGCATGGTCGTGTGTGACAACGGCCGTAACCTGGTGGCGGCTCTGCAGCTCGGCAGCCTCACGCACGTGCCATGCCTGGCCCATGTCTTTAATTTGGTGGTTCAGCGCTTTCTGAATAGCTACCCACGCTTGTCAGACCTGCTCGGAAAGGTGCGCCGGCTCTGCGCACATTTCCGCAAGTCCCACACGCACGCTGCCACCCTGCAGACCCTGCAACATCGGTTTAATCTGCCAGTGCACCGACTGCTGTGCGACGTGCCCACACGGTGGAACTCTACACTCCACATGTTGGCCAGGCTCTATGAGCAGCGTAGAGCTATAGTGGAATACCAACTCCAACATGGGCGGCGCAGTGGGAGTCAGCCTCCTCAATTCTTTACAGAAGAGTGGGCCTGGTTGGCAGACATCTGCCAGGTCCTTGGAAACTTTGAGGAGTCTACCCAGATGGTGAGCGGCGATGCTGCAATCATTAGCGTCACCATTCCTCTGCTATGCCTCTTGAGAAGTTCCCTGCAAAGCTCGGAAACAGAGGTGGGGGAAGACAGTATGTCGCTGGATAGTCAGAGCACCCTCCTGTCTATACCTCAGCGCGTTCAGGAGGAGGAGGAGCATGAGGAGGATGAGGAGGAGGGGGAAGAGACAGCTTGGCCCACTGCTGAGGGTACCCATGCTGCTTGCCTGTCATCCTTTCAGCGTGTATGGCCTGAGGAGGAGGAGGAGGAGGAGGATCCTGAAAGTGATCTTCCTAGTGAGGACAGCCATGTGTTGCATACAGGTACCCTGACATACATGGCTGACTTCATGTTAGGATGCCTTTCTCGTGACCCTCGCGTTACACGCATTCTGGCCACTACGGATTACTGGGTGTACACACTGCTCGACCCACGGTATAAGGTTAACCTTTCTACTCTCATACCCGAAGAGGAAAGGGGTTCGAGAGTGATGCTATACCACAGGACCCTGGCGGACAAACTGATGGTAAAATTCCCATCCGACAGCGCTAGTGGCCGAAGGCGCAGTTCCGAGGGCCAGGTAGCAGGGGAGGCGCAGAGATCAGGCAGCGTGTACAGCGCAGGCAGGGGAACACTCTCTAACGCCTTTGACAGCTTTCTGGCTCCCCAGCAAGACTGTGTCACCGCTCCCCAGTCAAGGCTGAGTTGGCGGGAGCACTGTAAAAGGATGGTGAGGGAGTACGTAGTCGATCGCACGACCATCCTCGGTGACGCCTCTGCCCCCTACAACTACTGGGTGTCGAAGCTGGACACGTGGCCTGAACTCGCGCTGTATGCTCTGGAGGTGCTTGCTTGTCCTGCGGCTAGCGTCTTGTCAGAGAGGGTGTTTAGTGCGGCTGGGGGAATCATCACAGATAAGCGTACCCGCCTGTCAACCGACAGTGCCGACAGGCTTACACTCATCAAGATGAACAAAGCCTGGATTTCCCCAGACTTCTCTCCTCCATCAGCGGACAGCAGCGATACCTAAGCAATACGTAAGCTGCACCCGCGGATGGAAGCATCGTTCTCTATCACCATCAAAACCGGGGACATTTTAGCTTCATCAATCTGTGTATAATATTCATCCTCCTCCTCCTGCTCCTCCTCCTGAAACCTGACGTAATCACGCCGAACGGGCAATTTTTCTTAGGCCCACAAGGCTCAGTCATATTACTTTTGTAAACAATGTTGATACGTTTCAATTCTCATTAAAGCGTTCAAACTTTCACCTGAACCAAATATTATTTTAACTGGGCTGCCTCCAGGCCTAGTTACCAATTAAGCCACATGAACCAAAGCGATTAATGGGTTTCACCTGCCCTCTTGGTTGGGCATGGGCAATTTTTCTGACGTACATTAGTACTGTTGGTACACCAATTTTTTGGGGCCCTCACCTACAGTGTAATCCAATTAATTTTTTGCCCACCTGCATTAAAGCTGAGGTTACATCAGCTGTGCTGGGCACTGCAATGGGATATATTTATTTACCGCCGGTGGGTTCCAGGGAGCCACCCATGCTGTGGGTCCACAGGGAGTTGTAACTGCATGTGTCCACTTCTAAAGAACCCCAGTCTGACTGGGGCATGCAGTGTGGGCCGAAGCCCACCTGCATTAAACATGACATTACCTCAGCTGTGATGGGCAATGCAATGGGATATATTTATGCACCGCGGGTGGCTTCCTGGCACCCACCCATGCTGTCGGTCCACACGGAGTTGTAACTACATGTGTCCAATTCTAAAGAACCCCAATCTGACTGGGGCATGCAGTGTGGGCCGAAGCCCACCTGCATTTAATCGGACGTTACCTCAGCTGTGATGGGCACTGCAATGGGATACATTTATGTCCAGGGAGCCACCCATGCTGTGGGTGCACACGGAATTCCCATTGCAGAGTTGTACCTGCCTGTGACTATTTATAAAAAACCGCTGTCTGACTGGGGCATGCAGACACCTTGACAGAATGAATAGTGTGTGGCACATAGGTTCCCCATTGCTATGCCCACGTGTGCAGCTCCTGATGGCAGTGGCACAGGATTATATTTCTCATTGCTTCTGTACAGCATTGTGGGCTATCGCCCGCCCCTTTTAAAGAGGGTCGCTGCCTAGCCGTGCCAACCCTCTGCAGTGTGTGCCTGCGGTTCCTCCTCATGGCAGACGCACTTATAAATAGACATGAGGGTGGTGTGGCATAAGTGCAGCTGAAGGCTGCGCAAGGACACTTTGGTGTGCGCTGTGGACACTGCGTCGTGCGGGGGGGGGGGGGGGGGGGGGCAGCATGTAACCCAGGAGAAGAAGCAGCGGAGTGTCATGCAGGCATTGAGGTCAATGGAAACCGTCAATTCCCGCAGGATTTCTGCAGTGAGCACTGTGGAAGTATTGCCCGATACGCATCATCGCCTAGTGTTGGCGGCTACTGCGCATGCGCTGACAGAAGATACCAGACAGGTATGCAGGGGTCACCGCATTGAACTCTGCTACGGGAATCCCGCATGTGCGGTCTGACCCACTTGAGTACAGGAGACCTAACAGCAGTTGAGAAATTTGCTTGACTAGACTCTATGACTTGCTCAGAGGTTTTTATCCAGAGAGGGGGAGGAGGTGAGCTGTGACCATCACCTATTGTGAATGGAGGATGCTCTGTTATCTACATATAGATTTTAACTTTCTTTGTAATGCTGCCTGTGATGAAAATGAGATGACTGCGGAAAGCTTTTCTCCACAGAACAGGAAGGGTTAGACTATTATTAGATTTAATGGCCAAAGTAAAAACATAAAAAAATCATGTCTTTTTACTCTAGAAAGTGACATGAAAAAAAACTTTATCCAGAAATGGTAAAAAAATATGTTTAACACCTTAAGGACCAGACATTTTTTAGGGATTTTACCTATGTGGCGGTTTTACTGCCCTATTTTTTTTCCTTTAGCTACCAAAATTATTTTTGCTGCGTTTTTCTTTCTGTGACATAGCGGAGTATTTTTTTAAAAAAAATTTCTGACTTTTTTTTCAGTCTTTTTAGTTTTATTGGGGGTAAAAAGCTAAAAAAAATGATTTTTTTAACATTTCTATTTTTTTTTAAATTAGTATATTTACACTAAAATAAAGTATGGAAATGGGTTCCTCATTTTGTTTCAGACGTTTTGATATATAATATATATGATTTTGGATTACAGGGCGCTTATAGCGACGTTTTAGGTTGGTTTGGTTTTGGGTTATTTTCTTTCTTATGTATGTATTATTGCTTTATTCTGGAATTTTTGTCTTACTGATGTATGGAATTATGTTTTTTACTATCTATGTCCCCCATGACGTCATATAAGACCTCTGGGGGACATTCACATGTTTGTTTGTTTTTTTAATTTGACACTTTCCCACTGTAGCTTGGCATCTATAGGAGCCCCAGTTACAGGGCAAAGCAACCCTTGTAGTGTAGCTCTGCTGTAGCAGGGAGCCCCTGCGGTCACATGATCCCCAAACCCCTCCCCCCCCCCCCCCCGACTCCCATAGTGGAAGTTATACTGTACCTTCATTTTCTAGTACACAGTGCTCATTGAGCACTGTGTACTCAGAAAAGGAAAAGGCAGAAAGGGTTTAAAACCCCTCCTGCCTTCTTCTCCATGTTATCAGCTGTCAGCAACAGCTGATAACCCGTCCCTGCCTCTCTGATTGATTGCAGAGCAGGATGCTTAAAGCACCGCCGTAATTTTACATAGGCTAAGCTTTAAGCCCAGGAACAGGCGCTGTAAATTTAAACCTTCTACATAGGATGCAGACCCTTTGAGATGTCAGCCACAGTTTGTGATGGGACATGCAAACTATTAGATATCTGGGTTATGTTGCTGCACACAAGCCGTCCATCATGAAGCACAATGCATCGGTCCGTCTGCAATGGTGCAAGGAGTGTCATCATTAGATAGTTGAGAGATGGAAGAACGTAGCGAATTACACTACTCCATTTTGAAATCAGATGGACTTACCTGGGTGTGGAGGATGCCTGGGGAATGCCTTCTGCCTGAGTGAGTTGCGCCAACAGTTGAGAACGGTGGAGGTTCTCTTATGGTCTGGGGATGTTTTATGTGGCATGGTCTCGGTCCGTTGGTTGTAGTGGCAAGAACCATGAACATGGAGGTGTACCTTGACATTCTAGACAATAATGTGCTGCTGATAATATGGTAATACAGTGGGAATGGTCGGCCATACTTACAGCAAGACAACGTACTTTGTCACAGATCCAATGCTGTTTTATGTTGGTTTGAGGATATGGATGTTCCACGATTGGACTGGCTGCACAGAGTCCCGATCTGAACCCTACTGAAAATCGTTGGGAAGAACTGGAAAGTCAGGTCAAGAAATATGAACAGCATCCATCTTCTTTGAGAAAACTCATCGGATGTTTGCAGTATTAATGGGGGATAATACCAGCTGATATGTATCAGACATTAGTAGAAAGTATGCCATAGAGAGAATCCGAAGTCATTAGGGCCAAAAGAGCCCCACTAAGTATTAAGTATTATGGAAATAAATACTACTTTTGATTCTTGCTAAGGAGTCCAATTACGTTTGGTAGGATAGTGTATTGTATTGACATTTAGAATTCTTTAGTCCTGATGATCCTTCTGAGCTGAATCCAAGAAGTTTAGTGTAGGGAGAACATTTGGTAACATGTGACTCTACCTCAACTGTATAGTCTGGCTGGGGGCCCCATTATGATAAGTTCTTCCAATTCACAGACCGCTTCTGTCATCAGCTCTTTATATGGTAGTGTAGATAGCAGCGTACTTTAGACCGGAGCCTCTACAAATATAGGCACTAAGTCATTTTCCCTTTGCATATGTGCCAGTCTAGCTCTCCAGTACAACACATTCTTCTCCTATCTCTATTACAATATGATTTTTCATTGACCTTGTTGGAGACGGGCCTAGGGAGTTTTGTCTTATGTTTTCATTATAGTGGCCTTGCGTCCCTCTGTACTGTGTGTAGTGTAATATGAGGACACGCTCGTCCTTGTGCATGCACTTCATCTTCTGCAGACAGGTGTTATGTTCCAGGCACAATGGAGGAGATCTATTAATATTGGTGCACCATGCTGTACACAAACATGAACAATGTGTTCCACCTGTGCATTCATTTGTGCGCACACCATTCATGTACATATATGGACAATTAGCCATGCTCTCATACACATAGACAATAACATAGAGATATCCACCCTCACATTCACTCACACTTATATATATATATATATATATATATATATATATATATATATATATATATATATAAGGGGAACCCCACCCATGACCATTTTTCCCCTTAGTCTGACTATGAACGTAAAGGGGTTGTACATAATTAGAAAAACATGGCTGTTTTTTCTTAGAACAGCACCACGCCTGTACACGGGTTATGTGTGGTATTGCAGCTCGGCCTCATTCTCTTCAATGGAGTTGAACTGCAATACAAGACACAACCCATGGAAGGTGTGGCGCTCTTCCCAGTAAAAAAGGAGCCATGTTTTTGTAATTCTGCATTATTTTTTCAACTCTGCTTCAGGAAGTGCAATTAATGTAAGGTGAAGTGGGGTGCATGTTAAATTCAGACAAGGGGGAGAAGGCTAGATTCAGGCAAGCAGCACCCCTTTGATTTAGAGAGGTCACCAAAGTTATACACTTGTGAGACTGGTCTAATAGCCATAATTATATAAACTCAGAAAACCCCTTTAAATTTTAGCTTACAAACCAGATAAGGGGTCTCCTGTTTTTGTACATATGGATTACCCCTTAACAATTTTGCCTGAGCTGTATTTGGGCTTGAAGAAAAGGGAGTTAACTGCTTTAACAAAGCACAGCTTGGGCAGACTGGCAGCTATTGTAAAGGCTGTAGCTCAGGCTAAATCGTGGCTAGAATAACGGTTCTGGTCTCATTTTAAAGCGAAGAATCTCTAACCCTGTTCTAACTAGAGCCAATTGAGGTGAGAGCTGCAGAAGGGGGTGGTAACAGGGACAGCACTCATGGTAGCGGTTCACCTCCAGTACCAGATGCATCCATGCTCGGTGCTAAGCTTGACTGAGGGCATACAGTTTCTCCTACACCAGTAGTGTAGTCGTGATAGGAAAGATCGGGTGATGCTACATAGTAAGTGAGAACGCTTTTGCCAGGAAACTCAACTCTTTTTGCCAGCATCCTATATTTTCATTCAGGATTCAGGCTGTATCCAGAAGAGCAGCACAGCATGTGATAGGTGATTGCTGATCTGTGGGGGTCTTAAGGTTGGGACCCCCATCGATTCTGAGAACAGAGGTTCCGTGCCCCCCCCCCCCCCCCCCTTCCTCACTGCAGGCAAACTACACCAATGCTCCATTCGCTTTCCATGAAATTGTGGAGATTGCCGAGCAACAAGTGCTCAGGTATTTCCCTCAGCCCCACTGAAATGAATGGAGTTTTAACCGCACATGATTGGCAGGCGCTCTATTTAATCTGATGTGACTGCAGGGGGGAAAGCGCCGCCGCAATAATAGGCAGATGGTCCATGGCAGAGGGTCCATTCTCAAGACTGGTGGGGGTCTCAATGGTGTGACTCCCTCTGATCAGCAAGTCATCCCCCACCCTGTGGATAGGGGATAATTTGTAATCTAGTGAATCTTGTGAATGGCACTGAGCTTGCTGTTCAGGCTGGTCAGTCAGGGTCTCAAGGGTTGGACCTCAACCGATCTCACATTGTTGCCCTATCTTGATAGGAACCAGTACTCACACTTTTTATGTTCACCGCCTCTGTGTCTGGAGCTTGAGGACAAAAAACTTTAAAAAACTTTAAAAACATTCAAAAGTGTAAACATGTAATGAAATGTTAAGTGTTGTCTATTGCATGAAACATGTTCTTTTTTGAATATTTTCTTAAAGAACATCAAGCTCTTACTTCTTGAAACTCCAAAGACTCTCAGTAACGTGTTTTGTTTTCCTTGAATGAGAAGTCTCCTGGACTGACGTCTAAGCAAATACTGAATCTTTATTCGCATGTTTTTTCTGTCGTTGTTACACCTTTGCATCTGGAGCAATGATTAACTTTCGGGCTGTAAAAAGTAAACCTTATAAAACATACCCTGAAAGAGACTGCTGGCCCTGAATTTAGCTCTTTTTTTCTCTTGCCCAAATAAACTTTTAAGAAGTCATTCAGACTTATTGGGAGTCAGTCAATGTAAAAAAAAAAGAGAGCCCTTCTCCTAGAATGGGTCAGGTATATAGGAAACAAAGGTCTTGTAAAAAATTTTTCCCAGGGACCGTAATAAAAGATCTAATAAAAAAATGTGTTAGAATAAACATATGACATTAAAAAGGACACATTCTACACCCTAGTAAGGGGCTTGGGGAAAATATAAGGTAATTACCTTCACACTTTGGCTAGCTGGGCAAAAGGTTGATTAAAATCTATTACAGGAGTTGTTCAGGCTAGAAAACTCATTTTTATACACCCTATTAGGAATTTCTAGGGTTAATAGAGGGGTGCTCTGCCCTGAATCCTCAATCTTGGCCAGGGTGGAGAACTGTTATAAAGAGCATCTGTCTCTCTCTCTCTCTGCAGGACCTGTCCTGTCCTGTAATACAGAGATAACATATTGATATGAATAGGCACAGTGTAATGCTTAGTTTCCCCTGTGGGGGAGCTGCAGGAAAATTAAACACATATTGCCAGGGTTCCCCATAAATTATAGCTATTTATCTCTTTTTATTTGTGTATTTACAGTAGTAGAATAATGGCTAGCACTCTTTTGGGGCATATTGTAACTGGCACTGATAAAAGGAGTACCTTGGTTTGCACCATTTAGGTGCACTTTTGATTGCTTTTATTAAGAGTCTTTCAGCTGTATCTCTTGGAGAGGCTGTCACTTTAAGTGATGACTAAGCACTTCTAATGGCACATAGTGGTGTGTGGCAGTGGCTGGTGTGGACACATACAGCAGTGACTTTTTATGCTAATGGAACACTTTTAATTAGAGTCCAACACGTTTTTAGTTTCAGATGTAGAGGAGCTGCTCACGTCCACTCCCACCAGTGTTTTGTTGTGACTCAGCTGGCATTGGGGTGCAAACCCTGTTGAGTCCCAAGTCATTCTTAGCAAGCAAACCTGAAGATGATTCTCCGCCAAGCTACCCCAGGTAAAGTTTGCCTATGTGGGCCTATGACTATGCCTCACTGCTAAATGACCTCACTCACTGTTAAAGCACCTACAACCAGTATTTCTTCACGAACTCTGACCCCGCAGTTAGAGTAGCGGATCATCCAGTGATAGCCTTAAGCAGTCCAGAGTATCCATGATCTGCCAATCCTGTCCTTCCTGGCTTGGTTTTCATTATACCTGCAAATGTTATGGGGTCAAAGATAGGGTTTCCACTAAAAATTACTGGCCAAGGTAATAGGGAACATTGTTTAGGGGTGTTGTTAGGGACGTGGCTTATCGCGATGTATAATTTTATAAAGTTATTACAGTGGCCCTTATAGTAATAGTGCCCCCTCTCAGAGACCCCAATAGTAATAATGACCCTCTCATAGTGTCCCCTTTAGTGTCCTCAGTAGTAATAGTGCCCCCTTTAGTCACTACAGTAGTAATAGTGCCTCCCTATGACCCCATTTACACTGGCAGATAATCGCTCAAACGTTTCTCAAATGATAGTTTGAGTGACAGTTTTGAGCGATCATCTTTGCATAGTCTATAGTACCTACTAAAGAGCTATGCAGGCTTAGCGGGACACCGCTGCTATCACTCGGCAAACAATACAGCTGTTCTGCATAAGCAAATAGCTATATTGTTCTCCACGATTACAGCTCGCGTCCCGCTGTTAACTACCAGTAGGACACGAACTGAAAGAATCTTATCAGCGCTGCTGACTGTGATAGCAGTGATAAGAGTTGATCGCTCAATTCAATAAAACTAGAATTGAACGATGAACGACTCGTGCAAGAAAACTGCACGATGTCCGTGCATTTAGACGCAACGGTTATCACTTAAAAGACGGCTTTGAGCGAATTTTGAGTGAGAATCGTTGTGTCTAAATGGGCCTTTAGTGTCTGGCCATACAGCAACGACATAATCAAGCACAATCACTCACTGTGAATTTCCTGTTGGATGCCGCTGCAGCATTTGGAGATAGTTACTCCTGCCCCAGCATCTGTGCTGCATACAGTATGTGCAGGAAAGCAGGCGCCGGGGTGAGAAATGAGGATCTTAAAAATGCTGCAGCGACGTCCAATGAGAACTTCATAGTGAGTGATAGCGCTTGATGACGGGGTTGTTGCCAAGATGCAAATGCTCACACCAGCTAATTGTTTATTACCAGCCATATTAATGACACAGGCTGGCACTTTTTGAGGGGCATTGTGGAATCCTTCTGCAGAGAACAATGTAATGGACACCACTGATAATAGAGAACCACTTATTTTAGGAGGAAGGGGTGATTTGTGTCTTTCAGGGTAAACATTGACAGGTTGGCTTTGAAAGGATATTTTTAATTTAGCACATTATCCCCTACCCATAAGATGGGGAATAACTTCCCAATCAGTGGGGTCCAACTGCTTGCGGCCGAACTGATCCAGAGATAACATCACTGTCGTGTTCTGAAATTTTGACAGTGGTAGTTGCGCATACACCACCGCTCCATTCACTTCAGTGGGATCGCGAAACTATACCCATGTTGCCCATAAACTATAAGACTTAGAAAATGTGTTGTTGTCACCAGCACACAGCTCCTCCATGTATTTAAGATTGTCCATAGCCTCCAACCACATCATCTTTGTGGGGGCCATGGAGAATTTCCACTTTCTGGGGATAATTTGTTTCTTTGCTATTAGAAAGAAGTTTAAAAGGGGCCATTTTGTCTTGGCAATTGAGCCCGGCATCACCGAGAGGAGAGCCAACTCCGGTGTAAACTCAATCAGGCAGGTAAGTATTGAATTTTTGTTTTCTAATGACAGTACCCCTTAACCCCTTAGGAGCGAGTGACTTACAGACCCATTCACTTCAGTGGAGCCAGGTTGCAATACCAAAAACAACCCATAGACTGGTGCGGCGCTGTTTCTGGAAGGAAGTAGTCATGTATTTCTTATTCTGTACAACTCCCTTTAAATTAGAATTGATGCTACTGTAGAGTAAGGTGCGAGGAACTCACGGGGAACTCATAAAGACTTGATGGAAACATAAAACAGATGCAAAGGTAAAACTGAGGATAAAATAACAAAGTCCTTGTTGCGTTACCTTGGTATCACCATCTCTCAGAGCAAACCACTTCTATAACAGATCATAAGATGTGGCAGCCAGAGTCTGGAACCTGAATGATACTTGACACAATGGCTTGAAACCAACAATTATAAAACTGGCCAGACGTTGTACAGGCGGTCATGCACAGGACAGTCTGGAGAATCAACACCTAAATACAGGAAACTGTTAACGTAGGTGCCAAACATAGCGACCTGGCCACAAGAAAAATCAGGGTTGGCAGCCAGGAGCTGAGATGGTAGTGTACAGCTTGGCATAACACCTGTTTGGAGGGCAAAGAAAGTGATGTCCTCTGGGATGTCATTGTACCACGCCACAATGTGACTGAGAAGCTATAGAAGAAGTTGCCAGAGTGGCAGGACTCACTAAGGAGTGGCTATTTTTTGTGCTATGTGCTAAACAACTTGCATAGGAGAAGGACTACACCGACAGAACTGTGATCAATAGATACAAGCTATACAGTGAAGTAATGGTCTAGTTGGTGGCATCATCTATTAAGGATCCTAATAATATTTGGACCGGCAGATGCTAAGGAGGCAATGTTAAGGTTATGTGCCTTCATGAGTGCACCTGGACAGTTGGACTTCTGCAGTAGTAAAAGTCCCAATACTTGGGGGATAGGGCCATGCAAAATTAAAAAACTCTTATTAACATTGGTGGTTTTGGGAACTACAAGGCCTTCTGCAGACGGCCGGGTCGGATCCCGCTGCGAGAATTCTCGCAGCGGCATGCGAGACGTGTCCCTGCAGTGACCCCCTCGGCTCACTTCCTCCCAGCGTCTCGCTCTGAGCCGGCTATTGCACAGCCGTGCATGCACAGAGCAGAGCCGGCGCATCACCAGTGACGATTCTGCGAGGCTCGCACAGAAATAGGACATGCCGCAATTGGTTTGCATTATCTAATGCAATCTTATGGTAGCGGGCATGGGCCGAAATTCTGCGGGAAATCACGCCACACTGGTCAGTACCTTTCTTCCTTCTCTGGAACTCTCCATCTAGCAAATTCTCCTCTAGACCTCTCACCTTGAGCTCCTCTCCAACCGACTACTTTGTGATCTCTCAGACTACTCAGACTACTCTCTCTTCTAACTCCTCCCCTCTATTATATACCAAGCTGTACTACTAACCAATCAGTGCGTAGGACCCTTCTGCCAATCCCTGACTGCCAGACAAGTGCCTCTAAACTAGGCTGAGCTTGTCTAGGTGAAGTGTGGTTGACCAACAATACTAAAGTGACAATTGTACACCAATTTACATTAGAGTCCACAGTTAAATTATGGAGTGCACACTCCTGTACACTACATTAATGAATGCAATGTTGGTGAAAATGCTGAAAACCGCACAGGGAAAATCATGTGATTGTGTCTGAGATATCAGGCAGCAATGAAATTCAGGTATGAGAAAACACTGAAAAATTGGTGGCAGTGTTGTAACTTGTGGATTGGGAATGAGTTTATTGGAGAGGGACAATCCCTTTAACCCTAGGTATAGGGTGAGAAGCTTTCCTCTCTGAGTATGTATGGACCATGGACAAATAAATCTTGACATGAAGAACGAAGAACGTCAAAGACAGGTAGCCTGGACTTATGTGTTTTATGATGTCTGTATTTTTTATCCTGAGGAAACCTCTTTGAGACAATTCCTAAAATTGTAGTGAAAAATGGTCCTCTATGGGGTGGTCGTGTCAAAAAAGAAGCCAACAAAGGAAGGGGAATTAGAAATATGACACAAGAAAAATGTGGTCTAGACGGAGTGGCCTTCTCAAATGATTGTTTTTTTTAGAGATTTCCCTGTACATGTGCAAGACTTGTGGAGACCAAAGATAACCAAAATAAGGTCTAGTTGCTTATGTGAAGCAGAACTTACTAGACTAGAGGTTTAGGTTAGTCTGGACATATCATGGCGAGAACCAGCTCACTGGAGAAGACATGATGACACTTGAGGCAGTGGGTTAGTGATGGTTCTGAATAGAAAATGGAGGCTTAACCTACTTGTGATGGGGTCCAATTTTAAAACTTCAGGAACAAACGCCTTAACTATAAATTTATTTAGCTTTTTCCGTTGTCTACTTCAACTTTCATTTTTGGGGTTAAGCCCAAATCCTGGAATTTGAGCTATGGATACACTTTGTGACTTGTTGGTCCTGGCATCTCATAATGGCATGAAAGTTAGTCTCAAAAGGAAGTGAGCCTCTCAAGAACTTGCAATTCAGCACATACTTCCTCCGTGCCAGGCTACATCTTGAACTTGGTACTACAAGAAATGTCAGGGATGTTGATTTTGGTCTTTGTTTCAGGTCCATAATGTCTAACGACCGTGTGAGCGGCAGTGTTTTTATAGAATAAAATGTACCATTTCAGCATTAAATGGTGGAAGAATGAATGTGCTCATGTTACGGCCATACTTTCCATACATTTAGTTCCTCTTTATGAAGGCCACATGTTTTATCATAATTACCATGATATGGATGAATATCTCTACAATGTTGGAAAATGTTTATACTTTCTATGGCAGGTAGAATTTCCTTAAAGAAAATCTGCCACTAGAATACAGCCCTACGCCACTGTCAGCAGTAGACTGGCACTAGGCCAAAATGCAGTATTGTACCAACTGCTGCCTTCAGGGAGATATGGGCTTTTATATGTTCTGCATATTCTATGTAACTGATCTGCGGTCTGTTTGATGGGCGGTCTTGCAGATCGTTCTGGTCCGGGATGTTTATAATAATAATCACCTTTATTTATAAAGTGCATGCAAATTACACAGCACTTTACATGACATGATTTGGATTCTGCCCCCATTGGGACTAACAGTCTATATTTGCCTATCTGTATGTTTTTTGAGTGTGGAAGGAAGCAAGATTACCTGGCAGAAACCCCTGCAAACACGGGGAGAACATACAAACTCCATGCAGATTTTAACTTTTTTGGAGTTTTTTACCCAGGACCCTAGCATTGCAAGGCAACAGTGCTAACCACTAAGTTACCGTGTTACCACTCAGTCCTCATCAGTCCCTCTCTTTGTCTAATGATTGAGATCTACAGCTCTGATGATTAGACAAGGGGGAGAGGCTCAGGAGGACTGAGCGGCAAACAGCCCAAACCTGAATGATCTGCAAGACCGCCCACTGGATGGATCACAGCTCATTTACATAAAGTGTATGGAACATGTGTTGCCATAAATGGTAGGCGACACACATTCTAGGATACGAAAAAGACACCAGAGTACAAAAATATATAATTTTTTATTGTAACAGGTAGCTATGGAAGGAAAATTGTTATGTAGTTGCAGATGCTGAAAAAAAAATCACATAACGGATACAGTTAGTTTTCTGAATCCTAACTATCACTAACTGATGGCACAAATAGGATTATTTGTCCTGCACTTCAACCACAGAATAAATGGTAAACCTATGTGCACCACATGTTAACCGAAAAATAGTAGCTTACTGCAAACAGTCTGTAGTAATCAAAAGTAGTCCTTAAGCGAATAATATGAAGTTTCTAAAGACTTCCAAAGTCGTTGAACCGTGAACAGAGAACCTTTAGTCTCTTCTTTTACGTGTATGCTGAATGATATTATGTGTATAGCAGACCTGATTTTCTCGCAATAGCCTTTGTATATGAGTGCATACTCAGCTTTTACTGAGGCCAAACCTCACTTACGACTTCCTGGAGTACTCTGTACAGTGATATAGGTGAGAAGACTTCCTCAGTCCGTTGGTGACCTCCAATTTGATAAACTGTGAAATAGCTAGCCCCTCTCTAGGGTGGTTTCAGAAGTGGTCCCTCTAGTTTTAGCCTCTTCAGTATGGTCTCCTGCAGACTTGCATTCCCTGGACTGCTTACTAGACACAGTTATAATTCAGGTTCTATAATCTCTCTCCATTATAGAAATAGGTGCACTACGTGTCACAGCAGACAAAGATATCAAGTAACACTGTGTTACCCTCTTACACATGTAAAAGTTCATATACCCCTTGACGGCTGCGTTTTCAAAACCACAGGAAGTACCTATATATTGGCATAGGGCTAATCTACATTTGGCAGTGGGGTATGGCCTTTATTCTGGTGACAGACTTCATTTAAATAAAACATGTTTTCTCCCTCTTATTACTTGCTGACCTGTCTCCAATATCTTTGTGACCTTGCTGGTCTAAGATGTTTATACCTACTTTTTTAGTCTACTCAGTTGAGGAATATTGTTTTGTGGGGGAAGAATCTGGTTTGCCAAGGTCAGCATGAACCTGAGTCAGGTATGTACATTCCAGACATCTATGTCTTATTTTGAAATGCTGCGGCATTACAGAATAAGCATAGTCTAAAGATATTGTGTAAAGAGATTCCGAGTCATGATGTTGGTGCCACATTGACATCTCCCCACCCGGCTTGCCTAAAGTGAGAGATCTCTCCTTGTCTGTGTATTGGGAGAGAGCTTGTGTGTGGATTCTGGCTTGGATTTCAATTCCCAGTCATTGTTACAAGGCTTGTAAAAGAGTCTAACATTGACCTGCAGGAATGCTGCCTTCCAGTAAGTGGTGCTGCAGAGGTGTTGTTCCATCTCCCTTATTGGGAAAGAGCTGTCACACTAGCTGATCTAGGTGGGGAGAAGATAGCGTGGGGCGACCGCATAACACATAGCTCCAATGGGGCAGGATCGTCAAAGTATGTTTATTTTGCAATGCTGCATCGTTTCAGGATAAAACATACATGTGTTCAGTGTGCTTACCTGTTCCAGGTTCATATTGCTTTTGGTTTGTGCAGCATCAAGCTGGCGATAAGTTCCCTTTAACCCCTTTCCTCTGCAGCTTTTTTTTTTTCGCTTTTCCATTTCCACATTTAAAAAAAAACAAAAACATAACTTTTTATTTTTCCTGTGACATAGCTGTATAAGGGCTTGTTTTTTTGTGGGAGGAGTTCTGTTTTTCAAACCTACCATTTAAAGGGAACCTGTCAGCATGAGGCCTTAGTCAGACGGGCGTTTTTTCGCGCATGACGGATGCGCATCCGCAAATCGCGTGACCGGTGCGCGCAAGTCGCCCGCAAATCGCCCGAAAATCTGCTCCTAGCCGCGTTTCATTAGAAACGGGCCGGAGCTGTCCAGCGCATTGCATTCAATGGAGACGGCAATACAGCCGTCTCCATTGAAAGCAATGCGCTGTGGGCGAGCCCGGGATGAATTGTTGGTAAGGGCTTAAATATATAAGCCCTTCCCTGCAATTCATCCTAAAATGTGTAAAAATAAAAAAAAATTGTATACTCACCTGCCAACAGCCGGAGCTCCGAGCGGCCGTCCTGCAGTGGGTGTGAAGGGGGTGTGAGTCAGACCTGCCCCCTGATTGGCTCAGCGCTGAGCCAATCAGAGGCATGCCTCACTCACACCCATTCATGAATGGATGTGAGTCAGACCTGCCCCTGATTGGCTCAGCACTGAGAGGCAGCAGTCACTCACCCATTCATGAATTCATGAATGGGTGTGTGAGTGAAACCGGCCTCTGATTGGTCAGGCTGCGACCAATCAGAGGCAGATCATTCAGCAGGCGGGGATTTTAAAGCCCCGCCGGCTGAATAGTGCCGAGAAGCAGTTCAGGAGAACTGACAGCGGCCGCGGCTGGACTCCGGCTGCAGCGGAAAGGTGAGTATACAATTTTTTTTTATTTTAACACATTTTAGGATGAATTGCAGGGAAGGGTTTATATATTTAACCCCTTCCCGACAATTCACCCCGCGCACGCCGGCAGCCCATTGCTTTCAATGGAGCGGCTGTATTGCTGGTTCCATTGAATTCAATGGGCAAACATCGTTCTTCTCTGTCACAGCTGTTACAGCTGTGGCAGAGAAGAATGATTTGTCTTCTATATGTTCTCAATGGGGTGGGCGCTGCTGCCGCCGGCCCCATTGAGCGCATATAGAGAAGAGAACAGGAATCGCAGATCGCAGATAGGTGCGATCTGCGATTTTTTGTTCTATAATTTATTGGACGAGCGCATAAAAAGCGCTCATGTGTCCGATACCATTGCAAAGCAATGGTTTTATAAAATCGCCGGACGCATGCGCATGCGCAAATCGCGGCTAAAAACGCCCGTCTGACTGAGCCCTGATCATGCTGTCCAAACTCCAGGAATCAGTGATTGACAGCTATCTGTGTACAACTGTATTTTCAGGGGTATATGTCAATCACTGATAGCTCCGCCCATTGGACTGTTCAGCTCAGGATGTGCAGAGATATAAATGAATAAAATACAAGGTATCAAGAATCTTTCTCCATGAAACTAGATATCAGTCTGCTCAGCTCCTCCTGCCATATAACATGATGCCTGCAGTTTATACAGCCGACAGATTCCCTTTAAAGTACCATATAATGTATTAGAAAACTTTTAAAAACTTGTAAGTAGGGTGAAATAGAATAACTTCCCCCCTGCAATTTTGCCATTTGGGGGTAATTATTTTTTACAGTGTTTACCATATGGAAAAAAAGGACATTTTATCTTTATTCTTGGTTATGAGTCACTATGATTACAGCAATGCCAAATTTCTATAGTTTTTTTTTTATGGTTCAGGTAGCCGGCTCAAGGTCGATTCGGCCTTCCATTCTTTCGAGGTCGGTAAAAATGAGTACCCAGCTTGGTGGAGGGCAATTAATAAACAAATTACTTGAAAGCGCTGCAGAATAAGTTGGCGCCATACAAATAACAAGATTTATTATTATTTATGTTGCACTACTTAATAATTAAATGCCTTAAAAAAAATCTTTTGAATCCTATAACTTTTAAATTTTTTTAACCAGTGAAGCTGTGTGAGAGCTCATTTATTGCCAGGCAACCTGTAGGTTTTATGGGTAGCATTTTAGGGACATACAACTTTTTGATCATGTTTTATTCAATTTTTTTTTCTATTGTAGACCAAAAATAAGCACAATTCTGGCATTGCAGGAGATAAATAAGGTAATTTAATAAATTGGACTTATATTGATAGAATGGTGCCAATTTTTTATTTTTGATGCGAAGACTTGAAAAAGGTTTTCTTACACTTTTAATATTTGTAAATTTCCTAATAATACAAAAAGACTTTATTCAACTTATTTGACTCTCCATAGGGAAGTTAAATTAGCAATCATCTAATTACATGTATAATATACTGCAATACTTCACATGTATAGCATGCTGCAGTATATCATACATTTACACGTATCATATTATTACCTGCCACAGGCAGGACTTAATAGGAAACCATCCATGGTAGGCCTGGGGGCCTTCACAAGGCCCGAAGTTGCCATCATAACCGAACAGTAGCCTGAAATCTTGTTGTGAGTGTGCTGTTCGGGTAATACAAGGTGTCCCATTCCTCTGTCAAGCCATTTATATGGCGCTGTCAGAACTGATCTCTGTTTCTGGCTGTTGTGTTTGAGTGTCAGTTGTCAAAGATAGCTGACACCAGCCACATATAGAATGGACTCAGCTCTATACAATGACACCCAGCATCTGCAGTACATGCATAGTGGCTGTTAAAAGAATATTTGCTTTTACAAATGATCTTTTCTTTGACAACCAGCCAAAAAATTCAAATATTTGTTGCTAAATTTTACTCAATTGACAATCGTTTTTAGGAAAAACTTCATTTACATCAACTTAAATCTAAAGTCTTTAGGAATCTTAAATGCAATTACCTATAGGAGACGAGGTGCACACAACCTTTGGTTGATGGTTCCATAGTAGAGGATTAAGCCTTTCCTGTGCCGTTGAGGTCATGTCCCTTCTTCCCCGCTTATTTGCTTGTTATACAAACAACATCAGTTCAGGTAAATTTAGTTTATCCTGGGCTGCTATCACAACACAATGGGACCCTCATTTCCTGTTAATATGGACTCATTGTAAGATGAGAAATCCATAATAGATACATCCGGCACGCCGTCTTAACTTAGATTGGGTAGAAAAAAACTAAGTAATTTGAGATAGTAGGTAATCAACCATAAATGAAATACACATGGGAGCCCAATTACCAGCCGTCCATGGCATTCATACATAATAGTAGTAGATAAGAAGAGGTTATTTTAGAAGTACGGAAATTTTCCCCCAAATGTTAATTACAAAGTTTTATTTTTTTTCCCTTTTACTGTCAAATGTAGGATGTGGTTGTAAAACACAAGATAACTTAACCTGGCAGTATGGTACATAAAGGACAGGGAACGCCATAAAAAATAGGCACCTTTTCAGCAGCTTCCTGACACTACCACACTCTTAATCACTCATGACAGGAGGTCTTGGTGTCCTTATTGTGACTTACAGTATTAAGTTAAGGGATTGGAGCAGGGTAGAGGCTGGGGTGAAACCATATCCACCAGTAGGGTCCCCGAAGCGACTGGCTGCTCATTTGGTGACACAGTGCAGGCCAGCTCAATTTGAACTGCAACAGGTGCCCTTCTGAGGGTCATGGTGGCTTTCTCAGCCATAGAGGGAAATAGAATTATTAGCGTCTCGTGGCCCAGATTAGACTAGTATAACGTGTGTCGCAGTCAATGGCTTGTCTCCTTAAATTGAGCCCAGGAGCTAAAAATTAATCATTCAGCCGCAGAGAGATAAAGTATCTCTCAACAGACCGCATGGTGTTTTCTCAGCAGGAGCCAGGAGATTACATTGTATTACAGCCCATGCGAGAACAATGCAGCTGTGTGCAGAGCCCAGTCCACATGCTGGGCTCTGCAAACAGCAAATGAGGATGACAAAGTGTTATGGACATTAGTGTCCACTAACACTTTATGCAAAATAATTGCTAAAACTTTCAACCTTTCAATTCTTTCAAAGACTGTCTTTGAGTTTAAAAGGGCCTTTACACTTACCTCCCCCATTGTTCTTCCCTCTCACCCCACTATGTGTGAGCACTGCAAGACGCCGCTAAATGCACTAAATGGCGCTGCTAAAGGCCCATTTAGGCACAGGGATTATTACTTAAAATTCGCTCAAAAAGCCATCTTTTGAGCAATAATCGTTCTCTCTAAATGAGCTGCCATCATGCACTGTTCGTGCACTATTCGTTCATATCTCATTTCTAGCAAGCTTATCAGTGCCGCATGCTGATTTTCTCATCTGGAGGTGCTGATAGCATTCTTTCAGCTTGTATCCGGCTGGGACTTCCCAGCGGGAAAGCAGCTGAAAGCTCCGAGAACAAAGGAGCAGTCAGTGTTCCTGCTGTTTCTTGGAGCTAGCAGCTCAGCGGGACACAGCAAGAACAAAGCAGCTGTTTGCATATACAAAACAGCTGCTTTGTTCTCCGAATTAACAGCGGTGTACCACTCTGCCTGCATAACTCTTTAAGTAGCTAATTAGCTACTTAAGAGTTATGCAAAGATGATCGCTCAAAACTAGAGATGAGCGAGCACCAAAATGCTCGGGTGCTCGTTACTCGAGACGAACTTTTCGCGATGCTCGAGGGTTCGTTTCGAGTAACGAACCCCATTGAAGTCAATTGGCGACCCGAGCATTTTTGTATTTCGCCGATGCTCGCTAAGGTTTTCGTTTGTGAAAATCTGGGCAATTCAAGAAAGTGATGGGAACGACACAGCAACAGATAGGGCAGGCGAGATGCTACATGTTGGGCTGCATATCAAGTTCCCAGGTCCCACTATTAAGCCACAATAGTGGCAAGAGTGGGCCCCCCCCCCTCCCAACAACTTTTACTTCTGAAAAGCTCTCATTAGCAATGCATACCTTAGCTAAGCACCACACTACCTCCAACAAAGCACAATCACTGCCTGCATGACACTCCGCTGCCACTTCTCCTGGGTTACATGCTGCCAACCCCCCCCCACGACCCAGTGTCCACAGCGCACACCAAACTGTCCCTGCCCAGCCTTCAGCTGCCCTCATGCCACGCCACCCTCATGTCTATTTATAAGTGCGTCTGCCAGAGGAACGGCAGGCACACACTGCAGAGGGTTGGCACGGCTAGGCAGTGACCCTCTTTAAAAGGGGCGGGGCGATAGTCCACAATGCTGTACATAAGCAATGAGAAATCCAATCCTGTGCCACCTCCATCTGGAGCTGCACACGTGGGCATAGCAATGGGGAACCTATGTGCCACACACTATTCATTCTGTCAAGGTGTCTGCATGCCCCAGTCAGACCACGTTTTTTTATAAATAGTCACAGGCAGGTACAACTCCGCAATGGGAATTCTGTGTGCACCCACAGCATGGGTGGGTGCCAGGAAGCCACCGGCGGTACATAAATATATCCCATTGCATTGCCCATCACAGCTGAGGTAATGTCATGTTTAATGCAGGTGGGCTTCGGCCCACACTGCATGCCCCAGTCAGACTGGGGTTCTTTAGAAGTGGACACATGCAGTTACAACTCCCTGTGGACCCACAGCATGGGTGGCTCCCTGAAACCCACCGGCGGTACATAAATATATCCCATTGCATTGCCCATCACAGCTGAGGTAATGTCATGTTTAATGCAGGTGGGCTTCGGCCCACACTGCATGCCCCAGTCAGACTGGGGTTCTTTAGAAGTGGACACATGCAGTTACAACTCCCTGTGGACCCACAGCATGGGTGGGTGCCAGGAAGCCACCGGCGGTACATAAATATATCCCATTGCATTGCCCATCACAGCTGAGGTAATGTCATGTTTAATGCAGGTGGGCTTCGGCCCACACTGCATGCCCCAGTCAGACTGGGGTTCTTTAGAAGTGGACACATGCAGTTACAATTCCCTGTGGACCCACAGCATGGGTGGCTCCCTGGAACCCACCGGCGGTACATAAATATATCCCATTGCAGTGCCCAACACAGCTGATGTAACGTCAGCTGTAATGCAGGTGGGATAAAAATTAATTGGATTACACTGTAGGCGAGGGCCCCCAAAAATTGGTGTACCAACAGTACTAATGTACCTGAGAAAAATTGCCCATGCCCAACCAAGAGGGCAGGTGAAACCCATTAATCGCTTTGGTTAATGTGGCTTAATTGGTAACTAGGCCAGGAGGCAGCCCAGTAAAAATAAAAATTGGTTGAGGTGAAAGTTTCAACGCTTTAATGAGCATTGAAATGTATAAAAATTGTTTAGAAAAATTATATGACTGAGCCTTGTGGGCCTAAGAAAAATTGCCCGTTCGGCGTGATTACGTCAGGTTTCAGGAGGAGGAGCAGGAGGAGGAATATTATACACAGATAGATGAAGCAAAAAGGTCCCCGTTTTGGATGGTGATAGAGAACGATGCTTCCATCCGCGGGTGCAGCCTACGTATTGTTTAGGTATCGCTGCTGTCCGCTGGTGGAGAAGAGAAGTCTGGGGAAATCCAAGCTTTGTTCATCTTGATGAGTGTAAGCCTGTCGGCACTGTCGGTTGACAGGTGGGTACGCTTATCCGTGATGATTCCCCCAGCCACACTAAACACACTCTCTGACAAGACGCTAGCCGCAGGACAAGCAAGCACCTCCAGGGCATACAGCGTGAGTTCAGGCCACGTGTCCAGCTTCAACACCCAGTAGTTGTAGGGGGCAGAGGCGTCACCGAGGACGGTCGTGCGAACGGTTACGTACTCCCTCACCATCCTTTTACAGTGCTCCCGCCAACTCAGCCTTGACTGGGGACCGGTGACACAGTCTTGCTGGGGAGCCAGAAAGCTGGCAAAGGCCTTGGATAATGGTCCCCTGCCTGCGCTGTACATGCTGCCTGATCTCTGCGCCTCCCCTGCTACATGGGCCGCGGAAATGCGCCTTCGGCCACTAGCGCTGTCGGATGGGAAGTTTACCATCAGTTTGTCCACCAGCGCCCTGTGGTATAGCATCATTCTCGAACCCCTTTCCTCTTCGGGAATGAGAGTGGAAAGGCTCTCCTTATACCGTGGGTCGAGCAGTGTGTACACCCAGTAATCCGTAGTGGCCAGAATGCGTGTAACGCGAGGGTCACGAGAAAGGCATCCTAACATGAAGTCAGCCCTGTGTGCCAGGGTACCTGTACGCAACACATGGCTGTCCTCACTCGGAAGATCACTTTCAGGATCCTCCTCCTCCTCTGGCCATACACGCTGAAAGGATGACAGGCAAGCAGCATGTGTACCCTCAGCAGTGGGCCAAGCTGTCTCTTCCCCCTCCTCCTCATCCTCCTCATGCTCCTCCTCCTCCTCAACACGCTGAGATATAGACATGAGGTTGCTCTGACTATCCAGCGACATACTGTCTTCCCCCGCCTCCATTTCCGAGTGCAAAGCGTCAGCCTTTATGCTTTGCAGGGAACTTCTCAAGAGGCATAGCAGAGGAATGGTGATGCTAATGATTGCAGCATCCCCGCTCAGCATCTGGGTAGACTCCTCAAAGTTTCCAAGGACCTGGCAGATGGCTGCCAACCAGGCCCACTCTTCTGTAAATAATTGAGGAGGCTGACTCCCACTACGCCGCCCATGTTGGAGTTGGTATTCCGCAATAGCTCTACGCTGCTCATAGAGCCTGGCCAACATGTGGAGCGTAGAGTTCCACTGTGTGGGCACGTTGCACAGCAATCGGTGCACTGGCAGATGAAACCGATGTTGCAGGGTCCGCAGGGTGGCAGCGTCCGTCTTGGAGTTGCGGAAATGTGCGCTGACCTGGCGCACCTTTCCGAGCAGGTATGACAAGTGTGGATAGCTTTTCAGAAAGCACTGAACCACCAAATTAAAGACATGGGCCAGGCATGGCACGTGCGTGAGGCTGCCGAGCTGCAGAGCCGCCACCAGGTTACGGCCGTTGTCACACACAACCATGCCCGGTTGGAGGCTCAGCGGTGCAAGCCAGCGGTCGGTCTGCTCTGTCAGACCCTGCAGCAGTTTGTGGGCCTTGTGCCTCTTATCTCCTAAGCTGAGTAGTTTCAGCACGGCCTGCTGACGCTTGCCCACCGCTGTGCTGCCACGCCGCGCGACACCGACTGCTGGCGACGTGCTCCTGCTGCTGACACATCTTGATTGCGAGACAGAGGTTGCGTAGGAGGAGGAGGAGGGTGGTTTAGTGGAGGAAGCATACACCGCCGCAGATACCACCACCGAGCTGGGGCACGCAATTCGGGGGGTGGGTAGGACGTGAGCGGTCCCAGGCTCTGACTCTGTCCCAGCCTCCACTAAATTCACCCAATGTGCCGTCAGGGAGATATAGTGGCCCTGCCCGCCTGTGCTTGTCCACGTGTCTGTTGTTAAGTGGACCTTGGCAGTAACCGCGTTGGTGAGGGCGCGTACAATGTTGCGGGGGACGTGGTCGTGCAGGCCTGGGACGGCACATCGGGAAAAGTAGTGGCGACTGGGAACCGAGTAGCGCGGGGCCGCCGCCGCCATCATGCTTTTGAAAGCCTCCGTTTCCACAAGCCTATACGGCAGCATCTCCAGGCTGATCAATTTGGCAATGTGCACGTTTAACGCTTGAGCGTGCGGGTGCGTGGCGGCGTACTTGCGCTCGCGCTCAAACAGTGGCGCTAGCGACGTCTGGACGCTGCGCTGAGAGACATTGCTTGATGGGGCCGAGGACAGCGGAGGTGAGGGTGTGGGTGCAGGCCAGGAGACGGTGGTGCCTGTGTCATCAGAGGGAGGTTGGATCTCAGTGGCAGGTTGCGGCACAGGGGGAGAGGCAGTGGTGCAATCCGGAGGTGGTGAACGGCCTTCGTCCCACCTTGTGGGGTGCTTGGCCATCATATGCCTGCGCATGCTGGTGGTGGTGCCTCCCCAGCTGATCTTGGCGCGACAAAGGTTGCACACCACTGTTCGTCGGTCGTCAGGCGTCTCTGTGAAAAACTGCCACACCGTAGAGCACCTTGACCTCTGCAGGGTGGCATGGCGTGAGGGGGCGCTTTGGGAAACAGTTGGTGGATTATTCGGTCTGGCCCTGCCTCTACCCCGGGCCACCGCACTGGCTCGGCCTGTGCCCACACCCTGACTTGGGCCTCCGCGTCCTCGCCCGCGTCCACGTCCTCTAGGCCTACCCCTACCCCTCAGCATGGTGTATTACCAGTAGTGCAGAAACAGAACGCTGTAATTAAATGTGCCGCTTATTGGCCTGTGGTTGGAGGCTGACTTCGCTTACGGAACGCCAGGAAATCATTTTGCGCAAGCCTGCTGTAACACTTAGCTGGCTGCGTATGAATTTGGAGAACTACTACACCCAGCACAGACCCAGAACACTGAAGACAGTCACAGGCAGCCCAAATAGATTTTTTTCCCCAAATTTTTTTGCAAAGGCCCACTGCCTATACTCAATCAATATGTCTTCTGTCCCTGCCTAAGCGCTTCTGGCCCTGGAGTATGTCAAAGAACTGCAGAGTGTTGCACTGTGAACTGCAATACAGCGGTGATTTCACAGCCCAGACAGAGCCAGGAAATAATTTTGCGCATTCCTGCTGTAACACTTAGCTGGCTGCGTATGAATTTGGAGAACTACTACACCCAGCACAGACCCAGAACACTGAGGACAGTCACAGGCAGCCCAAATTGATTTTTTTCCCCAAATTTTTTTGCAAAGGCCCTCTGCCTATATTCAATCAATATGTCTTCTGTCCCTGCCTAAGCGCTTCTGGCCCTGGAGTATTACTGCAGGGCGCAATGCTCTGCAGGCCGATGTACCAAAAAAAAAAAATGTGCAACACTGCAAAAAGCAGCCTCCACAGTACTGCACACGGTTAGATGTGGCCCTAAGAAGGACCGTTGGGGTTCTTGAAGCCTACACTAACTCCTAACACTCTCCCTATAGCAGCTCCGGCACCAACAGCACTGTCCCTCAGCTATGTCACAACGCATCTGAGGCGAGCCGCGGGAGGGGCCGATTTTTATACTCGGGTGACACCTGATCTCCCCAGCCACTCACTGCAGGGGGGTGGTATAGGGCTTGAACGTCGCAGGGGGAAGTTGTAATGCCTTCCCTGTCTTTCAATTGGCCAGAAAAGCGCGCTAACGTCTCAGAGATGAAAGTGAAAGTAACCCGAACAGCGCGTGGTACTCGTTACGAGTAACGAGCATCTCGAACACGCTAATACTTGAACGAGTATCAAGCTCGGACGAGTACGTTTGCTCATCTCAACTCAAAACCAATTTCTGAGTGATCATCTTTCAGTCTAAATGCACCCTAAGTAATCCACCCATTATAATTAAATTAAAATAGGTTGGCTACTTAGCAGCGCCGCTCAATGCATTGAGCGGCAACTTTCAGCGCAGACACCAGAAAAACAACAGGGAAGGTACAACACTTACATCCCCAGACTCAGCGAGTCACCTACTTTCAGCCCATAAGCTTATCTTATATGGCTAAAAGTAGATGATAGACTCCCTTTAAGGCCATATTCGGCCACAGCTTGGGCCTTCTTTTAAAAGTTTCTTTTCCAAATGAGTTTTCCAAACTTAAGTGCATTCCCCCTAATTATCTGAAGTTAGAGTCCAGAAGTCCCTATACAGTACTCACACACATGGTAAGTGATGTCCTGGTCGAGTACCAGACGATTCAAATCAGGGGGGAAGTCTCTGAATGTGCCCTCTCCTCTTGGAGGTGCATGGAGGTGGTGTCACTAGTTCCCTGCCCATACGGCTGCTTGGTTCAGGTAGCATGTTGGGCTCAGACCACAGAGTGCAGTGGAACTGCCAGCTAACCTTCTCGCTCCACCTTATGCCTGTCACACACTGCTCTCTGCCCAGAAATCAGTCAGAGATTGCAGGAACTAGAGGGACAGTGGACACACCCAGAGAGATTTCCCATACATTCAGGCCTCCACACTCTACTGCAAAGGCGTAACTTGAAGATTCTGGGCCCCAATGCAAAATCTATAACTGGGCCCTAATTATAATGCTTTATTCATAATACCAGGCTCCCTATATGGAAAAGAGAGACCTTATGGGCTCCCTATGGGTCCTGGGCCCTGGGCCCGGGTGCAACTGCATCCCCTGCAGTTACGCCCCTGTTCTACTGTATCTTAAAGGCTCAATTCCCAGCAATTTTAAACAAATCTAAAACCTCAAACAGCCTAATATTACTCCCTTACAAAGTCAGTTTCAGTTGCAGCACCTATTGATACCATATGCCTGTAAAGGTTCTCATCAAGGCTAAAGGGGTCCTTTTACAAGGATCAATTTCTTCTGGTAAAGCAATGCTTATCAATGACATCGACGCTTGTCTACCAGGCCTTTAAACAGGATGATCAGGTTAGACCATCAATAGTTGATTGGCGGTGGACTGATCCCGCTGATGAAATGATTGAAGAGGCTGTGGCTCTCAATTCTGTAGCCTCTTTTCAGCCAAGTGGCACCTCTGTCATTTCAATGAGCTCAATGACTTGGATGCCAAGTAATAGACCTCTGCCAATCAACTAGTGATGACCAATCCTGAGAATAGATCATCAATAGTATAGTCGGGGTAAACCCTTTAACCTAGATTGGGACAAAACCACCAAGGATTTGCCTCTCTTTCTTTAGGAGACCCAAATTCGTTGCCTCAAAGGCAAAAATTGAAGCTCCGAAGCCATTGATGTTTTCTTAATCAGTAAATAGGTCTTTGGACCCCCCAAGGCACCAGGGCCCAGACACAAGTGCCAACTGTGCTTCTCCTATAGCAATATCCCTGTGCTTCTACTATAGTATGTAGACATTTGCCATCTGGCAGCTGCAAAAAAAAATTTGCAACAACCATAACACAACCCCTGTGGGAACTGTAATGGTGTCACCATCCAGTAGTGTGTATTTTTAAGGAAGGTTAAAACCTTAGGCAATAGTTAGCTCAGTGATCTGCAGTTTCTGTACTATACATCAATCAACCGTGACTTTAATTAACAAAAGCGTGTGAAAGACAATGTTTATTTTCTAAGGTTTTAGCTTTCAAACAGCAAAGTCAACTCTCAGATCCATCGGAGGAAAAACAGATCAGGTAGCCTGCCGCTGCCCTTCGGGTCACTCATTAATTTTTACATCCATTTTTTCTCTCCTCTGTATTTATTTGGAAGTTACTGGAATTTCTTGACGTTTTACGGGGTGTGCAGGTCAAGAGTGCACTGTGTGTAAAAAAAACCAACAGGGGGATATCAGATTGTCTGTATGTTAGAGGTGTCATCACCTCCACCACCAAACACATGCAGAGGGATTAATGCACTGTATTATCACACAGGATTGTGCTAAATAGATAATCCAAGCCATTAGCCCACTGGGGGCATCAAACAATTGTTTCCAAAGTAAACTGCAGCCCCAGAGTTTGTTCAACCTGTTGTGTAAATTAAGATTGTGGGACCTGAATCTGTCTCTGATGACCTTTATCTCTACTATGGGTCTACATGTCAAATTGTAAGGGATTAAAAGGGTTATATTGTTTTATTTGAGTGCATGACTTTAAATGTTGTGAAACTGCGGCGGGTGCCCGTTTGATGGTCAGACCGGAAGAGAGGAGTTATGTAAAAATTAAGTGCCCTCAGTGCCATTTTGGAGAAGTGATTCTAGTAGAAAACAGAGAGAGAAGTAAAGTTCTCCTGTATCTGAAAAGTAAGGAGAGAGCAGGAGTGAGCTGCTCAAGGGACGAGATATTGAGCCATGGAGTCCAGTGAGAAATTGAGCACCATCCTGATCCTAATTCCACTTATTGGTGCAACCGTAGCATTCCAGCTACTGGCCTTTGGACTTGGGAGACAGCGGGATAACAAGTTGGCGAGGTCACGGGTGGCTCTACCATCTCCCCCCTGTAAAGTCCAAATGCGGCCAGGCCAAACTACGTGTAAGGGTGAAATTAGCAACCTTGCTGGTAGAAAAGTTTTACTTATCTGTTCACGTGACGCCAGTGCCCCTTCCAAGTAATGGATCCTCGGAACCAAATAAAAGAGTCCATAGTCAATAGATAGTTTTAAACTAGCACATTTCTTTTTACTCAATGCTCTCAACTTCAATTTTCCAAATATAGTGATTCAACAATTTTTAAGTACAATGCTTTTCTTTGGCACACTTAGCTTTATAACTCCCATAAGACAGAACATTATCAGCCAAAGTTATCTAATGGACAATTCATCTGTACAAACACTTCAATCACGGAGAGCAAATTACATACAGTCTCTCCTTACCATGAACGCTTCGTTCTCTGCTGATCTAGCGACACACATATGACAATCATTCACGCCCAACTTGCAGTAACGGAGTTCATATGGTTCCTTCCTCTCGTAGACCTCTGTATCCCATCAGTAACTGGGGTAAGTCTCAACTCGGCCCAGGTGGAAACACCAACACTTTCAGGGTCTTGCAACACGTCCTCCTCCTCCGACTACATTTTTCCAACCACACACTTCTCATTCTTCCACCCTTCGTTTTCTACAAGCCCCACCCCTTAACTTCAAACTCAACCAATCACACCACATCCAACCGATTGAGAGACAAACATCTAGACATAATCATCCTTGTCAACACCAACACAGAACAATGACGTGGACACTCAAACATACGAAAACACAAAGACCGTTCACAATGGATAGACAAACACAATTTAAAGGGACCCCAACTCTGGATCACTACACAACCTCATCTGGTCCAAGTGGTCTCCACTCCTGGAGCTGCCATTGTTATCTGTGTTACTGTTAAAGACTGCATACAGTTGTAGTAATGAAGTTTATAGGCACGCAATCAAGTGATGTTTGCGTGAGTCTATGCTGGGGGTTCTGTCTGTGCAACCTGTGGTTCTATAAGAGTTATGAGACAAAGGCCCCGCCGGCTGTGGAATGTACTGTAATTGAAGGTGAGACTGGCTGGGAGTGACCCAGAGCCCAAGGTTTGCTGGTTATACAGTGGGTGGATGTCAAAGACAGTACACATAATGGGCGCTGTGAGATCAAATGTCCATCAGTCAAGTGCCTGGAAATGTTTCCAACAGGCACAGGAGCCTGTAACGAGGGCACCACCTGTCTCTGAATTGCAGACAATGAAACAGAGCTGCTCGTGCTGGTCGGGTGATCAGACGCTCCTCTCTACTGGTGGTCTGTCAAGGGCGTCCTGAGCCCGGTCACCTTGTGTGCCCTCACACATCCACTTTTCCCTACACCTCCTAATAGTCTGGTCAGAACGATCCAGGTGGCAGGGAATTCGTCGATACGACCATCCAGATTTACACTCTCCAATAATGCACCCCTCTCAGATTCTGGTAATGGGGTAAAATCTTTTCTCTGCATCATAGAGGCATCTAGTAGTCAACAAGCTCCACACAAGTAGAAGAAGAGGTCACTACACACAAAGAGCCTCTGAGACCCTTTTTATAGGCTAAGGGGGGAACCACTTTTAGGGCCTCAGGTGACAAGACCGTTCATCTAATCACACCACAGCTCTAATCATGCCATAACTGATTGAGATGGAACTGCATGCTGAGTTTTGCAGCAAAACAAAAACTTCTTCTAGGGACGGGATTGTTTTGTTTTTATAAAGAGTGTATATTTCAGTAGAAGTTCTTCTAATAGAGAAATGTGGAATCAATTTACCTTTTGTTCTGCCATGGCCCATAAAGATTTGGATGCACAAGCCTGTGGCATCTTTGCCTCCAGGCAAGACGGACACCAGTAGGACCTTGGTTCCTATGCCCAGACCCTTCTCCAAAGGTAGGCCCATAGTCTGCATCCACAGCAAGGCCTTTCCACCACCTCAACATGTCTCCACCGTAACAACTGAAGCTCACTTCCACCAGGGATGAAGTTTGGAGCCAACAGCTAGTATTGGGGAAGGCCAACTTGAAATTTGCTTGCTTTATTCATGCTGCAATCTGGCCCTGCGAACAACCTTCACTCTCCACATATATTTTGCCTTGTTTGTATTTTAGCCCAAGACCCCAGTCATTCAAGGACATTTTTTTCATTCCTGCGCTAAATACAAAACACGATAAGAGTTATAATCAGAATATTTCCCGCCGGTCACCATGGATTTTGTGTCTAACGCACTATATCCACGGACACTATGTGACCCGCTTTATAGCTGCAAGGAGTAAGTGACTGATGAGGAACATGACCTCATAGACAAGTGGGGCTCCCAGCTCATTAGCCTGTGCTTATAATCCCAGATGTGACCATTTGGCGTTCGTCAGACTATAGATGTCATTGTTCCAGGCTCTCTCCCTCCGCTCATGTCTGCTCGCTTTATGAGGTTCTATTTCTCACAGAAAAACAAATATTTAACAGAGAACACGCTGACTTTCAGAAAGAGGTTTCACCAAATAAGCGCTTTATGGCATGTCAGTAGAACGTCGTGAGACAATGACCAGTCGGGATTTGGTCCTGACAGTGTTAAAATAGTAGCACTAATTGCATTGTCCTCATAGATAGACATTTTCTCATAGGGGGTAGAACTTGTAAGTCCTCCTTCACACAGGCGAATGCGTTTTTTTGCACGCCTCAACGCAATGTATTTACGCTATGAACGAGACTTTTTGCACATGTATCACCCAAATTAAATGGCTATTTAGCCAAATGAGTTCCAGATGTGTTCTCTTTTTAGCGGAACTGCGCATTCCATTGCGTATTCTGCGCACATTTGCATTTACACCTTCCCCCATACACTATATGGGGACCTTCGGAGCCCAAATGTGCACAAAATTAGAGCACGCTGCGTTTTTTTCCACGCACACGAAATGTTTGCACAAAAAAAGTAATATGAGGGAACCCATTAAAATCAATGACTTGTATTCTCTGCCTGTTGAGTGCGCAAATTCGCCAGTATGAAGCCGCCTTCAGACCTTTTTCACACAAGCGTATATTGGCCACCATTTTCACGGCCGGCCGATATACACTACGTTGTGAGCAGTGAAAGCACATGAATGAATGCACAAATCTATCGTTTGTGCGCCCGTGCAGACAGTATGGGCCCAGACGCATACACGCCAAGGCTGCCATGCCGTTGCTCCTTCCCCTTCCCTTCCCCCTTGCCGGCTCACCTCCTCTCTCCTCCCCTCTGGCTGATTGCACTGGGAGGGGGTGGGACAGGGGTGGAGCTAAATGCTACCCCGTCCTGCCTCCTTCCATTGCTGGCTGCGGACAAGGGGTGGAAAGGGGGCGGGAGCTTAGCTTAGGGGAGGAGAGAAGAGGGAGGGAGTTTAACAGTCTTCTGCTAATCTCCCTCCCACCTCCCTTTTCTGGACGCTGTCATTGGCTCCCATAGGAGCCCATGCAGCGGCCGACATATTCCGGACTGAAAGATAGTTCCAGGACTATCTTTTGCGTCCGACGTAAAAGCACTTGGCAATATATTGCCCCAGCCGGGCGCTTTTACGTAGTGGGAATACGGCCATGTGATCTGATGCATTGGAATCCAATGCATCAGATCATAGCGTATATTGGTCGGCCGTGAAAATGGCAGCCGATATACGCTTGTGGGAAAGAGCCCTTAAAATATGATCTTTTTTCTGGTTCCTGAATAGAATGCCGGGACTGCAGTAAAGACTGACACACAATCATAATAGAAAGATGCAGAAAAATGTAGGGTCATATATTGTTGGCCTGTAAAAAATGTTATACTGTATTTGTTGTGTTTTCTAAAAGTTTTTAGTTGAAAATTTCCATTTAACCATTAAAGGGTTTGTCCAGTTGTAAACTATTTATGTCCATCCTGGGGTCAACTTATCGAAAGTAGATCTGCAGGGGTTTGTCATCTAGAATCCCTATTGATCTGCTGTTTGCTGGACTGGTGGACTTATGCACTAAGCTGATATTGACAGGAAGCAGACAGTTCCGTTACTGCAGTGGCCAGGCTTGGTATTGCAGGCAAAGTTTCCATTGAAATGTATGGGGATACATGAAACTTTTTTGATTAGTTTTATTGTGTTTTTTGGGGGGAGGAAAAATGAAAAAAACAAAAACATTTTTGATCCGTTTTTTCTGCATTTTAAATAGCATTTGTCATGCAGGATACAAAATACTTTCAATTAATTGTAGGGGCATTATGATGTCAGTGATCTATGTTATCTATAGGACTGTTATATGCCTCCTACCTCCCATTGTGAGGCATCAGATAAATCTAACCTCTTTTATCTTCCTAATGTAACCCATCACAGATATCTAGACCAAAGACTAGGGGGACCTCAGACACTGACATTAAATACCCTTTCCAATCCACTGTCTGGCATCTTCCTACATTCAGATTGAAGCTTGTACAGCTTCAATGTCAGAAGATGTCCAACAGGGTATTCTTACCATTTATTGCTAGCCCCTCCACTGTCGGAGCCTTTCTGATGCACACACACTGGCTTTAGCCAGCAGATGACACCGTAGTATAACAGCAAAAAGAGAAAGCCTTTTAGGAAACCCTGAATCCAAAATTGGATTGTAAAGGGTTAAAGGGTTTTTCCAGGACTTTTTTTTTTTTTTTTTTTTTTTATTGAATACCAAAGTACATGGTAGGTCATCAATAGATGGTTAGCGGGGGTCTGCTGTTTCCTGGTGCTGCTATCAATGTAGTCAGCACTGGAAGTAGGTAGTGCTGAAAGTATTGCAGTGGCCCAGTTTGGTATTGCAGGCACAGCTCACACTGAATTCAATGAGTGCTGAGCCTGCAATACTAAACCGGGCCACTGCACTACAGACAGCGCTATCTGTTTCCAGCACTGTCCATGCGGACAGCAACACCAGGAATCAGCTGGTTGGCAGGGATTCCCTGTCAACCATCTATTGATGTCTTATTCGTAACAGAAAATACACAGATAGTCCTGGACAGCCCTTTAACTGCACGTGCAAAATCTGCCCATGCGATCCGCAGAAAATAGAACAGATTAATTTTAATGGGTTTTGTTCTTAATTCCCCATTTTGCACACGCGGAAAAAAATAGGACCTATGCTATTTTCCTGAGTATTTGCGCAACAAGGGCGGTACCTATGGGAGGTGCGCAATTGTGCGAGCAAAATGCAGCAATGAGCGCAATACACCATGCAATTCTGTGAAAAAAGGAACACATCTGGACCTCATTAGACTAAATTGCCTTTTAAATCAGGGCAGGGCGTGTTTTGCGTGTGAGAAGGCCCTGCATGCAAAAAGTGCAATAAAAGTTGTTCACTGCGCAAATACGTTATGCTGAAGCTTCTGCAATTGCAGAAAAAATACTGGCAGTGGCTATAGGGGCTGCAGTGGTCGTGATTATGACTGGGCCCCTAATCCTGAAGGACCCAGAGGCCCCCCTCACCACACTTATCCTGCCTGGTACCTTCATATCTTTGCACTAGTCCTTCACATCTCATCCACTGGCACACAGCCCTATGTGCGGTCTAGAATCTCCATATTTTGTGAGGGCACAGAGGAACCATTATTACTTTGTGGGCACCACTACCTCATCGGGGGCTCAAAGGGGGCTTCTTACTTTGGTGGAAACAATGGGGGAAATATTACTTTGTATATAGCTGAGCTGAAACATTGTATCTGGGCCTTTTGTGCTATAGTCAATACAGTCAACGTCTTACAGACATGCCGACGGATGTGTGTATATACATTCATTGGCAAAAAACTCAAACACCTAGAAGGGGTTGTCCTTGGGGGCCGGTGTTTGTTTACCATCTGCTAGAGTTCTATAGGATTAGAAAAACATGACTACTTTCTTCTAACAACAGCACCACACTTGTCCAAAGGTTGTGTGTGGTATTGCAGCTCAGTCCCATTCACTCCAGTGGAGATGAGCTATGATACGAGACATGATCCATGGACCAATCTTGTGCTTTATCAGGAATAAAGCAGCCATTCTTCTAATATGGAACAAGCTTGTTAACCGCTTACGAATAAAGGGTGTTTTGGTCCCAAAGGGCCAGACACTTTTTAGGGATTTTACCCTTGTTGTGTTTTTACTGCCCTGTTATTTTTCTTCAGCTACTACAATTATTTTTGCTGCCTTTTTTCCATGACATATAGGGCTCTTTTAATATATTTTTTTCCCTGACTTTCCAGTTTTGGTTTCTTAGGGGTAAAAACTAAAAAAAATTATTTTTTAGAATTTATACTTGTTTATTTTTAAAATTAGTTTATTTACCGTAAAATACAATCTGGAATGGGTTCCTCATTTTGTTTTAGATGTTATGATATATCATTTGTGTAGTTTTGGATTACAGAGCGCAACCGGTGACGGTTTTGGTTGGCGTCAGTAATGGGTCATTTTCTTTTTTATGCATATATTTTTATTCTATTCTGTCATTTTAAACTTAATTTTGTAACTATTTTTATTACCATCTATGCCCCCCATGACATCATAGTAGACCTCTAGGGGACATTCACATTTTTTAATTTTTTTATTTCACACTTTTTTACTGTACCTGGGCATCCATAGGAGCCGCATCCAAAGGAGCCCCATTTACAGGGGGAAAACATCCCCCTGTTGTGACAATAGTCACTAGCAGAGCTGATCAGGGTCTTCTAAGACCCTGCAGCTCTGCTGTGACAAGGGGCACCCAATGGTCACGTGATCGCGGGCTCGCATAGTGGAAGTTATACTTCCACTTTCACTTCTTAGTGCATAGCGCTATGCAGCCTGGGAAGCCAGAAGCAGCTAAAAACCGCTTCGCCCTTCTCCTCCGGGTCCTCGGCTGTGTATGACAGCCAAGGACCCGACCAGCTCCTGCTTGAAGCTTTAATCTTGCACCGTATTTTTGCTATCAACCGGGATTAAAGCCCAGGACCAAGCGCTGTATATTTATCGCACTTGGTCTTTAGGGGCTTAAAAGGAACATACAAGGAAAAACTGGATCCCTGTGTCATGCTCGCCCCCTGTACAAAGTATCACTTTTTTTCTGGACCGTCCCTTTAAATGTGTAGACATGATGTTAAAAGTTGGGCATGCTTTAAGGCAAATTCCTAATATGATATCATTTCTGCATGTCACCGTTTTCCTTCACTTTTCTTCACATCCGTTCTCTGTTTTTTCCAACTTTCTTTCTGGAAGGATTTTCCTGTGAGACGTATTTAATCTGAAGACAAGTCCAGCGCAGATTCCCTGCTTCCTTCCAGCCTTGGCTTGGGTTTCAGCTCTGCAGAATCGCACACAATAACACATGTAACATAAACAAGGGTGAGATTTTATAGCCGGCCATATAATATCTAATTGAGAAATGTTCTAACATCTGTTATTGTTTGCTGCCTTCCCCGTGTCTGCGGGATACACTTGTTCTCAATCATCGCTACTCTTAGGCTGGATATAAACTGCACTGGATGAATGGGCCCTTCACTCCACATGGATCTGATGCTTCCAGCAAGCAGACTTTATAAAATTGGACTTTTACATTTTTCTAATTATCATAGAGCTGCCTGGTTTAGTAAGAACTTCTATTACTCTTTCCTGCAATCGACTTTCCTCCGATGGTTTGTGCTATAATACGGATATCTGCAGCCAAAATAGCTGCAAATAAAGGGATCAGTTGGTGCAATGAGAGTTTCATCTCCATTGCAGGCTGTGGATAAGCAGGGGTGGAGCTTAGACTCAGGGGTGGGTCTTACCTCTAATTAAAGGAGTTATACCAACCTTTCCTGAATGATGGGCTCAGAGTGAACAGCTGAGTTCATTTCTTGGCACCACTGGAGAAAGCTATGGCTGTCCAAGCATTGCCGCTGCAGGAGACATGGAGTATGTAATGGTGCTTGACATGAATTGCTTTCGTATAATGACAGTACGGCACCAGGTCCATCAGGACCTGGGCTGTTCTTACTGAATTGCTCTCTATTTTTGGTCATAGAGAGGGTTCCAAAGCTGAGGACCCTGTTCTATGAGGTTCATATGCTGTAATAGGATATATGAACAGGGGTTGTGCTTTAGGTACAACCCCATTAAGCTTTTCCTGCTCCATCACATACATGGGTTTAAAAGTGGTTCATGCAAAACGCTATTCATATATAGCAAGTACATGGCATGGGTTCAGTGCTATACACAGCGAGAGTCAGCTGTAACAGCGGGGATTGCAGAAAACTCTGATAACCACATAGCACCTGCTTATTAAAGGGGCTTTCAGGGGCAAACTACTGTTGACCTATACTCAGAATAGGTCAACAATACTTGATCGCTGGGGTCCAAAGAGACCACAGTGCTAGGGTGAGCACCACAACATTTTCTCTAGCATGTGACATCATGTTCATCAGTCACACAGCCTGAGAGCATGTAGGGCCGGGGTGGCGAACTTATGACACGCGTGTCAGCACTGACACGCATAGCCATACTCGCTGCCACGCGGCCGCTCACCCTGTTAGTTAATACTAACCAGCACTACTAGCAGCGCTGATCCCGGTGCACACTGTGATGTCAGTGTGCAGCCGGGATCCTCCTCCGCCCGTCCCACGATGTCTCCTACCTGTTGGTTCCGCAAGAGCATCCGTGGGGAGGAGGCGTCCGGCATCATCTCTGCTAGTGGCACGCTGGCCACAGGAGGAGCGGAGCTTCCAGGAGGTACGTACGTGGGTCTCGGGCGCCACTGTCACTGCTGGGGGGCCGCTGTGGGGGTCAGTCACTGTTGAGGGCCCGCTGTGGGGGGCAGTCACTGCTGGGAGGACACTGTGGGGGTCAGTCACTGCTGGGGGGGGGGGCGCTGGGGGTGTCAGTGACTGCTTGGGGGCCGCTGTGGGGGTCATTGACTGCTGGGGGCAGCTGTGGGGTCAGTGACTGCTGGGAGCCCGCTGTGGGGGTCAGTCACTGCTGGGGGGCTGCTGTGGGTGTCAGTGACTGCTGTGAGCCCGCTGTGGGGGTCAGTAACTGCTGGGGGGGCTTTTGTTTGGGGCGCTGTCGCTGCTGGGGGGCCGCTGTGGGGGGCGCTGTCGCTGCTGGGGGCCGCTGTACGGGGCGCTGTCGCTGCTGGGGGGCTGCTGTAGGGGGCACTGTCGCTGCTGGGGCCACTGTGGGGGGCGCTGTCGCTGCCAGGGCCACTGTGGGGGGCGCTGTTGCTGCTGGAGGGCTGCTGTGGGGGGCGCTGTCGCTGCCAGGGCAACTGTGGGGGGCGCTGTCGCTGCTTGGGGGCTGCTGTGGGGTTGGCGCTGTCGCTGCTGGGGGCCCCTGTGGGGGGGCACTGTCGCTGCTGGGGGTTCATCATTACTGAGATAAGTGAGGGGGAGGCTGTTTTGGTTTTATTAAATACAGTTATACATTACAATCATACATTTTTGTTATTTAAACTTTAAATATGGGGAATTTATGTTTTTTTTTCTCGAAGTGACACACCCCCCGAGTTATGCTCGGTGTTTTGGTGAATTTTGACACACCAAGCTCAAAAGGTTGCCCATCACTGATGTAGGGCATGTTCATTTGCGCGCGGCAGAAGCCACGCCCCAAATTAAATGGTTATTTAGCCTAATAGGTTCCAGATGTGTTCTTTTTTCACAGAACTGAGCAGTATTTCATGCTTCCCCTTGCGTATTGCTCATGCATCTGTGCACCCTCCATAGACTTCTATGGGGACCTTTAGTGCGCTAATGCACAGAAAGATACAGCAGGTCTGATTATGCTGTGTATTGCACCTACAAATTCTACACACACAAATACGCCCGTGTGAAGGAGCCCTTAAGTATGTGATTGTTTTTCACATGTTTTTGGCAGCTTTTACATGGGCCAAAATATCAACTAGTTGAGGAGCTGCATACAGCGCTTTTTCTTCCGGTATTTTGTGCCGGATCTGCGACGGAACCCCCAAATGGAGATATTCTATTATAGAAATGTTAATATGCTAATGATAGCTGTGGAGTTTACTGAACTTAAGAAACAGCCCCAACCCCCCAACATGTTTCACCATCTCAGTGGTGTCATCTGGGGAATGGGGCTAAATGTGATTGTACAGTACATGAACATCCCTAAGGAGAAAAGAGCGAGTACATGAACAGACATGGCCAGTAGCTGAGAATGGCGCTGTCTCTGGAAGAAAGTATCCATGTTTTTCTTTAATCATCACTATACATTCCATCTGTCTTGATACTTGTCTCTTCTTCTTCTGAGCAATTGTGAGATTTCATACAAGAATTCGTCTTTTATGAATCACTCGGAATGACCTACTCCACGGACAAGGATGATACCAATGATTTATCAGGGGAGGCTTAACGATTCCTGGAAGTGTCAGGGTCCGGTAGGGGCGGCTGGTCTGGTTCATTTCATTAAGTCTGACACTGAGTGGGTTCTGTATTGTCTTACATATTAGTGGTGAGTAGCACAAGAAAAGTCCTGGAAAACAGAAGAAACCACATCTATCTCAGTCCTATTCACTCACAGGAAGGAAAAGCTTTGTGGCCCTCTGATAAGTCCAGAAGAGATTCGAATTGCGGAATCCATGTTCGTCATCAGCGCGGACGATCCGCGGTATTCTGCATTCATCCAAAAAATAGAACATTTGCTCTCGGAAATTATATTGCAGCGTGTTCTATTTTTATGTGGATTCCGCAAAGACGGCTTCTATTAAAGTCATTGGAAGCCGTCCGACCCGCGGCCCATCTGCAATTAACATTATGGATAGGTAACAGGTACCCGCACCAAGCTGGATTGTGGTGTGGACTACCGCTTGCGGAATTCGACCCATCCATGTGAGACCGGCCCTAAAGGGGTTTGCTTTCTTCTGAAAACAGTGCCAAAGCTGTCCGCAGGTTGTGTCTAGTATTGCAGCTCGGCTTCATTAAAGTGAATGAGACTTAGCTGCAATACCAGACACATCCTGTGGACAGGTACGGTGCTGTATTTTTTTTTCCAGGAAAAAATCAAGGAAGTGAAATCTGAAGTAAAAAAGTTGCTAACTTTTTGTCAGCTATGCAGCTACACCCCTCCTAAAAGGGGTGTGGCTTGTCTGGATGGGTCATGGCTTCCCCAGATCAACACATAATGTGTAATTTATGCCAGAAAAATTGCTACGATTTTCTGCTCGTGTACATTAGGCTGCGCTTTCCATTGTTATCCTATAATAAGCGTTCATAGGATTATCGTCGTGGGTAACACAGTAAAATATCGCCCATGGACAGGAGGCCTTACTGACTGTGATAATTCTATACCGTGTGCACAATATGGAGAGCACCCTATTTGTACAGTACAGATCGAGTTATGGAATTAATCGAACGTTAGTAGTAAACTGTTTGCATTGTATCCAGTAATACTATTATGTGTTTTTGCCATATTATTCCTAATTGTCCTCTCAGTAAAGCATTGTTTGATCAGCTGAACTGGTGGAAAGCCTCTCCATCACCTTCGGCATATCCCGCACCTGGAACTTGTTTCACAGGCACCTGTTACAGCATTCCACTGGCATGCTCTAAGAGACCCTTATCTTATACCTGGTGTCCTCATAGTGATTATAGCCTTATAAAGACCCATTTATATGGGACGACTGTCAGGCAAACGATGCCCGGGACTTATCCCCGCACATACTCGCTCCCTTGGTGCTGCACAGGAGCGAGTATCGCTGGCTCGCTCACAGAGCGGCCAGCAGGGGGCCGGGGCAGCTGGAGGAGATTTCGCTCCTCGCTCTCCCCTGTTCCTCTCCATTCACTTAACACAGTGTCCGTTCAGTACTGAAGGCTGCTGTTTACACTGAACGATCACTGTTCAGATCATCGCTCATCATTTAGGGCGAGCACCCACTGGCGTTTGCGTTTTCCGCGGGAAAAAAACGCAGCGTTTTCGCGGCGTTTTCGCGGCTTTTCCATTAATTTCGATGGAGAAAAATAAGGACACATATGCAACTGACAGTTCCTATGTTAAAAACGCAAACGCAACGCAAAAAAAACGCCAGTGGACAGGAACACATGTTATCTCTATGCCTGTGCAGGAAAAACGCAAAACGCAAAACGCAGGTAAAAAAACGCCAGTGGGTGCTCGCCCTTAGGCTGCATAAAATCCTGAACGATGATCGCTCAGTGTAAACAGCAGCCCTTCAGCACTGAACGGCCGCTGTGTTAAGTGAATGGAAAGGACCGGGGGAAATCGAGGAGTGAAATCTCCTCCAGCCGTCCCGGCCCCCTGCTGGCCGCTCTGTCAGACAAGTAGCACTACCCGTTCCTGTGCCTCACATTCATCCTGTGTAAATGGACCTTCAGGGCTTCGGAAAAGCTGAGTGCTCAGTAAGTATGACCAGGCAGTCAGTGTCACCGACCTGAAACTGTAAAAAGTTGTATGTATGGTACCATATGTCTTTTAGAACCAGGTGGTAGGAAAGCTGAGTCAGCATTCTTTCACAAAACAGTTTTTACTAGTAACAGATAAGAACTTGGCACCATCACAGTCTTCTATATTGGTGGAAGCGGCAACCGGGCTCACTTGGCAAATATACACACTTTGGCTCAACTCGGCACTATCGGGATTAGTGCTCCATTTCTATCTCCCTCCAGACAGCACTCTTCTGGAAGTTACTAATGACCACAGTGAGCTGCTGACACTTTTCAGGGAGTGTTACTGTAATTGAGGTAATTCTCCTAGATCAAGTTATAAATATTGTCTTGGTTTGGGTGCATCCTTTTCTTGTTATTATGGTGATCTAAGGGTCGAGCCTGGTCTTTTTTGGCCAAGAAGAGAATATTTTTATCCTTATATTTTTAATTGCTACTGTATGACTAGTGAAAAATGTTCATGCAGAGGAAGACGCAGATGCAGAGGGCAATGGCGTGCCCTATAAGTATCGGAGCCATGCCAACGTCAAGAGAGTGTAAGTGGGCAGCTGAACGTGGCTATAGAGACCCTGTACTAGACTCACTGTCCATGGAAAAGTTTCCGGACGTGGGTGCACCAGAGTGACCCATAGCAGAGCAACGCGAGGCTAGTCTTCTCCTTCCTGGACTTCGAACCTGTCGTGCTGTTGGGATTCTGCAACCATCCTGACGTCTGGCAGCTACTTCTTGTGTTACAACCAGTTCAAAAGACTACTGTATATTGTGCTGAAGATTTCAACCAGGTTGGGAGACCGTTGTTTATTTTGCTGGAGAATGTTTCGAACCTCCTTGTTATAATAAACATTGATAAACAGTAGCATGTAGTTGGCACTGGTGTCACGCCCTGAAAGAAGCCTTTGTACCCCCCATGCCAGCCATGTGACTGGGCTCAGTTTGACTGTTATGGGAGCAAAGCTCGTGGTGAGTCCTATGGTAGCGAAGCAGCCTGCTGACAGTGCAGGCCCCCCATCAAAGAACCTAATGCCCTTTCATATGAGGGCCCTGTTGCATTTCCACAATACCAGTGTTTGTCACTTTGCATGTCATACTATGAACATGTCGCACAGCCTACTATTCACTTCAAGCAGGAACCTGGCTTACATATCCTTACCTAAGCCACTGCCACCAACCACATTGTCAACCATACTCAACATGGAGCTGCTTCCCGTCATTATAATATGCATCGTCACCATATTTAAAGAGGCATCAAAAAATATAACTAAATACATTTACAAACATAGCTCCTTTGAGGAAGGCCCAATATGCGTCTACATTCTCTTACAGCTTCATAGTTGTTGATGATAGTTATAAAAGGGGTCCCAGTTTAAAAAAAAAACAAAAAAAACCCCCACCCTATTAGGGAACTTTAAGTCAATAAAAGGCGGGTCTATATTCAAGATCCTCATCTGTTGGTCAGAGTGGAGAGCAGTTACAAACCATGTTTTTCTCTTTCTTTCTCTGGAAGATCCATCCTTCTTATACTTCACAGATAACACATTGATATGAATGTGTATTGTGTAATACTCAGTTTGCCCTGTGGAGGCACTGCAGGGAAACTGAACACTTACTGCCAGGCTTCCTCACAGATTACAGCTGATCATTAGGGGTCCCAGCAGGAGGACATTGTGTGATCAGCTTTATGTGAGTGGATCTTTCTAACAAATAGGGATTATCCAAAGTGGAGAATCCCTTTAAGAATAAACATTCTAAGTCTAGAAAAGAAAAATGTATTGGCTTGCATTAAATGCTGTGCAGAATTCCTGCTGGGTGTTCTTCTCCTTGAACAGGGTTAAGAAACGTGACAGTAAAGAGAACTTGCAAGACCCAGTATGATATAAATCAATGTAGCAATTTGTTACGACTCCAATATGGATCTGTCAAAAATTCTCCTTCCATCCATCATTACTTCATTCCAGTAAATGTGTTTTCTTAATATTTAAAAAAAAAAAAAACCTCCCTGAACTAAGAAATGTAACGTTAATAATCCACCTTCAATGTCGTCTTTATATTCCTCATCCGCCTGGACAGTTTTAAAGGAAATCTTTGTTTTCCTTGGCAGCAGCCATTATTGCCAATTACTACTCTGAAATGATTTCTCATTTTGTGCCCCACATAACACAATAGTATCTTTTTCCTTTGCCATAAATGACATCCGGTAAGCGGGCAGCCGGCCAGAAATCTATTTTATTACACTAAAATTTCCCAAATAAATCAGCTCCTGGCTACAAGAATCCAGAAGTCAGCACTCGCTCTCCAGGAGCCGCACCGTTCCACGTCTTACACCTCAGTTTCCTACAATAGAAAATCTGAAAGGAAAATATTTATAATGAAAGAATTCAACCTCTTATTAACCTCTCTGCCACTCAGAGATATCACTTCACCACCTTCCTCCATACCATCATCAACTAATGTCACTATCTATATATCTAATATCTATCTCATATCTATCTATCTCATATCTATCTATCTATCTATCTATCTCATATCTATCTATCTATCTATCTCATATCTATCTATCTATCTCATATCTATCTCTCTATCTATCTATCTATCTCATATCTATCTATCTATCTATCTATCTATCTATCGATCTATCTCATATCTATATATCTAATATCTATCTATCTAATATTTATCTATCTAATATCTATATATCTATATCTCATATCTATCTATCTATCTCATATCTATCTATATATCTAATATCTAGCTCATATCTATCTATCTAATATTTATCACTCTAATATCTATATCTATCTCATATCTATCTAATATTTATCTATCTAATATCTATATCTATCTATCTATCTATCTATCTATCTATCTATCTATCTATCTATCTCTCTCTCTCATATCTATCTATCTAATATCTATCTATCTCATAATATCTATCTATCTCATATCTATCATCTATCTATCTATCTATCTATCTATCTATCTATCTATCTATCTATCTATCTAATATCTATCTATCTCATATCTATCTATCTCTCTCATATCTATCTATCTATCTATCTATCTCTCTCATATCTTTCTATCTCATATCTATCTATCTATCTATCTATCTATCTATCTATCTATCTATCTATCCCATATCTATCTATCTATCTATCTATCTATCTATCTATCTATCTATCTATCTATCTATCTCATATCTATCTATCTATCTATCTATCTATCTATCTCATATCTATCTATCTATCTATCCATCCATCTATCTATCTATCTATCTATCTATCTATCTATCTATCTATCTATCTATCTATCTATCTATCTATCTCATATCTATCTATATCTATCTATCTATCTATCGTCAATCTAGCCATCTTTTAAATAGATATATTTAGATACAGATATGAGATAAATCATTCTATTGATTGGCAATTATCCTGGAAGTCCATCCGCTCAATCAAATATAGATGGTTTATTCTAAGTAAACCCCCTGAAAAATCCCTTTAAGAAGCCTCAATCATATAGTTGACCAGTTCTTGCTTGGAATCGTGTCTCTATTGAATATTATAGAAGGATGCTCTACATTTATGCTGACACTTTCTTGACGTCTTCCTCAGGAGTCCTGAGTAACCCGAGCAAAATGAAGTTCCCAGCCAGGTGTGTATTTTCAGTAGTCCTGCTGTTTAATATTGTAGTCATGCTCCTCGTTTTACTACTAAACATGTCCTCAATCGTGAAACGTCTGTAACTAAGTACCGGGCTGCAGGAAATGATATAAATCCCAGCACCAGCAGCCTCACTTAGCAGTAGCGCAAGTACAATACACAAGTCTATAGCGCCAATGACCCGTATCACCAGCACTGGGAAACCACTAAGAGCTTTCCGGGGCCGTACAGTCAGGGCAAAGCAGAAACAGACCCACATGTGTTTTTGTAACATGAAACCAATTCACAACATTTTACTACATTAAAGAAACGTTTAAATAATTTATTGTCCTTCGTCAGGCCTCACGGAAAAAGATGGAGACCTGCAAGCGGGTCAAAAAGATGGGGGATTAGATTTCACTTACCGTAGGCACAATGGATTGAAATTTACATAGATGGCTTCGTAAATTTGGACATTCTTAATTCAATTTGTGTTTCAATCCGTCATAATTTGTAACATTCCCCCTTGCTGTAAATGAATGGAAATACTTTTCTTTATATTCAAAGCTTAAAAACCTGTACAGGTATAATAGTTCTTATAGCTGAAGGTTTGCTACAATTGTATCTGGTCTAGAAAACCTTCTGAGCTGAATGCACCATCAGCGGAAATCCTGATAGATTGTTACAATGTATCAGTGCAATTTGCAGTTTACCAATGGGGCAAGCGCCAAATGAAAGTTCAGCGCCCCACATCTGTTTATTTAATGTAACGAACATTCGTTAGGAGCCTCGCGATATTTGTGTAGCTGATTGTCTTTTATTAAATGTTGGGCTACAGAAATAGCATAGATGTGCTACGCTAACAAAGTTGAGTCCCGTGAAAGTAATGGAAAGAAGTACTACATCTGTATTATGTATCATGGCTCTAGTGGTTAGTGTAAGGTCTGCTACTTATGTCTGCTGCCCTCTTGCAGTTTCAGGCAGTTGCAAGCATCATTCTGCTATTCCTGTGCATTTGGAACTTATGTCTGTTTTCATCCAGCGCTGAAAGGGTTAACCAGTCCTCTGGCTTTCAGCTCAGCTGTGGGATTAGTGGGAAATCATTTTTACTACTTCAGCTGAGCTGGTCCACTTCCTTGTTGCCTCAGTATTTGTGTTTACTCTGGTCACTCCACTGCTAGGTCTTCTGTCTCTGGACTGTTTAAGTCTATTTTGACCTTTGTCTGCTTGTCCCGTTTGTACCTTTGCCTTGTGCTCTGTACCTGTATGTGTATCCATTTCCTTTCTGTCTGTGCTTCATTCTCATCCCTGTAGTAAGTTAGTTCTGTGCAGTGTCTTTGTTTATGTGTTTCAGTACTTCATCCCTATTTTCTGTCAGGGCTAGTTAAGTCCTACGTTCCTGCGCAGGGCTGTTATTATCAGGGTGATTACCCTGCTTGTAGGCAGGGCCCCTTCCATCTCCCTGCTTACCTTAGGGCCAGCTACCCTTCTGTAGCTACTCCTTTCTGCTGGAGTCAGCTACCAGTCACCTGGTTTGGTTTAAAAACCAGGCTGGTTGGTTAGCCCAGTGGGTCCACATTCCAAAATCCGTAACAGTTGGTAAGTATCAAAATTGCGACTTTTAGGGATTTGCAAATAGCCCCACTTTTTTTTAGAAAAGTTGGCGAGCCTATCATTTAGGGAAGGGGGCTATTAGATTTATTATAATTTACGCCCAAAACAATGCACATAAAAAAGTTGGAAAACCTTTCATTTATAGGGTACAGTACATGCACACAGATGTTTTTTCCATCAGATTAACGTACTGAAAAATCAGTTTGAAAATCGGACAGAAATCGCACCTGTTCATTTAAATGGGTGTATAGACTTGAGGCTTTTTTGTACTTGGATGACATCTATCTATCTCATATCTGTCTACATGTTGACATATACTAGTTTCTTCTTGTCCAAAACTCAGAAGAAAATAGTACATGTCAACATGCAATGTCCCACAAATTGGACAGCACATGGACGAGATGTTGGTCTGTTGTCCGATCCAAGTTGTACCCAAGAGTCTCGGGTAGAACTGTTCAGACATCCATGTGCATGTACCCTTACATTGATTACCTGTTGTGTCAGTTTGAGCTTGAGTGTGCATTTATCATCTTTGATTTTGATGGGTGTGTCAGCTGTTGGTGTATACCTGGGGACAATTAGGGAGGGGTTTTAGCTCCCTCCTGGCCTGAGTTCTGTGCTGGTTAATTCAGTGCAGTCTCCGTCTGCTGTGAAGTAAAGACCTCTTTAGATCTGGTTTCCTTGGTTCTTTTAGCTTCTCTTCAGATAAGTTCAGAGATTTATTCATTGAGGTTTTGGTTTACTCTTATGGTGCTTTTTCCTTTGGCATTTCTCAGGGTTAGTGAGTGGCACAGGCACAAGGGTTGGATGCGTCCTTCATAGGGCAGGCCATCCACTAGAAGGCAGGGGTTATCACCCTTTGGTTCCCCTTAGGAAAAGTTTCCCTCTTTTATTTATTTTTTCCTTGTGTGGTGTGAACATTGCCATAGTTTATATTTTGGTTTGCCGTTAAAGGGGTTGTCCCGCGAAAGCAAGTGGGGTTATACACTTCTGTATGGCCATATTAATGCACTTTGTAATGTACATTGTGCATTAATTATGAGCCATACAGAAGTTATTCACTTACCTGTTCCGTTGTTAGCGTCCCCGTCTCCATGGTGCCGTCTAATTTCAGCGTCTAATCGCCCGATTAGACGCGCTTGCGCAGTCCGGTCTTCTCCCTTCCGAATTGGGCCGCTCGTGCCGGAGAGCTGCTCCTTGTAGCTCCGCCCCGTCACGTGTGCCGATTCCAGCCAATCAGGAGGCTGGAATCGGTAATGGAGCGCACAGAGCCCACGGTGCACCATGGGAGAAGACCCGCGGTGCATCGTGGGTGAAGATCCCGGCGGCCATCTTACTAAGGTAAGTAAGAAGTCGCCGGAGCGTGGGGATTCGGGTAAGTACTGGACGTTTTTTTTTTTTATAACATGCATCGGGTTTGTCTCGCGCCGAACAGGGGGGCTATTGAAAAAAAAACAAAAAACGTTTCGGCGCGGGACAACCCCCTTAATGGACGCACAAAGCAGATGTGACCTACTATGCTAGATGGTGTGTGGTTCGACTAGAGTGGCACAGGAGGTCCACAACCCATCCGTAGATGGGTGAATCCTTCTCTCCAACGATTCTCAAACCTGTGAAATGCTTTCAGTCCTTGTAAGTCTCAGATGCAGCAGATTTTTAAAATCCCATCTCTGTATGAGGATACCTCGAAAAATTCTCTTCTCTTTTCCAAAATATGAATCACTCTGACATATCGCTTCCAACACATCTAATTACATCAGTCTGAAAAAGCGATCCAATGAACGGTAATACTACCCTATCATGCATTTCATCTACGGTTTGGTCCTATTCAATGCGCTGTGTTTACTATGAGCAGAACGCAAGAGGAATCCTAAAGATTATTTGGCTGATTGCGTAAAAAGAAAAAACAAATCGGCTCCTTTATTCGTCATAAGTGTCCTCTGACAGACGGGGATGAAAGCTGTAGAGGTAGCAGCCAGTAAGAGCTGTTTGCTTACATCTGGAAATGCCGGCCAGTCTGTCAGTTTGCAGATGGGGCTGATCTAAGGATCAAAGACGCCTTAGGATGTGTAGAATGATTGCTTGGCTTAATCAGTTATTTTTTGTTGAATTCTGTACAAAAGCCTCTTCCCTCGCATGGGGTGGTCTGTCGTGGTGACTGCATTGCATACATGTCTTGTAATATGATTATGTATTAGCATAAGGCAATGGATGTAATGTGGAGCCCTTTTCTTGAGGGGGGGGGGGGGTGAGAAATCGGCTTTTTATTTTGAACATATTTTTAAGAATTGTTTTGTGATTTCTTTCTTCAATTTTCAATGTCACCATCTGTATTTTACATTGACTGTTAAGCCTATAGTTTGACATTTTCTGGCTCCGTAGAAAAAACTTTTCAGAAGTCATCTCATTATCATCACAGATAGGATTAACATAAAAGTGACACCTATATGAACTGAATGATCACTGCATTAGAAACAGCTGGCCCATGACGTCTTTAGATCAGTAACATGGTACATTATCTGCTGACCTCTCCTGTGAGGAGACAACATTTGGTAGATAGAGGTAAACATGGTAATGAGTGAAATTGACCATGGGCAGATTGTTGGTGCCCGGAAGTGTGATGCCAGTATTTTGGAAAGAGTTGCACTTGTTGGCTGTTTCTGAACCAAGGTATGAAGAGTGTACCAAGATTAGTTGAACCATAGACAGATATCTGAAAGAAGATCACACAGCAGCAGGCCACATGTGGTTTATTGGAGAGAGATGAGTGTTGGATGGCACGTTTTATATCTCAACAATGACATGCTATAGTGGTACAGCTTAGCCAGCAGTACAATAGTGGGGAAGTTAGACAAATTTCCGCAATGACTTGTTATGGAGACTGAGTGTGGAGCCACTGTGCCAACCAACCAGGTTGAATTTCGGCTAATCCTAAAGGTGTTACCCTGATGGTCCACCGGTATTCACCCTTTAACTTCTATACAGGGATCTGGACTTCACTGCAGGAAACCGAGCAGGCTGCTACCTCTTGGAGTAGTTCCAGTGCGGCTGACCTGCAGGAGTCGGAGGGACTGGTGCAATGCACCGTGAAACAGGCTGGCCTATAAACAGAAACTGGTGAAAAGTAGGAGCAGGTAGAGAACAAACCTCCAGGTAAAAGCTCAGGGATCAGAGCAGGCACACATCCGAGACAGGAAACTTTTGCTGGGTGACTGAGGGAAATGCACACCAACATTCAGGCAAAGGAGGAGGATCCCCAGCCCACTTAAGGAAGAGGGCAATAGCCTATTACCCTGCAGCTGGGCTGTGAGTACTTGAATAGGATTAACTCCTGCAGTGTTGATAGACATTTGAAGCTGAGAGTCCATTCATACAGGAGGAGCAGAGCGACGCTCGTGTCTGCCCGGAATAGCAAGAGGGCAGCAGACAAGGGTAGCCGGGCTAACTTGACCATGCGGTGTACCTTGCGTCAACTGGGGTTTAATAACTGAAGATCAACAATGATGCCCCTGATGACTTTGCATGGACACAAGAAAGACATCAGTGAATCTTGGACACATGGCAGAAGGTTGACTGACTTGATGAGTCCCATTTCCTGCTGAACCAGTCTACATCTGATGTAAACTGTATTAAGCTGTATTCCATAGGTGCACTGTTGGGTTTTAATATGCCAATGGTCTAGGGAGCATTTCCCTAGGTCATCATGCCACAATCCTTCAATGGAGAATACTTCAACGCTCTGTGATATTGAGCTTGGATCACTAGGGAGTGGTTGGAGAAACATGACAATGAATTCTCCACACTGTCTTGGCTCCCAAACTCACCAGACTAAACCCCATTGAACATGTTTGGGGTATACTGGAAAGGCCTATGAGATCTGCTCTCACTTATCCACAAAATGTCTACTAACTGACTTTGCTGCTGCAGTGAGCTTAGGTCGGGATGACTATGGAGGATGTTCGCCACCTCGTGAAATCTGTTGCCCAATATCTTAAAGCCGTGTTACTGAAAAAGGTGAACCGACGTGTTATTGAGTAGTTATTTCCAATGCAGTGATCATTCAGTGTATACAGGTAACACTGAATTCACGATAGGTGATTGTCACAGCTCACCTCCTCCCTTGCCATGCACAATGCACAGGTCATAGATAATGCTTGCAATACTCTGACATAGAAATCATTGAGTCATCTCCAGACTGCAGGCTGATGCTTTTGTAAATGGAAGAAAATTTGCATTCAGCAAGAATGTTGTGATAGGTGTAAAATATCCATTTAGTGGTCTCATCAGAAATCTCAGATACATAGGGTCAAAGAAGGAGAACGATGACTGAATTTGAGCCCCATGAAAAGCAGTGATCACCAATATTGCCACTTGATTAAATGGCCTTCACACAGGCTGATGCAAACTGTATGGGGGGCAAACGGTCATTAACACAATCGCTCATCCCCCTGTTTAATGGGGAGATGTTCTGCTGACATTTATTTTTTTGCAGCCACAGAAATGGTATCAAGCAGCAAAAAATGTTTGCTCATTTGTTTGCTGATCGCTGCCTTATTTCCACAGCGTAGTAATTGGAAATGAACATTTTGCCAATTATATGGGCGCTATTACAGAATGCTCGTGAATTAGCGCTAATTGCTGGACTGCATATGAACTTGCAAGTTTAGCTTGGCAATTATGAAAATGTGAGTGATGGCAGTAGCCACTAGCGCTTGTATGATAGCGCCCTATGCCCACGTGAAAGGGCCTTTTATGCAAGTCTGCTCATTTTAGTAGTTTAAACCAATGGTATTGTATTGTGTGGTAGATGAAAAGAACGGTGCCTGACTTATCTGGAATAGATACTCCAATAAGGAAATATAGAGCTTGAACTTGTGATCACTTGATTAATTATACCATATACTGCAATACGTCAATATTGCAGTATATGCTATTTTTTCCCATGCCGTATGCAGATGAAAGGAAAACCATCCGATGGGTAGCTCACTTCTTGCCCAGCTCTGGGCACCCTCCCACCACCTGCATCTAAACACATTTACCCTAATATTGATTGACATTCTCAGTGCTGGCCACTGGAGACATCTTGCGTTTCAACTATTTCACACTTGCACCACAGCAAGGGATCAGCACATACATGTGACACTGTAAATGACATGTCTATCAGAGTGTATGTCACCGCACTTGTACCAAATCCCTTGGTGTGGCAACAACTGGTTTCTCCAAATTCAACACAAAATGAGACTCTTGATGACTACTTCATTCCCAGAATTATTCACCCCCCCCTGAAAAGAAACACTCATAAGAGCACACATTTGCAGATGAGGTGTTATCTCAAGCACACCTGATGCCAATAATCAAGGGCTTCATTAGTTGCATCAAGTGTGCTTGAGATAAAACACATCAAATACCTGGACTGGCTAGGGTGTTTTTAAGTGTGATGTTCAACTGCATGTTAGAGCTATCAGTAGTTAAGAAAATAGATCATTGCCCTTCACAAACAATGCGAAGATGGTAAAGGCACTGAATGCTACTAGCAATATAGTTGGAAGCAGTTTACAAGTTCAAAGGTGAAGGAACACTGGCTATATTACCTGGACGTGGCAGAAAGAGGAAGCTGTCACCGGCTGCCACCAGATTCCTGAGGAGGCAGGTGATCACAAACCGTCAAGTGACTGCAAAAGACCTCCAGAAAGATTTGGTGGCAGTCAGTGGGCCCTGAGGTTTCCATTTGCACAGTAAAGCACATACTAAACTCTGAAGGTCTTCATATCAAACTCCAAGTACACCCCTACTGACCCAAAAGCATAAGAAATGTCAGCTCTATAATGCTCAAAAACATTTAAATAATCCACAGAAGTTTGGGAACTAAGCTGTGTGTGAGATTTTCAGGTCTATGGATCACCGATAAATCCAGAGGAAGAAGAATGAAGCATATGCGGAATGGAACCCCCTGCCTGAAGTGAAGTATAGCGGTGGCTCACTGATGCTCTGGGGCTGCTGTGCTTCCTCCGGCAATGGAAACCTACAATGTGTGGAGGGCAAGATGAATGTAATCAAGTATCAGGAAATCCTATAAGAAAACATCATGTCTTCAGTGAGAAAGCTGAAGCCTGAGTGCCATTGGACCTTCCAACAGGACAATGATCCCAAAGTCCATCAAGACTTGGTTTCAGGAGAAGTCCTGGAAGATTCTAGACTTGCCGTCACAGTCACCTGACTTGAACTACATAGAAAATCTTTGGTAGGATGTGAAGAAGGCTGTTGCTGCACAGAAACCCAAGAACATTAGGGACCTGGAGGCCATTATCCACAAAGAATGGACTAAGATTCCTCAGGAACGCTGTCAGTAGCTGCTGGCTGGTGATGCATCACGTTTACAGACGATCATAACAGCAAAAGCTGTTCTACTAAGTACTAAAGACACTGGAAGGGGTTGAATAATTCTGGGACTGCAATAGTCTTTAAAAGTGACATTTTGTGGTGAGTTTGAAGAAACCTTGTTATATTAGTTGTGTTCGGCTATTTAAATAGTTTTTGTGGGGTTTTTTTGCGCCAACTGAAAGTTTGTAAATATGGTAACTATACGTAATTAGCAATGGGGATGTGTGAAAAATTAGGATTGCAACAGTAGCTCGCAGAACACTGTCCAGTGTGGTTACAGTTGCAGCAAAGTCTCCTCTCCAAAAGGGTCCACCCAAAGCTTTATATACGTAGAGCATTTCTTGTAATGATCCAAATTTTATAACTCTGTGTTACATTGTACATAGCCCTGCCCCATTCACAGCATGACATCTTGTTCCTATAAACTACATGAAGGATAAATATGGATCCTAATTAATTTATAGGGTGGTTAGTGGGTTATCCTACTCAACGTCTGTTGTACTTTTACTATGTGGGTGCAATAGACCACCGTAATGGCCCAACATGCAACCAATTGAAAGTTCTCATGATGACTAGGCTAGAAGGATGTGACCATATACTAGAGATGAAGAACATGCACTACAATGGGCCTTCTCGCTCGGCTCTGATAGCTATCGTGTACTGGAACATGTAGGACAACTATTACCGTTCTGCACAGACGCATTCCATGTTGATGGGGCAGAACGCTCTTGAAGTTCCACTTCTCTTACAACTTCCTTTGATACATGTTTTTCTTGGAACGGAAAGCATAAAAGACTTCCTGTAATCATCTGGGAGATATTGTGTCTGTTTGGTACGTCCATGCAGGCGTATCTAGGGGAAAGACGCAGAGGGTCTGATCACTAAACGCAGGGATATCCTTATTCCAGTTCTGGATGGTTAACCCTTCATATAACAACAAAATTATAGAAATAACAAAAAAGTGTTACTTCCCTACTAGTGATGAGCGAGTATACTCGGTAAAGGCAATTGCTCGGCGGCGGACAGGGACCTGCGGGGGAGGGGAAGATCTCTCCCTCCCTCTCTCCCCCCCCCCCCCCCGCTCCCTCCTGCTGACAGCTGCTACTCACCGCTCCCCCGCGCCGGCACCCGAACATTTCATCTCGAGCGGGCAGGTACTCGATAAAGGCAATGCTCGCTCGAGCAATTGCCTTTACCGAGTATACTCGCTCATCTCTATTCCCTACGGAAATTGCAGTAGTTTTAGAGACATGGCGCTTTATTTTCATTATTCATAATTCACTTTCAAATAATCATAACTCTTTTATGTTTTTTACTTCTGTTTTTAGACCCCATAGCAAACTTGAACTTGTGATCACTTGATTGATTATACCATATATTGCAATACGTCAGTATTGCAGTATATGGTATTTCTCCCAGCATTGTATTGTACTTCTTAATGGGCAAAAACATGTGGCTGCCCAGGCAGCTTTCAGAAGGCTCTTGGCAGTCATCATGCCTGGTGTCTCGCAGAAGGTCCAGCAGAGGACAACCCCATTGGGAGGAGACTTTAGAGTCAATTGCTTATCACTGCAATATATATATATATATATATATATATATATATATATATATATATATATAGACCTTATTGGTGATATGTCCTGTATGTTCAATGAGAACAACAAAGATTATGACTCTGGTGAGAATTATTAGATCTGTACAAGAAGAGTTGCACTTTTCAGTGGTATTATTTAATGTACCATATAATATACTGAAAATCTTTTAATTTCTAAATGGAGTGAAATAGAAAAAAATGTAATTCCGCCACCTTGTTTTTACAATTAGGCAAAAATGTCATGATTTTTGCGGGACGTCCTGTAGATTCTATTGGTATAATTTTGGATTGCTTTAAACTTTTTGATCGCTTTTTATTATAATTTCTTGAAGAAGAAGGGGTAACCAAAAAAAGTGCAATTCTGCTGTGTATTTTTTTTTGATGTCCACAATGTAATATAAATAATGAATGACATTGATAGATCGGACTTCATGGATGCAGTGATACCAAATATGTTTTTGGCTTTTTTTGTTTTGATCTTTTTGTTACAAATACGGGAAAAGGGCGTATTTCAAACTTTTAATATCCCTTATTATTTACATTAATTAAAAAATCACTTATTTTAACTGTTTTTTTTTTACTTTATTAGAGACATCCTCCTAATATTAAAGGGATTTACAAATTTCCTAAACACTTACAATCTAAAAATGTTAACATTTTTTACAAATGATAAATTAATATCTTAACTACATTTTTACAATAAACACATTTTTTAGAATTCTATTTTATTTTTTTGTGTTACCCACTTTGAAGAGCTCACCACCTGATTTTTAGGGCACTAGTAATGGCTGTAGGGGCCCTGATTGTGACTGGCAGGTTCTGAGCATCTGTCTTATGCAATCCTGTATTGCCGGCCATCAAAGAGATGAGCGCCTCACACAAGATTAGCAAACTATCTTGGCTTTGATAACTAGCACATGTGCCACTTGTTCCCAGCCCAGTGCATGCGCAGTACATTTCCTGCTGCAGACAGTGGGCTTACAGACATACTGCGCATGAGTCGTGGTTATCTTCACTACGTCCAGAAAAGTAGACATAGCAACATCAAGGGGAATGAACGGCACATGCACAAGATTTCAAAGCCTGGAATAGTAATGACGACAAAGGCTGGCACTGTCATTTATGGGCAGAGGGAAAGAGCTGGCCGGGATTAACCAATGAGAACTTGCCAAAACTAGGACTGCCCTCAGGGCACTTACTGTGCAATAAAATTTGCATATGCAATAAAACTTTTTTTTTTTCTGCAATGAAGATGCTACGAGGAGCAACAAAGTTATGTGTCATGTGTTTCTAAGTGCCATACCAAGTGCTAGCAATTGTTTGGTGGGCATAATTTTGCAGACTGACTCACTTTAAAGGGGTTGTCTGGAATTTTTACTACTGAGGACCTATCCTCAGGATGGGTCATCAATAGTTGACAGTATTGCAGCAGACCGGTTTGGTGCTGCAGGCACTGGTCCTAAAGAATTCAATGAGGGCTGTGTTTGCAATACCAAGCTGGACCACTGCAATGTTGACAATGCTATATGATTTCAGTGCGGTTCACACTGACAGCGGGCTTGGAAATCAGCTGATAGACCGGGATCCTGAGCAGTAGACCCCTGCTGATCAGCTATTGATAACCTATCCTGAGGATACAGTAGGTCATCAATAGGAAAAGTCCCAGACAAACCTTTCAAGAGCAAGAATATTATTAGCGAATTGAGAATTTTGCAAAACATGCTGGCCTAGTTCTTTCTCCTCAGCGGCTTCATGAGCAACATCATCATGATAAAGAACACCTGAAAAATGCCTTCTCGGAACAATTGGATGCGCAGGCCTAGTTTCGACAGTGAAGAAAACGTATGCTTGCCGTGGGAAGACCTAGGAGGGGTTTCGTTGCTCAAAATGCAAGAAATTTAGATCAGCCAAAAACTTTGAACCGAGAGAAATTCGAGGAGCCAATCGGGTACACGACAATAGATAGCTTTATGCAACTATTGTGGCTGATTCAAGATCGCATTTAAAGATTTCACTCAAGGATGGCCTGTGTGTCATGTAGCTTTGGGCAAAAGATCTCTTGGTTATGCAAACTAAAAAAATGATGTGCGGTTTGGTCACTCAAAATCAAACATTTGTTGACTGGAGAAACTATCTCCGAGAAGTGTTCAAATTGAGAGCTTAATGCAATGTCTCCGAAAATACAACAGAGGGCGCTTGCTTCTAGGTAATTCTGTGCAATTAGCTAGCCAAAATTACGGACATTGTGTAGTTGGGCCCTGGGTTTTTAGAATGGTGTTGCAGTGCCCTGATGGCCCTCAAGAAATAAGAATGTTCCATGTCTGGTGCAATGAACAAACTCTAGGGGCCATTATTTAACACCATAATGAACCAGGTATGGAAATTTTGTATCTGGCGTCCTGATGCCATGGCAACCCATCGGCCCTCCATGATTAAGTCGCGAGGGTCCGATGACATCACAGAGGGAGTACGCTCCCTCTGTGAACCCTTTACCCTCCACGATCTACATAGATCATTGCATGCAAGGGGGTAGCTGATGCAGCGGGAGGCCAGCTATCACTAACAGCCAGCTCCCACTGCTGGAGCTTATAAATGTCGGGGCTGATGGCAAAGCAGGATGCCTGTATCTGGTGTCATGTTGCCATGACAACCCATCGGCCAGTTCCTATGATTCTATTACTGCACTATGTCTCCACTGAGCTCTCGTCAGCTCAGTGAAGGTGTGTGTGTGCCACAGCCAATCGGGAGCTATGGGGGTGACCTGGGCATTACCTGTAGCTCAGCCCACGCTTCAGGTGTAGACATACTGCACTAATACCGAAATGTAGTATTACATTGTGCTCACTGAAATCAATGTTTTGTGTCTTATGCATGGACATTTCAGATCCACCACAAAAAGAGACAGACACTCTTTGAAGCCGTTCTCTGCTTTGGCTGATTTGTCACAGTGATGGTGCATGGCAGCATTCAGGATACAATGCAGCAGAAGGAGTAACCAAAATGTACAATATTTATTTAAGAACAAAGCATTAAAAGTGAACAGGATTATGATGGCAATTGAGTAATTAAATTTTTTTCTCTGGAATGCCTTGACACGACTAACTTATTCTTAGGATTTTCAGTACTTGGAACGCAATACAAAATAATAGCAATGCCAGAAAACATTATTAGTACAGTAGATTGGAAACACAGCATTCAAACTCCAGTCTATTAAGTAGGCTTGCACCCCTGTAACAATGCCTCAGTCCATAGCTGCAAGCAACAGTAATTTAGTGAATAATCCCAGTCTTTAGGCATAGCATTATCTGATGTAAAAGGCCTGTTACTCCCTAGCTGCATCCCTAATAATATGAACACGTAATGTTTGATTTGAAACTGGCCTCACTTACGGTTCAGTGAGAAGTGGGAGTCGTTGCTACTACTGTCCTGGCCTTGCTTGTGGTCAGGAGCTCTTCTCTATCACTGATCTCTATAATCTTTGCCACAGTGCAGCGGCTTTCACCAGCCTGGGGCTGTATCACGGCCACTCTATCTCCCTTTGTTGATTCCAGAAAGTAGGCAGCCTCCGTTTACTTAGTCCAATACCTAATGTTCTCTTTGAGCTGTCCCTTCTCACACAGTCTCTAAACTCTGTTCCTCTGCAGACAATTATAGCTCTCTTAAGTAGCACTCCAGCAGCACCTCCAACTCACTCTACATCCATCTATTCTCTCCTATCGCGCAGCAAGAAATTGTCTCTTATTTTTGAGCTTCAACCAATCAAAAAGGGTCCTTTAGGCATGCTCAGTTCTGTGGCACCAAAATTTGGGACAAATTTCCTTGCACGCAATATTTTGGTGCAATTTTTAATGCATCTTCTGTCCATTGCCATAGTAACTTTTAACCCTTTAGAGAAGCCCCTTAGAGATTGATGGAGGTCTTAAATTATGGATATTTGAAAATGGATTTTGTAGAAATGATGAAAAAGTTAAACAGAACAGCGAACAAGGATACGCGGCTTTTCTTTATACCAATTGTGTTAAATGTGACAAAGTGACTGTGGCAGGATGGGACAGGATGTCTGCTAAGGACGCACAAGAACAATAGTACAAGGGCTGAAAATACCAACAGGGCTCCTGAAAAGGCGCAGCAGACAATGAAAAGAGCCCATTGTATCAGGATGTAATGCCTGGCATTAGTATTCAAACATTCAGATGTATTGCACAGAGAGAATGGACGGTTCAATTGTGCAAGAAGAAAGTATTTAACCTTGAATGAAAGATCCATCAATTCAAACAGGTCAACTTAAAACCAGCGCGGCGTATCGCATGATGGGGAATGTGCTGCGTCTGCTCGCCTCTGTCAAGTCACTATTGTCCGCCTGAACAAAGTTAGTTTTGTCTCCTCTCTTGGGGACCTGATGGTCTGAGAAAGGGTCATGACACAAGGCTGTTATAAAGGCAACGCTGCGCTTTACCAGTCCCATTAAGCCCTATTATCTTCCTGCAACCTATTTTATGGAAGGAGAAAAAGTTGCTGGTGGCTGAACTCCAGGGAGATGAAATCTGGGATTAAATAATGTCATTATGTTCCTCCTAGGAGAACTGCAAGTGCCGCACCTCCAGGAAAGTGACTTATACCTAAAGGAGGCCGAACAGCGTCATTTTTCTTCCGTCTTGCTATATGAGGCCTTGTTTTTACAGGATGAGTCATACTTTACGTAAGGGACATTTTTTGGAATATACACAGTCGTGGCCAAAAGCTTTGAGACTGACACATTTTGATTTTCACAAAGTTTGCTGCTTTAGTGTTTTTAGATCTTTTTAGTCAGGTGTTTCTATGGTAACTCAAGTACAATTATAAGCATTTCATAAGTTTTTAAACTTTTACTGACAAATGCATCAAGTTTAGGCAAAGACTCAAAATTTATAGTGTTGACCCTTATTTTATAGTCTTCTCCAATTTGCCCTAGCATGCTGGATATCAACTTCTGGGATAAATCCTGACTGATGGCAACCCATTCTTCCTAATCAGTGATTGGAGTTTATCACAATTTATGTATCTTTATTGTCCATCCACTTTTTGAGGATTGACCACAATGGGGTTGAGATGTGGGGAGTTTTCTGGCCATGGACCTAAAATTTTAATGTTTTGTTCATCAAGCCACTTGGTTATCACTTTTGCCTTGCGACATGGTGCTCCATCCTGCTGGAAAAAGCGTTGTTTATTACCAAATTGCTTCTGGATGGTTGGTAGAAGTTTCTCCTGAAGGAAGACCATGACTCCGCCATCACTGGTATATTGAACCCCAGTGGTGCATCCTAGGGATAAGATTTCATGCTGTTTATGTCAGATGTGTACCCGGCCATGTGTATGGTTAAGCAAGCAACAGGACTCGTCACTCTAGATGACGTCCTGCCATGTGTTCAAGGTCCATTGACATCTTTCCTGGAACCAAGCGAGGTATTGTTGTACTGATGCGAGGTTTGCAGAGCCAGCCTTGTCAGTCTTCAACTATTAAACTTAACTCAATACAAGGAACACCGCCTGGTCATTATGGAAATTTGTCTAACTTCCCTGCTGTTGCTCTGCTGTGGCACATCATTGCTGAGATACCAAGCATGCTACCCGACACTCGCCTCTAGGATTAACCACAAGTGGCCTGCCGCTGTGCGATCTGTCTGTCCATGGTTCAACCAGTCTTGGTACACTCTTTATACTGTGATTCTGGAACAGCCAACAAGTGCGACTATTTCAGAAATACTGGCACCACATCTCCGGGCACCAACAACATGTCTATAGTCAATGTCACTTAAGTCACCACATATACCCATGGCAGCCAAATGTTGCCTTCTTCTGTGCAGAGGAGCGGTCATCGCATCATCTGAGAGCGGATCGTGATGTACCCATCATGTGGTACCGCATTACTGATCCTAAGATGTTCTGTGCCAGCTGTTCCTGATGCAGTGATTGTTCGGTGTATATAAAAGGCAAGGCATATCGGCAACAACTCACTTCTTAAATCTGCATTGGAAAAATCCAACATGGATTTAACCCTTTGCAGTCCAATTTTGGATTCAGGGTTTCCTAGGGGGCTTTCTCTTTCTGCCACTATACAATAGCACCATCTGCTGGCTAGAGCCAGTACTGCGGTATGTGACATGCTGGAGAGGCCCCCGACAACAGAGCGGCCAGTAATATACAGTAAGAATACCCTGCTGGACGTCTTCCGACATCAGAGTTGTACAGCCTTCAATCAGAATGTCGTTAGACGCCAGACAGTGAATTGGAAAGGGTTAAAAGGAAAACTGTTGGAAATCAGCATTTTTCTGCATGCTTAAGCACGGATTTCTGCGGCAGATTTCACTCCAACCTGCTGTCATTCCCCATGCAGAATAACCTCTATCAATGGGACTTATCTGCATGTGGAAAACCTGGTGAGGTTTCTGCACCAAGAAACGACATACCACTATGGTGCAGAGTTCATGCAGTGCAATGTAGTTCATCTGGGGTCTTCAATGCCTGCTGGGAGTGTGCGATGCTGTGAACCGCCAGCAGTCGGGGTAGAGGTGCACATCTCGCTTTTTGTTATTGGTCCTTTGTTTCTTCTCCTTTGAAATAAAAAAGTTTTCTAGAATGTCTATTAAGTAAAAACTTAGTGTCTACCGAAATAAATGGGCAGCAGCCTCTGACTATTCAACAGCAAAGACAATAAGGATAATACTTTACTCATTGCTGGCAGATCTGGAAGCTTTCACAGATATGTTACAAGCGGTCATGTCGTGTGAGCTCACTTTGTGGGTTTTATTCGGTGGCTGGTAGAGACTGCTGCGGGTGATGACACATTGAAGAGGATGACATAAGGTGTTTTGGAATTTTAGTGGATCTTCTGCGCTTCTTTTATGACAAAAATGCAAAGCTTTTTCCACTAGAGGGCGCCACTAACCACTCTTCTATTGGAAGCAGCGTGTTCCCATGAACGTTTTATAGAAATGTGTAAGTATAACTTGATTTGTTTTTTGTTTTTTTTTATACTGTGCTGCGAAAAATGATTTACTCCTTGCCTAATGTCCCTATTTTCATGCAAATTAAGCTTAGTTACCGTCTAAAATAATAGAATTTCTAAGGTTAGTAAAAAGCTCAACCCATTAGCCTACAGCGGGAAAGAGTTCTGCAACTTTCTGATCTACAGCACTTTGCATTTCAATTCATCATCATTTTTAAGAACTCTCAGCCAATAAAGAATATTGGGAGGAATTTATTAGGACCAGCAGACGCCTCTTTAGATTTCTGGCTCAACTTGGAGCCGTCCATCAATTTTCTGGCATAAATTATGCATAAACTTATCAGGTCAGGGTGGCCACAGCCCTCTCAACAAGCCATACCTCCTTTTCTCAGAGAGCATACATTGCAAAAAGTTTAAGCAAGCTTAGCGTCAAAAATTCATATGCCACATTTCATTTCATATATCTGCCAAGCATTTACATCCAAAGACTGAAAAGCCATAGGGGGACATTTACTAAAACCAGCATTTCAAACCCTGGTCTTAATATTCTTTACCCCGGCGCTTAATGCGGCAAATATATGAAGAGATGCATGTAATAGGTATATCTCGGCTCCTCTGTGCACCTACACAGAATTATATGGCGAGTCCGACCTAGCATACATTTCTGGTATAACTTCCGTTGGTTCTGGGGTTAATTATACATAAATGGGTCGGTCCAGGACAATCACACCCCTCCTGAAAGCTCCACCCACTTCTGAGAACATGGTGGATGGTGGTACAAGTGTAAGAGGGGGGGTGCCTTCGGGGCACATCGTATGTGTCAGAGGTAACTTTTTTATTTTCTACTTCTACAGTTATTGTACATGCCCTCTGTCTGCAGCATTAATGGGGTTCTGCTGACATCATGTGGTCAAATGGTTTATTGCAACATTATAAGAAGTGTGCCAACTATTGGGTGAGGGCTGATAAGTGACCCCAAGATAAATCTGGTGTTGAGTTCAGGAAGATGAGAGAGGGTGCAGAAAGAAGCCAGGAGTATAGGAGCTGTGTAGCTCCAATGCCCCAAGCAGGCCAGAGACTGCAGTGCAGGCAAGTGTGCAGATATTTAGATATGGCAGCAAATCAGATGGTACTGCTGTGTGGACCAGCAAAGGACCACAAGAGTTATAACTGAAGAGAAGGTGTGATGCTCTACAATCTTCCAGGGTCCATCATAAAAAGGAGAAGCTGTTGGAATTAAAAGAGTTAAAGATCTGCAGAACCAATTGCTTCCTCTGCCTAAGCGGGGAAAGAAACATCAGGATTCTTCAAGGAATGCTTTTAAGGACATTGCACACTCTAAAGAGCATCAATCCGATGGCCAGAATGGAATCAGGAGTACTCCTGAATTTTTACAGTAAGTGAGGGAGGCCTCGTAAAACATCAAGCAGTGTATACACTAAAAGTAACATTCTATAAATGTAACAATTTTGCCAAAAGGGATTCAGGACCAAAGTGGGAGGGGGGATATTACCTGCAGTTGTTGTTTTCTACTGTACTTACAATCCACTGGTTCTGGGTCCTGTTGCTGGTCATCCAAGATAGCTGACCCAATCTTCAGACTATCCAAACTCCATTAGACTGCCAATGCACATTATCTGCTTTCTGATAGGCCAAAGCTGCTCATGAAACCAGCACTGACCAATCAGAGAGCAATGCGCAATGTTAATCAGTTAGTTAGAAAATAGCTGCAGCCATCCTGAACAGTCGAAAATGGAGCTTAAAGCAAGCTGATTTCAGGTGATATACCCTCCACCTCTTTTGTTATGAAAAAGAATTTTGTCCCAAAAGCGGATGGTTGCTTTAAAGGTGGGGTCTGAATTTATTTGGGAGTCTGAGATTTTGGGTCTTTAATTTTGTAATGTGACGTCTGGGGTCTGAATAAGTTTTTGGGGTCCGAATTAGTTTTTGGGGCCCGAGGTCTGAATTATTCTTGTGTGGTCTGACATATAGGGGGTTGTGAATTAATTTTGCTGTCTTGTGTTTTGAATTATTTTTGGGTCGAAGGTCTGAGGTTTAAATTGTGGGATATTAATTATTTTGGTAGTCTAGCGACTGAATTCCAAATTAATTTTGGTGTTTTAAATGCAATGTCTGAATTAATTTGGGGCTATGACGTTTTGGGTCTACGTAAATTAGTTTGAGGTTTTGGGTCCGAATTAAATTTAGTCTGAAGTCTGGGGAACTTGTACACAAAAATGATTGAAGAGCAGTAGTTTGGGGATGTGGTCTATATAAATAGGTGGGAAATGTCTTGTATATGTGTTGCAGATGTGCAGGTATCAGCCTCTTGCGTTCAAGCCCAACCAGGTTTTAGCAGTATCTCTGCCTTTCCTGGTACTAAGGGTCATGGTGCAGAGTGACAGGTCTCACCTGGTTCTGGTTGTCCGGCCCTTTATAGTCTGGCTCTGGCCTAACTGCAGCGCTGGTCAATCTTAGTATCTTTCCTGGAGTGCTGAAGTGCACAGCCTGTTTCTGGAGCTTCTGGTCTTTCCTATGGACTACTGTTTAAGCTAAGTATCACTGTTGTCATTTATATTTTTTCGTATTTCAGTCAGGGTTCCCTATTTATTAGTGGCCGAGGTTCGTGCACAGGTCCGCTCTTTAGCAGAGTGATCGGCCTGCCAATTAGATAGTGTCCCCTCCTGGGTAAGGGGTTGTTAGGGCTTGATTTTTCCCTTTAGTTTTGTTTTCCTGTTGGCGACTGTATTTTGCACCCCACGGTGCTTATAGTGGTGCTGATATTTAGTTCTGTGTTTGTGTTGTGCCTTGGGTTTTGCTTCGTTAATTGTGCACAGTTGTGCCTCTTTTGCGTTTGTATGCCCTTCTCGTCCAGGATGGATGTAACAGTATGACTGTATATGTGTAAGAAGCTTCTACCTACCCCAGATTCAGATACTTCAGATTTCCCTGCATAGCTGTGATGTCGGGCGAGGTCCAACACACGTTACTTACACTATGCAGGACAACTCTCCAATGTCAGAGGCTGTTCTGCAGATCTACATTACACTATGCAGGACAGTGCATCTATCTATCTGATTATTACATATGATCTTCATGATGTGAAACACTCATAACTTACATTTAATTTTCATAAAATTGCTAATAAAATCATCATGAGAGTTCATTATTATGTGTTTCTGTTAAGTAATTCCAAGGAATCCACAATGCAGTTTCCCACCCAAAATAAATAAGAGCTGGGGAGCGTGCGGGTAACGGGGGAACTGGATTGGAAAGGATGAACACTGTACCAACATGAAAAATGTTTTATTATATAGTCATATTTTATTGTTAATTATTAGAGATGAGCGAACGTACTCGTCCAAGCTTGATACTCGTTCGAGTATTAGCGTGTTCGAGATGCTCGTTACTCGTAACGAGTACCACGCGATGTTCGAGTTACTTTCACTTTCATCTCTGAGACGTTAGCGCGCTTTTCTGGCCAATAGAAAGACAGGGAAGGCATTACAACTTCCCCCTGCGACGTTCAAGCCTTATACCACCCCCCTGCAGTGAGCGGCTGGCGAGATCAGGTGTCACCCGAGTATATAAATCGACCCCTCCCGCAGCTCACCACAGATGCATTCTGACATAGTTCAGGGAAAGTGCTGTATTGCTGGAGCTGCTATAGGGAGAGCGTTAGGAGTTATTTTAGGCTTCAAGAACCCCAACGGTCCTTCTTAGGGCCACATCTAACCGTGTGCAGTAGTGTGGAGGCTGCTTTTTGCAGTGTTGCACTTTTTTTTTTTTTGTATATTGGCCGTGCAGGGCATTGCGTCCTGCAGTAATTTTACATTGTCCAGGGCCAGTAGTGGTGAGGCAGGGACAGAAGACATATTTAGTGTATATAGGCAGTGGGCCTTTCCAAAAACATTTGGGAAAAAAAATCTATTTGGGCTGCCTGTGACCGTCCTCAGTGTACTGGGTCTCTGCTGGGGGTAGTTGTCCTAATTCATACGCAGCCAGCTAAGTGTTACAGCAGGCTTGCGCAAAATTCTTTCCTGGCTCTGTGTTGCTTGTTACATCACCGCTGTATTCCTGTCCACAGTGAAACAGTCTGCAGTAATTTTACATTGTCCAGGGCCAGTAGTGGTGAGGCAGGGACAGAAGACATATTTAGTGTATATAGGCAGTGGGCCTTTCCAAAAACATTTGGGAAAAAAAATCTATTTGGGCTGCCTGTGACCATCCTCAGTGTACTGGGTCTCTGCTGGGGGTAGTTGTCCTAATTCATACGCAGCCAGCTAAGTGTTACAGCAGGCTTGCGCAAAATTCTTTCCTGGCTCTGTGTTGCTTGTTACATCACCGCTGTATTCCTGTCCACAGTGAAACAGTCTGCAGTAATTTTACATTGTCCAGGGCCAGTAGTGGTGAGGCAGGGACAGAAGACATATTTAGTGTATATAGGCAGTTGGCCTTTCCAAAAACATTTGGGAAAAAAAATCTATTTGGGCTGCCTGTGACCATCCTCAGTGTACTGGGTCTCTGCTGGGGGTAGTTGTCCTAATTCATACGCAGCCAGCTAAGTGTTACAGCAGGCTTGCGCAAAATTCTTTCCTGGCTCTGCTGTGCGTTCCGTAAGCGAAGTCAGCCTCCAACCACAGGCCAATAACCGGCACATTTAATTACAGCGTTCTGTTTCTGCACTACTGGTAATACAGCATGCTGAGGGGTAGGGGTAGGCCTAGAGGACGTGGACGCGGGCGAGGACGCGGAGGACCAAGTCAGGGTGTGGGCACAGGCCGAGCCAGTGCGGTGGCCAGGGGTAGAGGCAGGGCCAGACCGAATAATCCACCAGCTGTTTCCCAAAGCGCCCCCTCGCGCCATGCCACCCTGCAGAGGCCAAGGTGCTCTAAGGTGTGGCAGTTTTTCACAGAGACGCCTGACGACCGACGAACAGTGGTGTGCAACCTTTGTCGCGCCAAGATCAGCTGGGGAGTCACCACCACCAGCATGCACAGGCATATGATGGCCAAGCACCCCACAAGGTGGGACGAAGGCCGTTCACCGCCTCTGGTTTACACCACTGTCTCTCCCCCTGTGCCCCAACCTGCCACTGAGATCCAACCCCCCTCTGAGGACACAGGCACTACCGTCTCCTGGCCTGCACCCACACCCTCACCTCCGCTGTCCTCGGCCCCATCTAGCAATGTCTCTCAGCGCAGCGTCCAGACGTCGCTAGCGCAACTGTTTGAGCACAAGCGCAAGTACGCCGCCACGCGCCCGCACGCTCAAGCGTTAAACGTGCACATAGCCAAATTGATCAGCCTGGAGATGCTGCTGTATAGGCTTGTGGAAATGGAGGCTTTCAAAAGCATGATGGCAGCGGCGGCCCCGCGCTACTCGGTTCCCAGTCGCCACTACTTTTCCCGATGTGCCGTCCCAGGCCTGCATGACCACGTCTCCCGCAACATTGTACGCGCCCTCACCAACGCGGTTACTGCCAAGGTCCACTTAACAACGGACACGTGGACAAGCACAGGCGGGCAGGGCCACTATATCTCCCTGACGGCACATTGGGTGAATTTAGTGGAGGCTGGGACAGAGTCAAAGCCTGGGACCGCTCACGTCCTACCCACCCCCAGAATTGCGGGCCCCAGCTCGGTGCTGGTATCTGCGGCGGTGTATGCTTCCTCCACTAAACCACCCTCCTCCTCCAACGCAACCTCTGTCTCGCAATCAAGATGTGTCAGCAGCAGCACGTCGCCAGCAGTCGGTGTCGCGCGGCGTGGCAGCACAGCGGTGGGCAAGCGTCAGCAGGCCGTGCTGAAACTACTCAGCTTAGGAGAGAAGAGCCACACGGCCCACGAACTGCTGCAGGGTCTGACAGAGCAGACCAACCGCTGGCTTTCGCCGCTGAGCCTCCAACCGGGCATGGTCGTGTGTGACAACGGCTGTAACCTGGTGGCAGCTCTGCAGCTCGGCAGCCTCACGCACGTGCCATGCCTGGCCCATGTCTTTAATTTGGTGGTTCAGCGCTTTCTGAAAAGCTACCCACACTTGTCATACCTGCTCGGAAAGGTGCGCTGGGTCAGCGCACATTTCCGCAAGTCCAAGACGGACGCTGCCACCCTGCGGACCCTGCAACATCGGTTTAATCTGCCAGTGCACCGACTGCTGTGCGACATGCCCACACGGTGGAACTCTACGCTCCACATGTTGGCCAGACTCTATGAGCAGCGTAGAGCTATAGTGGAATACCAACTCCAACATGGGCGGCGTAGTGGGAGTCAGCCTCCTCAATTTTTTACAGAAGAGTGGACCTGGTTGGCAGCCATCTGCCAGGTCCTTGGAAACTTTGAGGAGTCTACCCAGATGGTGAGCGGGGATGCTGCAATCATTAGCGTCACCATTCCTCTGCAATGCCTCTTGAGAAGTTCCCTGCAAAGCATAAAGGCAGATGATTTGCACTCGGAAACGGAGGCGGGGGAAGACAGTATGTCGCTGGATAGTCAGAGCACCCTCATGTCTATATCTCAGCGCGTTGAGGAGGAGGGGGTGGAGCATGAGGAGGAGGAGGGGGAAGAGACAGCTTTGCCCACTGCTGAGGGTACCCATGCTGCTTGCCTGTCATCCTTTCAGCGTGTATGGCCTGAGGAGGAGGAGGAGGAGGAGAAGGATACTGAAAGTGATCTTCCTAGTGAGGACAGCCATGTGTTGCGTACAGGTACCCTGGCACACATGGCTGATTTCATGTTATGATGCCTTTCTCGAGACCCTCGCGTTACACGCATTCTGGCCGCTACGGATTACTGGGTGTACACACTGCTCGACCCACGGTATAAGGAGAACCTTTCCACTCTCATACCCGAAGAGGAAAGGGGTTCGAGAGTGATGCTATACCACAGGACCCTGGCGGACAAACTGATGGTAACATTCCCATCCGACAGCGCTAGTGGCAGAAGGTGCAGTTCCGGAGGCCAGGTAGCAGGGGAGACGCAGAGATCAGGCAGCATGTACAGCGCAGGCAGGGGAACATTCTCCAAGGCCTTTGCCAGCTTTATGGTTCCCCAGCAAGACTGTGTCACCGCTCCCCAGTCAAGGCTGAGTTGGCGGGAGCACTGTAAAAGGATGGTGAGGGAGTACGTAGCCGATCGCACGACCGTCCTCGGTGACGCCTCTGCCCCCTACAACTACTGGGTGTCGAAGCTGGACACGTGGCCTGAACTCGCGCTGTATGCCCTGGAGGTGCTTGCTTGTCCTGCGGCTAGCGTCTTGTCAGAGAGGGTGTTTAGTGCGGCTGGGGGAATCATCACGGATAAGCGTACCCACCTGTCAACCGACAGTGCCAACAGGCTTACACTCATCAAGATGAACAAAGCCTGGATTTTCCCAGACTTCTCTTTTCCACCAGCGGACAGCAGCGATACGTAAGCAATACGTAGGCTGCACCCGCGGATTGAAGCATCGTTCTCTATCTCCATCAAAAACGGGGACCTTTTTGCTTCATCAATCTGTGTATTATATTCATCCTCCTCCTCCTGCTCCTCCTCCTGAAACCTCACGTAATCACGCCCAACGGGCAATTTTTCTTAGGCCCACAAGGCTCAGTCATATAATTTTTGTAAACAATTTTTATACGTTTCAATGCTCATTAAAGCGTTGAAACTTGCACCTGAACCAATTTTTATTTTAACTGGGCTGCCTCCAGGCCTAGTTACCAATTAAGCCACATTGCCCAAAGCGATTAATGGGTTTCACCTGCCCTCTTGGTTGGGCATGGGCAATTTTTCTGAGGTACATTAGTACTGTTGGTACACCAATTTTTTTGGGCCCTCGCCTACAGTGTAATCCAATTAATTTTTTGCCCACCTGCATTAAAGCTGACGTTAAATCAGCTGTGCTGGGCACTGCAATGGGATATATTTATGTACCGCCAGTGGCTTCCTGGGACCCACCCATGCTGTCGGTCCACATGGACTTCCCATTAGGGAGATGTACGTGCCTGTGTATACTTATAAAAAACTCGAGCCTGACTGGGGCATGCAGTTTGGGCCGAAACCCACCTGCATTTAATCTGACGTTAGCTCTGCTGTCCAGGGCACTGCAATGGGATACATTTATGTACAGCGGGTGGGTTCCAGGGAGCCACCCATGCTGTGGGTGCACACGGAATTCCCATTGCGGAGTTGTACCTGCCTGTGACTATTTATAAAAAACCGCAGTCTGACTGGGGCATGCAGACACCTTGACAGAATGAATAGTGTGTGGCACATAGGTTCCACATTGCTATGCCCACGTGTGCAGCTCCTGATGGCGGTGGCACAGGATTATATTTCTCATTGCTTCTGTACAGCATTGTGGGCTATCGTCCCGCCCCTTTTAAAGAGGGTCGCTGCCTAGCCGTGCCAACCCTCTGCAGTGTGTGCCTGCGGTTCCTCCTCAGGGCAGACGCACTTATAAATAGACATGAGTGTGGCGTGGCATGAGGGCAGCTGAAGGCTGCGCAGGGACACTTTGGTGTGTGCTGTGGACACTGGGTCGTGCAGGGGGGGGGGGGTTGGGCAGCATGTAACCCAGGAGAAGTGGCAGCGGAGTGTCATGCAGGCAGTGATTGTGCTTTGTTGGAGGTAGTATGGTGCTTAGCTAAGGTATGCATTGCTAATGAGGGCTTTTCAGAAGTAAAAATTGTTGGGAGGGGGGGGGGCCCACTCTTGCCGCTATTGTGGCTTAATAGTGGGACCTGGGAACTTGAGATGCAGCCCAACATGTAGCCCCTCACCTGCCCTATCCGTTGCTGTGTCGTTCCCATCACTTTCTTGAATTGCCCAGATTTTCACAAATGGAAACCTTAGCGAGCATCGGCGATATACAAAAATGCTCGGGTCGCCCATTGACTTCAATGGGGTTCGTTATTCGAAACGAACCCTCGCTCATCTCTATTAATTATAAGAAAGTGTTTTCTGCCTATGTTCATTATTATTACTGTGCCTTTAAGGGATGCTACATATAATTCAAAAATTGCTCAGGGTCACACCAGTCTATTAAACTAAAAAACAAACAAAGTTGCCACAGGGCAACCAAAAGCCTGTTGGCTATGGCTCCCACCAAAGTAAAACATAACCTTCATTATATAAGTGAAATCACACTATGAAAATATTTGTCTTGCAGCTCCTATAGACTGACATATTCATGGATCACAGATCACGCCATAATGATATAGAAATTGGGAGTCACCAAGCTGACTCGTATTATGCTAGAATATGGAGGGATAGAATGCTGGCCTCAATCCCCAGAGCAGCAGTAAAGTCCTGAGCTAAAATGTAGCCACTAGTGTAGTGACCCAGAGTAGGGTTCCTCCATCTTTTTGTAAGTCTGTTTGTCTTTAAGTGAGTTTGTTTGTCTTTGTCTCGCTAGTGTGCTGTGATTGGTGGTTTTGAGTAGAATAGGGGAGGAGTTAGTTAGTGGGAGAATGGAGTAGTGTGGAATGTGTTGTCGGAGAAGAAGGTGCGAGCAGAAGAGACGGGCTAATGCTCCTGCGGGGCTAGGTCGCAGCTATGTCTCTGCTGCTGGAATGTTTGTCTCCTCCAGGAATGAAAGTGCAGGAGATGCTGCTTAAGAGTCGGTATGGGAATGCAAGAGTTGTACGTGCCCCCGCTGTACTGCATATGGAGGGGAAACGCAGAAGTCTGTTACAGCTAACAGCTACAGTGAGAGTGATCATAGAATGGTAGAGTTGGAAGGGACCTCCAGGGTCATCTGGTTCAAATAATAGACTGTGAAATCCAAGCAAGTGCCCTTCAAATAACAGCAACTGATGATGTGTATGCTTTGGGAGAAGAACTGTCTATTGTCAAAAGTGTTCTGAAAAGTAGAGTTCAGGAGATTGTTTTTGAAGCCTGTAACTTCATGTTAAGAAGTACTAGTTAATTTGCCTGTACTGGAAAATCAAAGTTGTAACGCGAGTAAAAGCAAACCAAGTGTCCCCAGTTTTGAAAAGCATTTAGTTTGTCTGTGAACTTATTTATTCATCGTGAGTAACTGATGACTCGTCTAGGGACACTGGCGTCACGACTGTAATCTAGAACTCAATTGCCGTTATCAAGTCTGCTACTATCTTATCTCCTCTGCTAGTGGCTGAGCAAGGTTACGCTTTAGCCCTTGAGGAAAGGAGACTGTAGAGCCACCGTGAACCACTGCCATCTTGTAACCCGCTATTTCCTCGGCTAAAGGCCTGGTTTTCGGTCGCTGCACTAGCCACCCCAACATGTTTCGCCTAACTAGGTGTCTTCAGGAGAAAGAATGGGTCTATAATGTTATGGGTTTTTGAAGGTGATGATGCAAATATAGTGGCTATTACTAAGTGCCCCCCTTACTACACAGCCAAGAAAGACACACAAGTTCTTTGTGATTGCGAGATGCATACAATTTGTGTGTTGAATTAACCAATTGTTTTCAAAAGGATAAATGATAGTGTGAGATTGAAAAACTGAAGCAGGTCCTATTTTCATGAAATTCAGCACGAGAATAGGGCTTGCAATGTGTGGCGTGTCGCACATTGTATAACAGGTGGACATGGTGTCCGTGTGCTGTGCAATGCGAATTTCGCTTGAGGCTCTCGGTCGCAACTCATTATCAACCATGTTCATACAGCCTTACTGGCCCCAATAGTAATAATGCCCTGTTAGTGGCCCCAGTAATAATGGTTGCTCCCCCTTAATGGCCCCAGTAGTAACAGTGACCTCCGTTAGTAGCACTAGTAGGAATTGTGACCCCTGTTAGTGGCCCCAATAGTAATAGTGATTCCCATTAGTGATATATCACCGTGACAGGCGAATATTCCCAATTAATTGTCTTGTAGAATTATATCGCCGATGGGAATCACTGGGTATTTAAAATATAACTTTTATTCAACTTATTTAATAAAAATTCAACTATAAAATAATGTGCCTCTTATTTCTTAGAATAGCACTGATACTTTTTATGCCTAAGGCTTCTTTAACCCTCTCCAATCCACTGTCTGACGTCTAAAGACATTATGATTTAAGGCTGTACAGCTCCAATGTTGGAAAACGTTCGTCGGGGTTCTCTTACTGTATATTGCCAGCCTCTCTGCTGTCAGAGCCTATCCAATGTGTCACCTCATGCAATACTGGCTTTAGCCAGCATATAGCGCCATTGTATAACAGCAGAAAAAGAGTAAGCCCCATGGGAAAACCAAAATACAAATTGGATTTGAAAGGGTTAATAATTTGTCTTCATAACAGTACTGACACTGGGTATGATCCAAGGATCCTGGAATCCATAAAGGATATATCCAGTATAAAGTTGAAATCTCACACGGTCATCCGCTACTTGTTACCGTACTTGTATGTATATATATTTTCCGTGTGACTTTGTTTGATCGATGACCAGAGGTTTGTAAGATAGTGTTATTCAAACACACTGAGATCAAACACAAAGTCTATTCATACCCGGTTAAGTTTGAAAAAAAATTTTTTGAAAAATTTTTTTGAAAAATCTTTTAAAGGACATTTGGATAAAGACAATATATATCTTTGTGCTGCGCTGATATTTATATTTTGACAGCGCTGTACTTGACACCTCGATATATATGTCCTATGTTCATTCGCCCATAGGGGACAACATATATGGGGATATTGGGAATCCACATTCAATTTGTTTTATTATGTGGGAATCTCAACCCCTATTCCATCCTACATTAGTATTCAGCCTCTCATTACTAAAGGGACTGTACGTAAGTTTTGTGAGCATTGATATTTAGCATACACCAAAAACTTCCTCAGACCCCTTTGTTTAGCTCAAATACATCGCTCAGGTCACTTGATGTCAATGAAGCTGACCCATGCAATGCTATAAAGAATCCTCCACCCATGTTATTAGGTGGAGGAAATAGCTTGATATGTTCGTATGTATCATCTCATAAATAAGGGTTAAATAATTGCCCGCTGGATTTTAGATTATAATGTCCAGCATAGCTTAAAAGAACCCCTTTGAGAGTCCACCAAACCACCACCAACGCGTTTCTGCAGCTAATATTGAGCTAGCTGCGTCATCAGGGTAGTATATATGAGTGGTATAGAGCCATAGATGCAAGCAGCTTGACCGGCTGCAAGAAAATGAACATAGACATAGTCGAGGTGTCAAGTACAGCGCTGCCAAAATATAAATATCAGCGCAGCACAAAGTATCAGTGCTATTCTAAGAAATAAGAGGCACATTATTTTATAGTTTTTGATCACACATTTTTATTGGATAAGTTGAATAAAAGTTATATTTTAAATACCCAGTGATTCCCATCGGTGATATGATTCCCATTAGTGGCCTCAGTCACCTCACCTTTTCTACTGCCTCTCCACTCACCATCCCTCTGGATCCCACTTATCTCCCCTGGCTGCAATCCTGACAGCTGGTCACATGCCATATATATATATATATATATATATATATATATATATTATACTGTATATATTTTTTTATAAATGCTGACATTTTTTCAAAAAGCTGGGCGACTGTCTAGACTTGGGGCGGGCACATGCCTCCTGCTTCCCAGGACTGCGGGGTAGCATTTCAAATCCAACACTGTCCTGGAGAAGCTGGAACAGTTGGGAGGCTTGTGCACGTAAAAGTGCGGAGGCATGTGTTTATGTTACTGTATTTGTTGCAGCCATGGCTAACATGCAGCTACACACTTCATTTACTTGTTGGAAGTGCTGACTTTGTTTCTTGTTGAATGTGAATTGGTAGGGAGGGTGTTTGTCTTCACTTTTGTCGTTCACTCCATTCACCTGTCTGTCCCAGGTGCTTCAATGAGAGTACATAGGCAGGTATCCTGCTTTTACTGTTTTCATTTGGAAGCTTTTGGCCCAAAGAGAGGTGTCTTTTAGAGCTAGGAACCCATCCTATAAGGTTTCCCTTGATGTGGCAGCTGGGCCCACATGTTTTGATCAAAATGTGCACAAAGAACTTTGCATTATTATGTAGTTTGTATAAACAACAGTTGTGCAATTTTCAGATATTAAATGAGTGCCGAGGCATGTGTTTTTGCTGCTGGAGCCTGGTGCCATACCCTCGTTGCAGATATCCTACCAAACACTGTAAGAAGTGCAGTACCAAAGTTGGAATAAAGTTTCTTTGTAAGCAAGCAGAGTACGGTAATGAGGGGTCACAACCTATGACTTCTTCACTATACCAACCCACATCTGGTACCCCTGCTTCTGGAACTTTCACTGACAGCTACTATCGTCCTAAGGTAAGCCCCCAGGTGACAGTTTACCCTTACCTCAGATGTCCCATGCCCAGCCTATCCCGAGACCCTACATATGCATAATAGCAACAATTAATGAGTACCTACAGCTTGCATAGGGCAATGGACATTGCAAAGTGTAATACAATTGCAATTGATGTGGAAACCTATGCGCCATGAAGACAACAGCCACTAGTTGCGGAAATGTAGCAGCCATACCATACAGAAAGCCTGCTACTAGTTGAGGACTACATGTAAGCACATCAATCATGATGCAACCATGTTGACAATGCATATGGCCACTAAAATGACTAGTATTCAAGGGCCGCCCATCTCATGATTATGTTTTGCTGTCCATTAAAGGCCCCTGGTGTTGATCCTGTGATGCTATTTACAAGGTTACACCCACGTGGAACCAGCGATGCTGTTTTTACAGATCACGAGTCGAGTTTTATTTATATCTAATGGAGCTTCTATCAAGGGAAGGATTCCCCCGGAGTCTTCTATTAAGAGCGATATGTATTCCGAGCTCATGACTTGTCATTAAAGGGACCTCTGTGAAGAGTGATAGAATTACTATGAGTCACTTTAGATATATTTTATTTTCCTGCTCTCGGTGCTTTAGATATCTGGATGGCCCCATCTGTTCCTCTCTGACTCACTTGTCATAATTGGTCCCCTAGAATGAGGAGTTCTCATCACATCGCTGGATGGGCAGTATGTGACACTATAGGCATTACATCAAGTGGAAAACCGGGGCTGGGCTCCACCATGGAATATGTAAGCCTTGTGCTGAGTACTGGAATGACACGGCCTCTATTTCATCCTTGGAATAGACCCTGAGAAGTGATTTCACTACATGGGTCCTCCCAGCTACTAAGAGGACACTAATATTCTGCTTCCAACAAGCAATGACATAATATTATCATCTATTGTAATCTTAGAAAAAACTTACTTAAAGCGACTCTCCAGTTTTGGGACAAAATTATGTCCTGGAACCAGAGGGGTGGTAAGTTATCAGCAGTTGAACTTCTCTGCTGTCCCTCCAATTTGCCAATTTCAAGTACCATTTTTGGCCATCCAAGATGGCCAGTTACATTTGTGTAACTACTTGTGCACTGCTCTCTGATTGGCCAGCACTGATCACATGAGCAGCCTTGGCCATTTAGAGTGCATGTATAGTGCAATGCACTGTGGAGATTAGGTAGTCGAATAACTGCATTGGCCGCTTTGGACAGTTGAAATGGCACCTAGAACCAATGGGTCAGAGGGCCGGCAGAGAAGAACAACTGCAGGTAATATAACTGCATCTACCAGTACCAGGACAGAATATCATCTTGAAAGGGATGATCGCTTTAAAAAGAGAGTTCCACCAATTGTGGTCTTTTCTCTGCTCCATTCGGACACAATTATAATCAATGACTCCAGTTTAGCTGCATTGTCTTATAGGAGTCTCCAGTAGTTTGAAATCCACTAACTGTCTCATCAGAGGCTGCCCATATATTTTAGATAGCTGTCAGCTGAGCACTTATTTACCTGACAGCTGTCTCACCTGACACCCCAATACACATGTAGGCTTGGCCAAACGTGCATGTGCTCTGAGTGGAAAGAGGGGAGAAAGCCACTGCCGACTCCTTTGGTCGCGGATTATCTGCCTAGTACAAAAGGATTAAGCATGTTGAAATTCCAACTGCCTGATCCTTATCTCTACTGGCATCAGCCACCAGGAAAGAGTCGGGAGAATCCATACCCATTAGATGATTGACTGGTCATGGCAAAATCATCTAATCTACCAGTACTACTAATATGTATGGCTACCCTAAGGGCGCCCACCCACTTGCGTTTTTTTTACCTGCGTTTGCGTTTTGCGTTTTTCCTGCACAGGCATAGAGATAACATGTGTTCCTGTCCACTGGCGTTTTGCGTTGCGTTGCGTTGCGTTTTTTAACATAGGAACTGTCAGTTGAATATGTGTCCTTATTTTTCTCCTAATGCACCCATGAAAGTCAATGGAAAAGCCGCGAAAACGCCGCGAAAAACGCCGGAAAAACGCCGCGAAAACGCGGCGTTTTTCACGCACGAAAATCGCAAACGCCAGTGGGTGGGCGCCCTTAGACTTCTGTTTGGTTGACTATGCTTTACACTGTAGCACTGCTTGCTCACAGTGGCTGTTGCTTAGAATCATAATCTCATAAGGAAGCCGTGGCATGGATAGCAGATGTCCATTTTAGTAAGGCTAGAATGCTTGTACAATGAATGTAAGAGGACGACGACACAATCACTGAAGCAGAAGTTGCAATTGACTGTTTCCTTACTGTAGTCTTGACAGCAACAAGTGTGGCACTGCAATATGCATTATGATGCAGAATATACAGTATATACAGTTGAAATTTAGCAGTTAGTGAATGTTTTCAGCTTGGGACAAAGCAAAGTGTCTAATAAGATTTGAATCAGAAGCTCAACATCACTTTTCATATCACTGTGCTTTCTTTCGCTAATTTCTTCTTACACCAGGTGCCCTTGATTTACTAAGTTGATTGTGATCAAGGCTGGCCCTTCACTTGGATTAGCGCTCCATTCTTCAGTGATATGGTGAGTTTTAGAGGGGGGAATACTCACACCAGAGAGATATTTTATCTGTCCCTGTATCAGTCAATGACATGGAAGGAACCCTAGAATTTCTATTTCCCAATCTAATAAAATATAGTTTCTAAGGAGTCGAAAATGTCTACCTTTAAAGGGGTTCTGACATTAAAAAAAAAAAAATTGTACTCACCTTGCCTGGCCAGGACCGATCGCCAGGCATGTCCCCTCCAGCCGGCATCTTTTTCTGTGGCTTGTAGAAGCAGAGCAGGAGCGGTCAAAATGACCGCTTCCTGCTCTGCTCCGTCCGTCAGCCACTTCCGAGGTGAACGGACGGACCGCTCACAACAAGCACGTCACAAGCAGTGCTTGCTGTGGGCGGCCCGTCCGTCCTAGCTGAACTCCGAGATTCTGTGCATGCGCAGTGGAGACGCGGCCCGTCCTGACTCCTGTCAGAGGGCACCTCTCTACTGCGCATGCGCGCGATCCCGGAGCAGCGCGGCTCGTGGAGGAAGAAGAGGAAGAGCAGTGCCTGCTGGGAGATGACCTCCCCGATGTCAACAACAACAGGAGACAAGGTAAGTATGAGGTTTTTATGTTTTATCAGCCATTAAACCGTGGGTTCCCTGTGTCCATTAGGCAGACCAGGGAACAAAGGCTGGTAAAGCATAAAAAGATTATTCGTGTCAGAACCCCTTTAACTCTTTGACCCTATATAGGTGGGCAAAATGATAAGTAAAGCAGCTCTGCAGCATGAAGCCCTGCAGACTGCTTCTCATACCTCCACTTCCTGAACATCTAACATGCTGTTGTATAGGTAGAAACCAACGATCTTGAATTATAGCCCATAAAGATGAGGAATGTCCTTCTGTCCTGATGACACAATTTTACAATTACTCACACACCTGTATAGGAATTAGAATCGGAGATTACTCTATGGTTATTCTCATATTTCCTTGGCCTTTTACCCTAAATGCAGGTAGTAAATGTAATTGCTCAACCTTATACTGCGGATATGAGGCTCTCCTGCCTTTATTGCACTACAGCACAGGTGTCTGAGGCAGGTGCATCTACAATTCATATGGCATTTAGCATCTCTTTGTTTTTTTTTCTTTGCAAATCATTTCCTTATCTCACATTGAAGACAGGAATTGTAATCTCAAACATGTTCGGTTGTACAATGTCATTCACATAAGTAACCATAAAGGGGAAGCTCAATCAAAATACACTGTTCATTATGTTCTAAGTATAGTCTTAATGTAACCCTACAGTCTTGGGGTTCTCTAAAGTTACAAAAAAGATCTGCTTTTTTTCCCAACAGCACCACTCCTGTCCATGGGCAGTGATTGGTAATGCAGCAGTCACTTGATTATGATTGAGCTGCACACACAGTCTATGAATAAGAATGCTGCTGTTTCTGGAAAAGTAGTCCTAATTTCAGGCAACCCCATTTCAAGGTGTTCAAATTGGGTAATTGTCAAGTGTTCCCAAACTCTTAGGAGTGTCTCTGCCCCAGTTCTCCCAGTAACATCAAGAACAGGGTTCCCTGTGGTAATAAGGCTGTTGAACTAGTTTTACTGCTAAAAGTTTTAATGGTTAATAATGAGTGTACCTTTCCTTTAAATTGTGACGAGGTGGTCGGAGGACTCTGATGTGGAAGGAGTAGCGGGCGAGCTCTGTGGTGCAGTTGGTGAGAGGCGTTCTCCTTTGGGTGCATGTGTGAGGGAATTCCTGCCTGGAGGCATGAAATAAAGTCTGAACCACACATGTCAAACTCAAGGCTCATGGGCCGAATCCGGCCCGCCACCTCATTTTATGTAGCCTGTGAAGTCCAGAAGCAGAAGATTCTCTTATAGATATGAAGGTCCTCAGCTGTGTCGGAAAGACCCTATAGCACACTGCGGACTTGTTTGCAGTCTGCTGCTCGGTACCAGGATCGAGGCGGCCAACTTGGTCCTACACTGTAACATCAAATGCATGCAGACTTAGCGCTGTGGCTGTTACTGCAGTCCTCGAAGCCTTTGATGTGCATCCCCTGTCGGCTTCTCCCGTGAGGCAGCTTTTACATCCCAGCTGGTCGTGGCTACCATCTTGCAGCGGACTGTCCGTCCCAGCCTGCCTGTCCATATCCTATGAGCCTGCTGCATGGACCAGAGAGGATGTTGTGTTATACTGCTGCTTAAGGCCACCTGCACACGAGCGGAAATCCCGCCGTGGGATTTCCCACGGGATTTCCGCCGCTGAAAGTTTGCATAGGAGTGCATTAAAATACGCACTCCTATGCAGACGGCCGCGGTTTGGCCGCGCGAAATCTCGCGCGGCAAACAAACCGCGGCATGTTCTAATTTTCTGCGGGGCACGCACTCACCCGGCCGCCGGCTCCGGTCTGCGCATGCGCCGGCTGCGCGGCAGCCGGCACATGAAAGAGCCGGGGCCGCCAGGCGCGGGTGAGTACGCGCTCGTCCCTGCAGGCGCTCGGGTCGGATCGCGCGGCGAGAATTCTCGCTGCCGGATCCGACCCGCTCGTCTGCAGGCGGCCTAACCCAGTGAGTAAAGGCTCAGCCCTAAGGAATGGTTTGGGAACTTTTCACCAGGTTCTACTAACTCTACTAACTAATTAGCTTTCCTTTTCCTTTCCCATACTTTTTCTGGACTAGACCCTTGCTCTGGTCCGTCAGTTCTTCCCTCCCCCATTTTTAAATATATCCTTTAAAATACAGCCTTACAATCACAATCGGCCCTTTGAAGACAACCATAATGCTGATGTGGCCCTCGGTGAAAAGCAATTTGACACCCTTGGTCTGAATGTTTCTGAATTGCTAGAAGCACCAAACAACAGTGCGTTGATTCTGTTTGTGTGGCTGGAATTGCTTTTCCACGCAGTGTGTATCTCCAGTGGCCTCCGGTTCCTCAGCACCTCCACCAAAAGCCTGCCCCTGACCTGGGAGTAAAGCACCATTGCTGTAACATTGAGCAAATAATTACTGTAGGAGTTATCCTAAAAAACAAGCAGATTTGTCATTCATTGAAAATGAAAGAGCTCAAGCTTTAATCATGAGCCACAGGAGTCTACTTGAGTTCTTTAACCGTACTCTCCAGTGCAACCCTTGTGGTAGAGCCCAATTTCTTGTCCAGCAACGACTCTTATTTTTCTGGCCTAGCTTGGAGGAAGAGTGGAGAAGACCTGAAGATGAGGGAGGCAACAGCTACAGCAGAGCCAGGTACTGGGAAGGGTGGGGAGCTGAGCCCCAACAGTGTCAAATCAAGAAGAGCCCCTCAGCCTACATCCACAAAAGGGACGGGTCAGTGCAGCCACAGACATGCAACAAGAGCCCCAGGAAATGTTCAAGTAACACCTCTTGGGACTCTTGGGGTATGTTTACATAGCGGAATCGCCAGGGGAATTTTCCACAACTAATTCTGCCTAAAAACGTGTCAAAATTCGCAGCTTTCTGCAATGGTTTTTTCTGTAAATCCGCATTTGGAATTTGCCTTTTCAATGGGAAAAATCTGCATACGGAATTCCGACGTGGAAAGCAGCGTTTCTGTGTGAAGAAGTGACATGTAACTTCTTGATGCAGGAACTCGCAAAAACATGATTTTCCGCGTCGGAATTCCGTATGCTGATTTTGTACGTTGATGGGTCAAATTCCATTTGTGGATTTGTACCTAAAGCCACGTCAGAAAGTCTCAGATTTTGACGGGTTTTTTTTTAGGTGTACTTCACCATGATTCTGCCCTGTGAATATACCTTAATTGTAAAGGTGGATATAGCCTTTGAAGGGATTTTCCATTCTTAGAATAGGTCATCAATAGCTGATTGACTGGGGTTCGCTGCTTGGGAAATTGGTGATCAGCTGATCGAGCGCCTGCTGTCAGCGCTGCAACACACATGGGCACGGAGCTGAAGTTGCTGCGCCAACCCCTGTGTAGTGGCCGCTGCTTGTAACTGCAGGTGCAGCTCCCACTGATTATAAAGGGAACCTGTTATCAGATTTTATTACAGTAAACCATTAGCAGCACTATAATTGTGAAGTATTTACCTCTCACACACTGCTTCTGCTATCAATGATTATAAAAAGAGGGGCGGACTTTTGTGAAAAAGAAGCTGCTAGTAGAGATAGTCCGGGACTCCCACCAGACAACTCTGATGCATTTACAGGCTGTGCAGAAAATGTCAAACATCTACTAGTCATATATACTTTTATAATTATTGCTAGCAAAAGCCGCCTGGATAATGTAGATACATCATAGGCAGTTCGTCTCAGCCAAACTCACTAAAACTATTATGTTACTTCTTCTTCTCCTTTTTCTTCCTAAATGCATACACTATGTAAATAAAAGTGATTATTATGACAAGTAAACCCACACAAACACAGGGAAAACATACAAACTCCATGCAGATGTTGCCTGAGATCAGGGTTCAACCCAGGACACCAGCACTGCAAGGCAACAATGTTAACGACTGAGCCACCATGTTTGTTCTTCTTCTGTCTTCTTCTTTCTCTTCCTCTGGAGAAGAAGGGGAGGAAGAAGTATGGTGGCTCAGTGGTTAGCATTGTTGCCTAGCAGCCGTGGGGTTCTAGATTCAAATCTGCATGGAGTTTGTATGTTCCCTCTATCTTTGTGTGAGTTTATTCCTCATAATAATCAACTTTATTTATTGAGGAGAAGAAGATTTTTTTATGGCTCTGGAACTTATACACCAGTTTTAGGGGTAGCGGTGAAGTTTTGATTCGGTTTAAACTAATCAGCCCTATTCTGATTTGCGCAAGCAAATCATGTCCTATGAAGAACAGTTAAAGGATCTGGGAATGTTTAGTTTGCAAAAAAGAAGGCTGAGAGGAGACTTAATAGCGGTCTACAAATATCTGAAGGGCTGTCACAGTGCAGAGGGATCAGCCCTATTCTCATTTGTGCAAGGAAAGACTAGAAGCAATGGGATGAAACTGAAAGGGAGGAGACACAGATTAGATATTAGACAGTGAGGGCGATCAATGAGTGGAACAGGTTACCACAGGAGGTGGGGAGTTCTTCAATGGAAGTGTTCAAACAAAGCCTGGACAAATATCTGTCTGGGATGATTCAGTGAATCCTGCACTGAGCAGGGGGTTGGACCCAATGACCCTGGAGGTCCCTTCCAACTCTACCAGTCTATGAGTCAATTAATCTATGATTCTATGATTAATTTGGACTGATCTTTTTGCCAAAATTCAGTGAACCATCCAAACCAAAATTTTCAAAAATGCAATCATCACTACTTAGCAAGATCCAAATTTTGGATTTTCTGAAAACACTATAGTAAATTTGAATATTTCTGCAACCATTCAAAAAGTATTTCTGGTTGTTTTGAACAGTTATGCTCATGATGATATGAAAATCAAACTTTTTTTCTAAGGCCTCAAGGATAGCCATACGCAATTCTAACATTAGCATTAATTAAACATTGCTTTGTCCCAAAAAGGATACTAGAAATATCCAGGAGTGAGTGTGTCCGCCTTTGTCCCCATTGTAGTGCATGTCAATTTGTTTCCAGACTATCTTTCAAAGACAGATTTAAATGGCTCCTTGAAATGTTTGCATTGACCTCTGGGTTTTTTTCTGGTAGAGCAACAGCTGTTTTAAGTCTTCGGGCTTCTGACAAACCTTTGTGAGGGCTAGGCCAGAGCTGGCTGATCCCAGAACAAGATTAGAACAAATAGGAAATCTATGAATGTCTCTGTCACTGACATTGATTAAGAAGTCGTGTTCAATATGGTGCAGTGCAAGTTACATGGACAAATATTTGCCTTGGCCAATCCTGGAGGTATTTACTCCGCGGTCGGCAAATAGCATCTTCCTCCTTTTTATGTTGGATGGATGACAAAGCCGAGAAAACAGAATAGAAGGTAAGATAATACATTTGTATATATTTACCTCATTTCCACACTTGGTAATTGACTAATGTTTTTATATAGAGATTTCCCTCTAAATGGGTTTTCTGTCAACGCCTTTTTCAAAAACCCTATTAGTGTATTCTGAGTTAATAGAAAGGATTCCTCAATTTCAGATCCCTGGCAAATGGGGCCACTGTCCACATCCTCCATTATATTATCCATTGTTTTTCAGTGTAAATATATAGCACATCATTTTCATTGTCCCCTGTAGAACTAGTTTCATAGGAGATTAAATAACTTAGGTATTTATTAGACTATAGGAAGCAACCAGAGTCCATGAAAGAAGTGAACATGTTTCATCTTATATCCACTTTATGCCATGATTCTCTTACTATTACCATGCCCAAAGCAATTGCACCTACATCTCTACCCTTTGTATCTGGTTCCACTTCCATTATCCAAGTAAGCAGTGGCCAGACCAACCTAGGGCCACAGTTGAGTAACTTGACAATAACAATAGTCATTGGGTTTGGAGAAAGTCCCCTGCATCAGACAAGTCATGCAGCCTATAGATGCTGAATGTAGCACCAGATGGACTCCATCAAGAGCAGATTCTTAGACTTTATTTGGGGACACTTCATGCACCTCACGGTTAGTGAACCTAGGACAAATGGAATATCAGTCATACACACTTTCCTGTGATATTGGAGTTGGGTCTAGTGAGTGTACATATAAGACAAACACCCATATATTCTGCAAGTGGTGATCCACTGTCTTGGCCTCTTAGACTATGTACTATGTCCTTGTGTGGAGCAGCATCCTGGAGAGAGTCCCCTTGAGTAAGTGTTTCTGGTAAAGTGGGGTGTTTTTGGACCAGTTGCTGAAAATCTGCACTGTGAGCTAGTTGAACCTTGGAAGAGCTGCTGAAAGGACCAAGTTGTTAGCCATAACCCATTTCCCTTTGTTCTGTTCTGTTCAAGTGAGTGCCCTGTAACAGAGTATTAACCAGAGACTGTAACCAATAAGCTAAGTGCCCTGCAAAAAGACTGCAACAATTAAACAGTCTGCACTCAGTGAGAGACTAACTGCCAAGCTCTGTGCTTTCAGTAACCAACAATCTTGTACTCATTGTGACTGTAACCTCTATGCTTATGCTTTCAGTGGAGTAAAGTATTCTTAGGTTAACCTTTTGGTGTCCATCTCATGTATTGCGTAACTCTTGAGCGGTGCAGTCGAGGGCAAAACCTAGAATTCATCGTCTTATAGGGTGCTATTGGTGAATTGCACTATCTGGTTAATTTTTTCCTCTTGGTATGGCAGGTACCAGATCAAAGCAAACTTATGAATAAGCTGGTGGTTCAACAGAGGATCACCTGCTGTGGTCAGCTTCTGATAACAGCACTCGTTAGGTCAAACTAATGACACATACAATGAACTTACTAATGATGTTCATGGGAGGACTGGCTATCCTAATCATTTTAACAGTAGGCTTTAGGCAATCCAGTCCATCATCAAAGGGGGGAGTATTTATTTCTGCTGTAGGCTTTCCCTCTTCTATACATGCTTCTGGTTCTTGGCTTTCATATTGACCTCAGTAGACTGTGAAAGTTGCTTCTTACACAAGTGCTATAAAAATGTTGGTATGTTCACTCAAGAAACTCTTCATGCTGTATGGATGTGTTGCCCTATTTGTGGTTTAGGGTCAAGCTGGGTAAACAACTGTCCTGACAAAGGAATCATTCCCTGGGTAGTAATGCTGCCTGCAGACCCATTCTTGGCCGGCACGACAGGCGGCACGACCATCGAATAAGATCTTCTCCATGTAACATTATATCACTGAACAAATAAAAAATGGTCGCATTTTATAAGTGCTTTAAGAAAGAAAAATTCTTCTTCAAACCAGGTTCTTTTTTTAAGTGAGAAATAATTAGCAGGACACAAGTGACAATCTATCCCAGTGTAAAGCTCTCTGCCAGCTGCTGGGAAAAGGGGCTTCAAAGCTTCCCCCGGAATGTATGGCATAGATACAGAGCGCTGGTGGCAGCTGTACTGTGTGGAGTTGGTTTTCAGTCCACCACCATGTAATGGTAAACAGCAGTTCAATTTGTTTCACATCACTTAGGACAAGACACTGCTGATTAAGGAGCAAATGAAGGAAGGCAGGGGCATCTTGAGTCTTATTGTGTAAGGGACGTCTACTGCACATAGACCCATATCAACGAAATCCAACAATGTATTGGCATTGGGCAACTACACAAAATTTTGGAAGTACAGGTCCTAAATAATTAAAATACATGTGAGAAACAAACCTAGGGTGCTGCTCTCATCTCTTGTTGGAGGTAGAAGTGTGGTGTAACCCTCAGACCAGTTCATACCTCATGCTTGGTTGCTTGCTCCTTGCATTGCTCCCTACACATGCTACCACAAGGGCAAGCTCTATGGTATATATGCTGTTGGATAGAATAATGTACAATTAAAAAATGGCATTCCAATTCTCCAAAAAAACAGACAAATTAAAGGTTTTATCCCCTTTCATATACCATATTCAGCATAAATCATAGAATGGTAGAGTTGGAAGGGACCTCCAGGGTCATCTGGTCCAACCCCCTGCTCAGTGCAGGATTCACTAAATCATCCCAGACAGATATTTGTCCAGTCTTTGTTTGAACACTTCCATTGAAGGAGAACTTACCACCTCCCGTGGCAACCTGTTCCACTCATTAATCACCCTCACTGTCAAAACGTTTTTTCTAATATCCAATTTGTGTCTCCTGCTTTTCATTTTCATCCCATTGCATTTAGTCTTTCCTTGTGCAAATGAGAAAAGGGCTGATCCCTCTGCACTGTGACAGCCTTTCAGAGATTCGTAGACCGCTATTAAGTCTCCTCTCAGCCTTCTTTTTTGCAAGCTAAACATTCCCAGATCCTTTAACCGTTCTTTATAGGACATGATTTGCAGACCGCTCACCATCTTGGTAACTCTTCTTTGAACTTGCTCCAGTTTGTCGATGTCTTTTTTAAATTGGGGTGCCCAGAACTGGACACAGCATTCCAGGTGAGGTCTGACTAAGGAAAAGTAGAGGGGGATAATTACCTCACGTGATCTAGACTCTATGCTTCTCTTAATACATCCCAGAATTGTGTTTGCCTTTTTGGCTGCTGCATCACATTGTTGACTCATGTTCAGTCTATGATCTATTAGTATACCCAAGTCTTTTTCACATGTGCTGCTGCTTAGCCCAATTCCTTTCATTCTGTATATGCTTTCTTCATTTTTCTTGCCAAGATGTAGGACTTTGCATTTCTCCTTTGTTAAATAGCATTCTGTAAGCACTGCCCACTGTTCAAGCTTTTCTAGATCTTTTTGAATACTCTCTCTTTCTCTCTCTCTATCTCTCTTCCCTAGTGTTACTATTCCTCATAGCTTTGTGTCGTTGGCAAATTTGATCAGTTTTCCATCAATTCCCTCCTCCAGATCATTTAGAAAAATGTTGAACAACACTGGGTCCAGGACAGAGCCTTGTGGTACCCCACTTGATACATTCTTCCACTTGGATGTGCAGCCATTTATGACCATTCTTTGAATACAATCACTCAGCCAGTTGTGAATCAACCTAACAGTTGCCTTGCCAATCCCATATTTGGTCATTTTTTCAATAAGCATGGTATGAGATACCTTATCAAATGCTTTACTAAAGTCAAGATATCATCCAACTACCACATTTTCCTGATCAACCCAGGAAATTATATTTGTTTGACATGACTTGTTTGTTACAAACCCATACTGGCTCTGGTTAATTACTCCATTTTTATCCAAGCACTTGCATACATGCTGTTTAATAATTTGTTCAAAGATCTTTCCCGGTATAGAAGTCAGGCTCACAGGCCTGTAGTTTCCTGGATCCACCTTCTTCCTTCTTTTGAAGATAGGGACAACATTTGCCAATCTTCTGGGACTTCAGTTCTCCAGGAATTTTCAAAAATTATGGCGAGTAGTTCAGCAATTATTTTTGCTGCTTCCTTTGGTTTCCTAGAATGTAATTCATCTGGCCCTTGAGACTTGAATTCATTTAAGTTAGCTAAGTGGGAACACCACTAAGTGGGAATCACCATCTCTTTGCTTAAAGATAGCCTACATTCTTTTATTCCCCCAATGAAAGAGATAAGGCTCTCCTGGTTGGGACTTCCCTCTGTGAGCGAAAAGAGAACTACCACTCTGGTAGACTGCTTGTCCATACAGTACATGTATGAGGGTCACTCCAGAACTAATGCCTCCTGTCTCGTCACATTGGCATCCACCATCAGAAGATGTAGACCGTATGCCAATAGAGTTTGAACCTCCTTGCATTTTGTTGCAGTATGATAGATGGCAGCAGATAGGTAGTCTCACAAAATGGTAAGCAAAGGTGAATAATTGAATTCCTTCATGCAGGAAAAATTGCACCCGTTGACATTTATCGATGCTTGCTGGACGTTTACGGAGACCAGACTGTGGGTGTTAGCACAGTGAGGTGGTGGGTGGCGTGTTTCAACTGTGGCGACAGCAACATGGAAGACAAGCCACATTCCAGACAACCATACACAGCTGTCACACCATGAAATGAAGAGCATCTCAATCAACTCATCGACAGATTACAACCTGTGAACTGTATAAGCAGCTGAATATTGGCTTCAATGCATTGGAAGCAATGATCCAGCGATTGGCACTGATGAGCTGATCCAGGCACTCTTCATTTCATGGTGTAACACCTCTACATAGTCGTATGGAACATGACTTGTCTCACTGTGCTAACATCCACTGTTTGGTCTCCATAAGTATTCAGCAAGCTTCGATCATTGTCACTGGGAGCAATTTTTTTCTACTTAGAGGAAGTACATTACACAACTTTACTTTATACATATTTTCATGCCAGATGTCATATTGTTAGATTGCCTCTACTACCTTTTGTCAAATGGCAAAATTTACCAAAAATTGTCAGGAGCAGCCCTCAACTTGTACTCATAGAGTGGAATTGCTAGTGATTTCCTGCTATCATGGTCATATGTTTTCATATGGCATAGGGGCAAAGTTTTTGATAATGGAACAGCCAATTTTTTAGCACAGCTCTACTATTCCATTATACCTAACTGGTAAAAATCTGCTATATGGTTTGGTCATTTGAAAGACAGAGGGGCACCTCATGCTATAACACATATATGGTCCCTATAAAGCAGAAAATTACATATTGCTATAATACGTACCTCTTGGCACTCTGTATTCTGCTATATGGTGCCCAAGTCAGACAATATTGATTATTCAATGCTACGTGCAAAGTATTGGCATCTCTATGTAATGTACTTAATCTTATTCATTAACTTCCCGATGCCGTGCAAACATGAAATTTGGCACGAGCATTCTTTAGGTCCCAAATAGGAAAAGTAAAGGGGTCACAACTTGATTATTCAATGCTAATTGCCAAAGTATTGGCACCCCTATGTAATATAACTTCCCGAAGTAGTACAAACATGAAATTTGGCACAAGCATTCTTTAGGTCCTAAATAGGAATGGTAAAGGGATTACAACTTGATTATTCAATGCTAAGTGCAAAAGTATTGACACCCCTGTGTAATGTGCCTAATTTTATTCTCTAACTTCTCGGTGTCGTACAAACATGAAATTTGGCACAACCATTCTTTAGGTCCTAAAAAGGTAAAGTAAAGGGATCACAACTTGATTATGCAATGTTAATTGCAAAAGTAAGTGTACCCCTATGTAATGTAACTTCCCGATGTCGTACAAGCGTGAAATTGGCGCGAGCATTCTTTAGGTCCTAAAAGGGGTGTGTGGGAGAGGTGGCACATTCTGCAGAGGGACATCAGTACATGCAGCCTGAGGAGAATCTAACACTCCTCTATATGTACACATATTTTATTCCTCGGTTACTCTAAAGTAACTTTGACTTCATAAAATTTTCCATGCGAACAACACGTAAACACCTGTATCAAATTAACTCAGGCAAAGCTAATATATATTTATTAATACTACTATAACTGTGCTTCTTGTAGTCCATGGCTGCTGACAGAAGATCACTTCCTGGTTACAGGATTCATAAATCCCACCTCCAGGAAGCGATGGCTCTGATTGGTTCTCAAGCGCTATGTACAAGTATATACCTACTATAATAACAGAGAAGAAGCATAAGTATTACAGATAACTGCTATATACAGCAAACATAAGTGAGCATGCATGCTGAGTGTGCATGGTTGTATTCTAAGACTGAATGACCAGGGCAGGTCCAGATTGCAGCTGAGGAATCCCACGCGGAATTTAGCCCTGACCGCGGCGGGTGACCCTGAGTACCTGTCGTCGTCTTCGCTGGCGCCTTTGCAGACCTCTTTTCTTCCGGCTTCTCTGTACTGCAGATGGTCAGCATGGTTCAGTTTCTGCAATTCAAATCCACCTGTGTGAATTCAGCCTAAGTGTGATGTCTTTCAAGGTGTGCTATTTCTTTAGTGTGTGATTTAGGATTAGTGACTTTGGATTTAAGAACTTTGGAAGAGTCACTTGTATTTATTTAGTGCTTACCTTGTATTTTGGCATATCTTATTTTTTGTCCAATCTATCTGTACGATCCCCATTTAGAATAATATTAACCAACAGACCTGACAGAATAACAGGGGTGTGAGCTGGGGGGGGCACCTGGGAAATAGTGGCCATAATATAATAATTTCCATTTGTCTTTCAAAATGTAATTTTGTCAGGGAGCTACAAAAATACTAAACTTTAGAAAGGCAAAGTTTGACCAGCTTGGAGATGCTCTTAGCCTTATTGACTAAGACAATGCTCTCAGAAATAAAAGTAGAGACAATAAATGGGACATTTTTTAAAGCTATCTTAAATATTTATTGTGAGAGGTTCATACCTTACAGGAATAAAAGGGTTGTGAATAGAAGGAAATCAATGTGGCTCAATAAAGATATAAAGGGGGCAATAAACAACAAAAAGAAAATGTTTAAACTACTAAAACAAGAAGGCAGCCAAAGAGAGTAAAACTAACCCTAAACTGTTCTTCAATTATTCAAATCAAGTAATGTGATAGACAGACTGTTATTTCTTATATTTAAGGACTCAGTAGTGGCGGTGTCTGTTCCATTGGATTAGCGCATAGCCAATGTGGTGCCGATATTCAAAAAGGGGTTGAAAAGTGAACCTAGAAACTACAGGCCAGTAAGTCTAACTTCTATTGTGGGTAAAATGTTTGAAGGGTTTCTAAGAGATGCTATCCTGGAGTACCTCAAACAAAATAGCTGTATTACTCCATATCAGCACGGGTTTATGAGGGGTCACTCCTGTTAAACCAACCTAATCAGCTTTTATGAGGAGGTAAGTTCTAGACTGGATCGCAGAAAGTCATTGAATTTTATATATCTTGGTTTTTCCAAAACGTTTGATACTGTGCCACATAAAACGTTGGTATATAAAATAAGAATGCTTGGTCTGGGTGAGAATCTGTGTAAGTGGGTAAGTAACTGGTCTGTGATAGAAAGCAGAGGGTGGTTATAAAGGGCACATACTCTGATTGAGGTACCGTTACTAGTGAGGTACCACAGAGTGCAGTATTGGAGGGGGGCACTGTTATTATTGGGAAACCACTGTCCTCAGTATTAGAGGGATCACCATTACTAGTGGGGTACCACAGGGGTTAGTACTGTGCCCTATTCTTTTTAATATTTACTAATGACCTGGTAGAAGGATTGCAGAGTAAAATATCAATATTTGCAGATGATACAAAACTATATAAAGTAATTTACACAAGAGAGGACAGAATGTGGCTGTAAATGGATCTGGATAAGTTGGGGACTTAGACAGAAAAGTGGAAAATGAGGTTTAACTTTGATAAATGTAAAGTTATACACATGGGCAGAGGAAATACGCCACCATTACATACTAAATGGGAACCCACTGGGGAACATGGACATAGAAAAGGACTTGGGGATTTTAGCTAACTGTAAGCCTAATTGGAGCAACCCATGTCAGGCTGCTGCTGCCAAGGCAAATAGGATCATTGGATGCATCAAACACGATCTTTGGGACTCTATAGTGACAGAGTCTGTTCCACCGGATTGATGCATCGCCATTGTGGTGCTAATTTTCAAAAGTGGTCAAAAAGCGAACCTGGAAACTATTGACTATTAGGCCTCATGTCCATGGCATGCGTGGATTCCATGCAGGGAATCCCACACGGAATCCAGCACTGCTGCGGCCAGTGAGCTCTGCCTACCTGCATTTTTCCGGCAGCGGCATCTGTACGGATTTCTCCACTTCCGGGTGCAGTTTTTTTTTAATCTCCTGGTTTCCCACGGATCCGCCGCACGGCCGCAGTATCAGTTGTGAGTGTGCTGTGGATACGACTGCTTCCATTGACTTCAACGGAAGCCATTAGTGCGGGATCTGCAGAAAAATGGAGCATGCTTCAATTTGTTTTCCAGACCAAAAGATCCGCAAATCAAATCCGCATGTCTTAAACCATTTGCAGATGCCCATGCATCTCTATGGGCAGCTTGATTTGTGGGTGTCCCGTGAGTTGTTGGTGTCCCGCGTGGATTCCGCCAATCAAACCCGTTTGTGGACATTGGGTCTTAAGCTTTACTACTATTGTGGGTACCTCAAGGAAAGTAGCTGTATAACTCCATATCAGCACGGGTTTATGAGGGGTCGCTCCTATCAAACCAACCTGATCAGCTATGAGGAGGTAAGTTATAGACTGGACCGTGGAGAGTCATTGGATCTTAAGTATCTGGACTTTTCCAAAATGTTTGATACCGTGCGCATGAAAGGTTTGTATATAAAATTAGAATGCTTGGTCTGGGCGAGAATGTATGTAAGTGGGTGAGTAACTGGTCAGTGATAGAAAACAGGGGGGTTATTATTACATACTCTGATTGGGTCACAATTACTAATTGGGTACCACATGGGTCGGTTTTGGGCCCTATTTTTAATACATTTATTAACGACGTTGTGGATGTATTGTACAGTAAAATAGAAATATTTTCAGGAAACAAAACTATGTATCGTGATTAACACAGAAGAGGACAGAATGTGGTTGTAAAAGGATCTGGATATGTTGGGGGCAGAAAAGTAGCAAATGAAGTTTAACACTGATAAATGTAAGGTTCTGCACACGGGCAGAGGAAATACATGTCACCATTACACACTAAATGGGAAACTACTAGGGAACACTGACAGGGAAAACGACTTGAGGATTTTAGTTAACTGTAAGCTTAACTGGAGCAACCCATGTCAGGCAGCTGCTGCCAAGGCAAATAGGATCGTGGGGTGCATCAAAAGAGTTCTAGGGGCGCATGAAGAGAACATTGTTATTCCTCTTTACAAGTCCTTGTTAGATCACACATGGAATATTGTGTACAGCTTTGGCCACAGGTACTTAAGAAGGACATATCAGAGCTTGAGCGGGTACACAGGCAGGCAAGTAAAGTAACAGACAGATTGGGCGGACTACAATACTCAGAGTGGTTATCAGAATTGGGATTATTTAGTTTAGAAAAATAGACGGCTGAGTGGCGACCTAATAATTATGTATAGATATATCATTGAACAGTACAGAGATCTCTCCCATCATCTACTTATACCCTTCTGTGACTGTCAGAAGGGGGTATCATCTACATATAAAGGAAAAAAAAGGTTTCTACACCAACATTTTTTATTATAAGAGCAATGAAATTACGGAACTCTCTGCCTGAGCATGTGATGATGACTGTAGCATCTTACCAGTACTGGGTAGGAGCCACGGGTGTAGTAGTTGTGCAGATCTGGAGAGGTAATCAGGGACTAGCCAGAAGTCATCAACTGGGGTGGTCTCAGCAGTACAGAAGGATGAGGTGTGTAGCGTTGTCGGAAGGTAAGCCAGGAGTCGTTTTTGGGAAGTCTTCAAGTTATTTGCAGTGGAGAACGAGGAGAGGAGCTAGATCACAGCTGTGGAGAACAATAATTATGCAAGGAGTGGGTGGAAGGGTCAGGCTTATATAGGAAGTGCTAATTAGCAGCAGGGCGGGGCCAGGACAGAGAGGCAGGAACTAGATCAGGAGCCAGGACACTACTATGATCAGCAGAGGAGCTTCTCTAGCAAGCTGGATAGCTCACTGGGGGGAGAAACCATCCAGAGAACAGGAGGTCCCAGGTTTGATCCCTCACAGTGGGTCCATCCTTCAAGGATGGCCTCTGGACATCCCAGGGCCTGGTTTACCTGCGTACTTTTTATGAAATTCCCTTGTGAGCTTGGGGGCATGTGCATGTTGGTCTGGCTCCATGAGTTCTCCTCTGGCCCATATCCCTGCTACTGCACCAGATTCTGTAGCCTTCCTCTGTGCCTTCTGGAGTCAAGGATTTTTTCCACTGTGAACTTGTCTTGGCCCTGAATCTTTACGGGAGAAGGAGGTGATTGATGTTTTGCCACGAACGTATTTTCCCAGAATAGTTTTAGCAGGTACACATGGTAAACAGGGTAAATTCTTAGGCTTCCCAGGAGCTTCAATCGAAAAGCTACCTGGCTGACCCTCACAGAGACTGGGAAGGGCACAATGAATTTTTGCCCAAGTTTGGGAGAGGGTACATGGGTCTTCAGATTTTTAGTGGATAACCACACCTTTTTTCCAACTAGGAAGGTAGGAGCTGCCTGATGGTGTCGGTCAGCAGACTCTTTATAGGCATTCTGGGCTTCCAGTAAGGCTTCTTTCAGTTCCTTTTGAATTTCCACCAATGCTGCCAGTCTGTGATTGACCGTTGTGACAGGAGTTTTAGTAGGAAGACCAGGAATGAAAACGAGGTGCGTCCCATAGTTGGCAAAGAAAGGCTCTGCGTGGTAAAACTATGTTGGGCATTATTATATGTGAACTCTGCCATCGATAAATATCCACCCAATCATCCTGTAGATGGGAGATGAAGCAGTGGAGATATTGCTCCAGGGTCTGGTTAGTTCTCTCAGTTTGGCCATTAGTTTGTGGATGAAAGGCAGAGGAGAGACTCACAATAGTTCCAGGGCTGTGCAAAAGTGTCTCCAGAATTCAAGGTGAACTGAAACCCTCTGTTCGAGACGATATCATCCGTAATTCCATGTAGTCGTAAAACTTCCTGGATCATCAAGTCCGTGATGTGGTGGACGGTGGGAACCTTTTCTATGAGGACATAGTGATCCATCTTCGTTAGTCAGTCCATGACAATAAAGATGGTAGCCATTCCTTTCGAGGTGGGTAGGTCCACTACAAAGTCCATCAAAATAGATCCCCATGGCTTGGATGGTATTGGCAGAGGTTGTAGGAAATCCAGAGGGCGAGCTTTTGGCGTCTTATTCTGGGCACATACCTCGCAAGAGATAACATATTTCTTCACATCCTTCCTTCAGTTGGGCCACCAGAAGGAACAAAGCAAGAATTCCAAAATCTTTGTGACCCCCGAGGTGACCGGCCACCTTGGAATCGTGGACCAGTTTAAGGACTTCGAGTCAACCAGCCTCGGGAACGTATAGTTGATGTTCTTGCCTCCAAAGTCCATCTTTGAAAGAGAGCTTCGCATCCTTAGAAGTATGACTCAGGAAAGGGTCACTTTCGTAGAGCCCCTTAAACTTTGTTAGGAGGTCCTCAAAATGCAGAATACCTAAAAAAAATTTGGGGGTACAGAATTGTGTGTTCTGTATTTAACTTCTCTTCAGGCTCTGAAAATATCTTGGACAATGCATCTGCCTTGCCATTTTAGTAATCGGGGTGGTGGGACACAACAAAATGGAACCTGGAGAAGAACAGGGCCCATTGTGCTTGTTTCGCAGATGACCTCTTGGCAGTATGGAGAATATCTAAATTTTATGGTCCGTAAGAACCATTACTGGATGATGGGCTCCTTCCAAGAGGTGTCTCCATTCAATGAAAGTCACCTTGTTGGCTACAAGTTCCTTGTCTCATCATCATAGTTTTTTTTTTGCAGTGATAGGGTGTGGAACAGAAATGCACAAGGATGTAGTTGCATCTTGTTTCTGACTTGTTGTGATAGGATAGCTCCCACAGCTGAGTCGGAGGTGTCCACCTCCATGACAAAAGGCAATTCTGGTCTTCGGTGGATCAGTACTGGTGCTGAAGTAAACAGAGTCTTTAGTTTATCCAAAGCAACTTGTGCCTATGGGGACCAGGAAAACGTGTGCTTTCTTTGTGAGGGAGATGCTGGGAAAGATGCCTTTTTGAGAAATTCTTGATAAATCTTCTGTAGAAGTTTGCGAAACCAATCAGGTGCTGTACGTACTTAAAATTTCTTGGAATAGGCCAATCCATGATGGCTTTAATCTTGCTGGGATTCATACGTAAGCCCTCTGTGAAGATAATGTATCCCAGGTATTGCATTTGGGTCTGTTCAAACTCACATTTTTCTAACTTCATGTGGAGGTTATTCTTTTGGAGTCGTTCCAAGACCACCAGAACATGCCTGTGATGTTCCTGCAAATTGTCAGAGAAGATGAGGATGTCATCGAGATATGCCACTATGAATTGATCCAATAGGTCTCGAAATACGTCATTGATAAAGTGCTGGAAGGTAGTGGGAGCTTTGCAGAAACCGAACGGCATCACTGGAGATTCAAAGTGTCCATATCTTGTTCTGAAGACCGTCTTCCATTCATCTTTGGAATGGATCCATACCAGATTATATGCTCCTCTGAAGTCCAGTTTAGTAAAGACCTTGGCTGCCTGAAGCCTCTCCAGCAGTTATGGGATTAATGGGAGAGGATATCGATTCCTAATTGTAATCTTGTTTAGATCCCGGTAATCGATGCATGGTCGAAGAGTAAAATCTTTCTTTTCAACGAAGAAAAAGGGAGCTCCTGCAGAGGAAAAAGAGGGCCGGATGAAGCCCTTCTTTAGATTTTTATCCAAATGTTCCCGAAGGGTCTTTAAGTTCTGATAAGTTATGGATACGCCTAAATGGAATAGAAGATCCAGGGAGCAGCTCAATAGGACAATCATATGGCCAGTGAGATGGCAGCTGGTCAGCTTTCTTCTTGCTGCAAACATCCCTGAACATCTGGTAGTGAACTGATAATTTCTCAAAGTCCTGTTGACCATCCTCGATGTCTTGCACTGGTTTAGGGGGGGATGGTGCCATCTGGTAGTTCTCCTTACAGTGTTCTGAAGGGAAGGCAATAGTCCTGGTTCCCCAGTTGATAGAGGGATCATGGGTAGAGAACCAGGGGATCCCAAGAATCACCGGAAATTTAGGGGATGAGATGCGCTGGAAGCTAATTGTTTCTTGATGATCAAGGTTCACGTGGAGCTCCAGTTCAATTGTCTCCTGTGTGATAGGACCCGGGGACAAGGGTGACCTATCCACTGTTTCCAAATCGAGCAGTATAGGCTTAAGTCTGGTTACAATCTTTTTGTCACAAGCAAATCTTAAGTGCATGAAGTTACCTCCCGCTCTGGAATCTAATATCGCTGAGCAATGTGTCTTCTGATTACTCGTTAAAATCTCTATTGGGAGGACAAAATGGTGGAGTGGGAGAAGGGTTTTCACACTGTCTTGAACTACTGATGCAAAGGTATGTTTGGTGGCATCCTTTTGTTTCATAACAGCTGGATTGGTGATGGTCTTGACGTTGGCTAGAGCAAAAGTCCTTTGGAACTTATTTCGACAATTTAGGGCATAATGTCCCGAGCTTCAACAATAAAGGCATAGATTTTCAGCCCAGCGCCTTTCTTTTTCAGTGGGGGAGAGGGGTTTGTGGATTACATCAACCTGCATTGATTTAGGTGCGGCTTCAGTCCTTGATTGGGGACTCAACATAGATTGACTGAAGGAGCAAGGGGTGCTGGTGCCCAAACCTCACAGTCTATCTTTTTGCCGCCTGGAAAGTTTCTGGTCAATCTGGATGCATAGCTGACTGAAGGTTATCAGGGGGCTTCACTCTGGCAAGTTCATCCTTTTCCCAGTGGCATTGTTTCTGTTGTGCAGCTGGATTCCACATGGTACCATTCACCCAGTGAAGAAAATTCCACCGTATACTCTACCATGGAATGCCTCTCTTGTTGTTGGTTATGTAACCTCCCTTTAGCTGTGGCACAACGGTTTGGATTTTCAAAGATTTGACCAATAGCTGTCATGAAGGCATCAAGACTGTCGAGAAGATTGCTATTGATCTCTATGTATAGTGTAACCTATGCAAGCGCCTCATCAGTGAGGGGGTTAATGATAAAAAACACATTTTTCCTGTCGCTGGTAAACAAGGTGTGCTGCACCCCAGAAATGATTCTGGAATTGATTAAGGAAGTCTCTATACTGACGACAATCCCCACCGAATATTGCGGGCAGTGACATGCGGACATTAGAGCCTAAGTGATGCAAATCCAGAAGTTGCCTCTGTAAACTGATTATTTCCTTCTGTTGATCCAGTTCCAGGGTCTATAATCCAGCAACTTCTCTTGGTAGGAGGCACAAAATTCCTGGAGCTCTGTAACTTGCTTCCGCAGGACTCCATGTTTGGGTGTGATTATTTTGTAGCATCTGACCGACACTAGATAGGAGCCACGGGTGTAGAAGCCGTCCAGTTCTGGAGAGGTAATCAAGGACGAGACAGAAGTCAGCAATGGGTGGTCTTAGTATGCAGTACAGAAGGATGAGGCGGGTAACCTAGTCCAATGGAAAGCCAAAAGTCAGTAACGCGTGGTCTAGGTATGCAGTACAGAAGAATGAGATAGGTAGTGTTGTTGGGAGGGAAGCCAGGAGTCATTTTCGGGAAGTCTCCAAGTCACTTGTATTGGAGAAGGAGGGGAGGAGCTAGATCAAGGCTGTGGAGCACAATAATCATGCAAGGAGTGGGTGGAAGGGCCAGGCTTATATAGGAAGTAATAATTAGCAGCAGGGTGGGGCCAGGACAGAGAGGCAGGAACTTTATCAGGAGTCAGGACAATGCTATGATCAGCAGCTGAGCTTGTTCAGCAAGCTGGATAACTCACTGGGGAGATAAACTGTCTGGAGCACAAGAGGTACCAGGTGTGATCCCTGACAATAGGGAACTCAATAAAAGAGTACAAGAGGGGCCTGGATGTCTTTCTCAAGTGTAATAATATTACATGTTATATCACAAATTACTTCAGAAAGGTCAGTCATCCAGGGATTATTCCGATTGCCAGATTGGAGTTTAAGGGGAAAATTGGCTACCTCATTGGAGTTTTTTTGCCTTCTGCTGGATTAACATTGGGGGGTATAATAGGCTGAACTGGATAGACATTTGTCTTTTTTCATCCTGACATACTATGTCACTATTATACTACTAATATTGCCCCCTATGCACAAGAATATGGCACTAGACAAAGTTACTGCTACAGATAATTGCATTCAAATGAATACATTCAGTGTTGAAGAGATGAATAGTGGAACTAAAATGTGCTCAAATCCACTGAACAGACAGACAAGTGATGCAGAACCCCCAGGAATGAGTGACGTGTAGAGAAACATCAGTACTACAATTACATCCTTAAAGCTCGGAAAGTGAAATTTCTATGAGAATAGAATGACAGAAAACATCAAAATCAGCAGAAAGATCAAGTAAAAATAAAGTAACCTTTCATTTCAGCCACAGTAAAGGTCATTTGCAGCCTTGTATAAGCATGGGTCTCTGATAAAGTTACATCACAATGTGCCCAGAAAGCTGTAGGAATCACAGCAGTCTATATTCTGTATGGTCAGCATTGGACATAGCAGTAATATTAATGCTGTATATACATCTGAACACCTAATATAATGAAGAACTCCCATCATGTCCCTTATTGTGTCTTGTTTCCCCCACTATATCTGTGGGGCAGATAGCTGATCAGTAGAGTTGTTTGTAGTTTAGAATCCCTCTTTCTTATTAATGCGCTAACGTTCTGGTTTGTGTGTGAGGGTTTATGCTTCTACATAGTATCCAAGCTGTACAGACACCATAAAGTAAGGGTTAAGGTGCCCATGCATATTAAGGAGAGTGATTTCAGCAAGATGGGCCAACTATCTAATGTGTACATAGTATCCCGACTCTCTCTTGATGGAAGATGTTGGGGGGAAAAAGGATTGGGCATGTTGAATTTCAATATGTCCAATCCATTGTTACTTCAATATTTAAAGGTAGCTTTACAAGGGTACACAAGTGTCTGACAGCCATCAACAGATTGTCGCTCTTGAGCTTTCACACAGGAGTGATAGTTGTTCAGAGAATGGTGGCGGAGCATGCCGGAGATCTCTTCCGGCCCATCCGACTCCATTGACAGAAAACAGGCAATTATTCATAGAGGAATGACTGCCTGTTTACATAAGCCAACAAGTGAGCGATTTCTCACTTAGTGCCCTGTAGGTGTTTCCAGCAATGATTCGCCCTATGTAAAGGTACCTTAAGCCACTGCTATCAAGCATTTGGCCACCAACTATTGAACGTATATTTACCCCTTAGGTCTCATGTCCACGGGGAAAATCAGGCCCGCTACAGATTTTTCATGTAGAATCTGTAGCTGGTCCCTCCTGCCCCGCGAACATGAGGCCTAAAAATCAGAATAAACTCACCTGCTCCGGACGATGTGGATCTTTCTTCCTTCCTTCGGCCAGATCTTCTTTCTTTGGCCCAGCGGATGTGCTCGACACACCGGCGGCGTGCCGCGCGCATGCGCCGGGCACATCCGCCGGGCCGAAGAAAGAAGATCCAGCCGCAAAGAAGGGAAGAACCGCATCGTCCGGAGCAGATGAGTTTAATTCTGGTACGGGTCTCCCGCGGATCCGGACGGCTTCCACAGGCTTCAATAGAAGCTTGCGGGAGCTGCCCCCGCGGGAGACCCGCATGAAAATGGAGCATGTCCATTTTTTTTCCAGCACACGAATCCGCGCCTGACAGGAAAAATGACATCCGCAGGTATTTAACTACCTGCGGGTTTCCAATACATCCCTATGGGACGCGGATCCGCGTGCGGGAGAAACGCTGCGGATTTAAAGCCCGTGGACATGAGGCCTTAGAAGACAGAAGGAGAACTGGAGCCTCTGGATGTGACTCCTTATGGACCAACCAATTGCTTTTGTATTTTTCATCACTGCATTCCAAGAGCCATAACTTTTTACTTTTTCTATCACTTTTGCAGTATGATGGCTTGTTTTTTTGTAGAAGGAGTTGCATTTTTTCAGAGGGGACCATTTTGAGGAACATCTACTTTATAGATTAGCTTTTATTAATGTTTTTAGAAAGGGAATGGAAAAACCAGTAATTCCTCCAATGTTTTTTGCATACTCACCGTGTGATATACATTCCATGTGTTATTTATTCTATGGTACAAATTTAGTGACAACAATTATGTATAAGTTTTTTTTACATTTTATTATTGTTGTGTAATTAATAAAAAAAAAACTGATTTTCTGTAAAAAAAAAACAATGTTATTTTTGTGTGTTGCGTTCTGAAAGCTATAATTTTTTTAATTTTCTGTTGACTTAGCTGTATAAGGGCTTATTTTTGGGTGAAGAGTTGGAGGAGTTATTGGCACCATTTTGGTGTACATGAAATATAATTGAGTGATTCTTTTAGAGTGGGTCGCACCAGAGCCTAGCATGCATGATGCAAAAAGTAAATGTTGTGTGTGAATGTAGACCCTTACTGCCTCAAGGTCTCATAACTTTCAAAGACTCCAAAATGAAACAATCGCACCACAGGCTCTTGAAATAAGATGCATTGCACACGAAAGTGTTATTTCATTCCGTATTAAAGGTTCCACATACAGGCAAGGATTCAAACACAATAACATGGGGAATCCTTTTAGCCCCCCTATTCTTCCCAGTCTGTCAGGTACTATGTGGAATGCCTCTATCAATCCTATGTAACGTGCAACAATTGTTTTGTTTTTGAGTCTTAGAATATAATTTAGTGATTAACTTTTACCAATTTTTGTGGTGTGTATATATTACCATTAGAGATGAGCGAACGTACTTGTAATGAGTACTTACGCACCCGAGTACCGCCATTTTCGAGTACTTCAGTACTCGCGCGTAAAGATTCGGGGGGCGCCGGGGGGCGGGGAGAGGCGCGGCGGTGCGGGGGGTAGCAGCGGGGAACAGGGGGGAGCCCTCTCTCTCTCCCCCCCACTCCCCGCTGCAACCCCCCACGCCGCCACGGCGCCCCCCGAATTTTTTCGCCCGAGTACGGAAGTACTCGAAAATCGCGGTATTCGGGCGAAAAAGGTGCGGGGCCGAGCACGTTCGCTCATCTCTAATTACCATCATAGTTTTAGTAATCTATTAGTTTTTCAGCGGTGGCTAATTTGGAGTCTTTTTTTTTCTAGGTCCCTAGCTGACAAGTTACCTATCAACATCCAGCAATTGCATTGTGGGCATTGATGGGCCGACAGAGAGAATTTCTTCCATCTGTGAAACTCTTTAGGTGCCACAGTCTCTATTGTCAATGGCATCTAAGTAGTGGATTAGCTGTCATTGGTAGAGTCACTCGTCATGATCAGCCGTTGGGTAATATCGGGACAATTTTCTCAGAATCTGATCAGCCTGACCTGTTTTTTTGGGAAAAAACGCTCAAAAATCAGCTCTCCTATAATACATTTTGGATGGTGGTGGTGGTGGTGCCACCTCTTCAATGAATGTGGCTTCATGGTTAGCACTGTTGCATTGCTCAACAAGGACAACATCTGCATAGACTTAGAACCCCAGCAAGGGAGAAACAAGTATTGTAGCTCAATTGTTAGCAATTCTGCCTTACAGTGCTGGAGTTCTAGATTGAGATCTGTCCAAGGACAACATCTTTATGAAGCTTTTATGTTCTTTGTGTTTATTTTTCTCCTCTGGAGAAGAAAGAACAAGTGTGGTGGCTCAGTTGCTAGCTCTGCTGCCTTGCAGTGCTGGAGTTCTATGTTCAAATCTAACCGAAGGCAACATTTGTATCAAGTTCTTTAAAGTCCATGCAGATATTGTCTTTGAGATTTGAATCTATGACTCCAGCATTACACGGGGAGGGGGGTGGGAGTGGAAACAGGCTGAACTGGATGGACATTTGTCTAATTTCAACCTAGCATACTATGTTACTATGTTACAAGGTAACGGCAAAAACACACGGTTATATGTGCAACTACGCTCAACACTATGGAGCGTAGTAGCGCATCAATGTTTTTTTTTCTTCTTCTCAGGCTGTTCAAACTCCATGCCATAGTACGGAAGTTTGAATAAAAGAGCGAGAAGATTGGTCCTTAGTATTTACTGCGTGTAAGAAAGATAGGGCAAGTCCTATCTTTTCTCGCTTCTACTATTAATGGTCGAGATACTTCTCGTTAGGAAGAGTAGGGAACATTTTCTTAGGGAAATGTATCGTTTCTCCTTAGGAAGAGGACAAGTATATTATAGCAGCAATCAAACAATTGCAAGTTTAAGTCCCCTAAGGAACTAAAAAAAATCATATAAAACTTAAAGGAGATGTCCCGCGCCGAAACGGGTTTTTTTTTTTTTAAACCCCCCCCCCGTTCGGCGCGAGACAACCCCGATGCAGGGGTTAAAAAAACCACCCGCACAGCGCTTACCTGAATCCCGGCGGTCCGGTGACTTCAATACTTACCGCTGAAGATGGCCGCCGGGATCCTCTATCTTCGTGGACCGCAGCTCTTCTGTGCGGTCCACTGCCGATTCCAGCCTCCTGATTGGCTGGAATCGGCACGTGACGGGGCGGAGCTACACGGAGCTACACGGAGCCCCATAGAGAACAGCAGAAGACCCGGACTGCGCAAGCGCGGCTAATTTGGCCATCGGAGGCCAAAAATTAGTCGGCACCATGGAGACGAGGACGCTAGCAACGGAGCAGGTAAGTAAAAAACTTTTTATAACTTCTGTATGGCTCATAATTAATGCACGATGTATATTACAAAGTGCATTATTATGGCCATACAGAAGTGTATAACCCCACTTGCTGCCTCGGGACATCTCCTTTAAGTCAAGTTACATTTTTAAAAATAAAAACAAAAAGCCTTTTTTTTATTTTCTACAAAATGATCAAAAGAATTAAAAAAGCATAATTCTCATCTTCACATATGAAAAAGTATCACATTATTTATCTCACATGGTGAATGCTAGAAAAAGAAATAAACAATGCCAGAATTGCTGTTTTTTGGTCACCTCTTCACTACCAGTAAAAATTGAATGAGAAATGATCAAAAAGTCTTATAACAAAGAATGGTAGCAATAAAAACTAAAGTTCTATAGTTCGATAGCAAAAAATGCACCTCCCCACACCGCCCCCCATTGACAGAAAAATTATAAAGTTATGGGGCTCAGAATATGATGACAAAAAACAATTTTCTCTTTAACAAAAAGTCCTTATTTGGCTATGCCAATGGAAAAATAAAGTTATAGTTTTTGGAACGTGAGGATGAAATTAAAGGGGTTGTCCCACGCAAGCAAGCGGTGTTAAGCACTTCTGTATGGCCATATTAATGCACTTTGTAATATACATCGTGCATTAAATATTAGCCATACAGAAGTTATACACTTACCCCCTCCGGTGTTGGCGTCCCCGTCTCCATGGCGCCGACTGAAGCGGAGCGGCCCCATTCAACAGAACAGAAGAGAAGACTGCGCAAGCGCGTCTAATCGAGGGAGAGGGCGGCTTCAGTTGGCGCCATAGAGACGGGGACGCCAACACCGGAGGGGGTAAGTGTATAACTTCTGTATGGCCAATATTTAATGCACGATGTATATTACAAAGTGCATTAATATGGCCATACAGAAGTGCTTAACACCGCTTGCGCACGCGGGACAACCCCTTTAAAGAAAATCCCAAAAAAAGCCGGTAGCTCAAGGGTTATATTTTTTGCATTGAGATTTATTGAAAACTTTTGATTGATCCTTGTGAATTATTCAATCAATCTCAACAATGCAAAAAATATAACTTTTGAACTACCGGCCTTAATTCGAATTTCCATTTTTGTTTATGAACGGTTAAAGGATGTGGGAATGTTTAGCTTGCAGAAAAGAAGGCTGAGAGGAGACTTAATAGCGGTCTACAAATATCTGAAGGGCTGTCACAGTGCAGAGGGATCAGCCCTATTCTCATCTGCACAAGGAAAGACTAGAAGCAATGGGATAAAACTGAAAGGGAGGAGACACAGATTAGATATTAGAAAAACTTTCTGACAGTGCGGGTCATCAATGAGTGGAACAGGTTACCACAGGAGGTGGTGAGTTCTCCTTCAATGGAAGTGTTCAAACAAAGGCTGGACAAATATCTGTCTGGGATGATTTAGTGAATCCTGCAGTGAGCAGGGGGTTGGACCAGATGACCCTGGAGGTCCCTTGCAACTCTACCATTCTAGGATTCTATGAGTATGATAGCTTTATGATTTGAAGGCAAAATCTGAAGTACATTTGCTACATGTCAGAAATTGGATAATGTTAGAATTCGGGCTCCTGCACACTTGGGTTTTTCTTGCGCTTTTTTTTCGCGCGATATCGCTGTGTTTTTCACGCGATTGTCAATGGGACTTTCTAATGTTAAAAACGCATCGCAAGTTGGTGCTTTGCAATTTTTGTGTGATGCATTTTTAACATTAGAAAGTCCCATTGACAATCATGAGAAAAATGCAGCGATATTGCGTGAAAAAAACGCGCAAGAAAAATGCAAGTGTGCAGGAGCCCTTACAGTGGTAATCCAAGATTAGAAAAACTTGACTGCTCCTTCCTTCCTTCCACGATGTCTTTCCACACGTGGTATTTAGTATTGCTGTTCAACTCCATTCATTTCAATAAAGCTTAACATCACGCCAGCATCTGAAATCATCCAAAAAAGATAGTCCAAAAGCTAGATTAGTAGCAAATATGCCTGCCGCTCTTGAGCTTTTAAGGTACCCTAATACCTTCAACAACTGATGGACGAATGATCGTTCCTTCAATAGCGGTTTCCTCTGGCTGCCCCAATACACATTAATATTTGGCTTGGGTGAATATTTGTATGCTTAGGGAAGTAAATTGCAGCCAAAGACCTCTGGCGGCAGCTTATCTGTCATGGAACAAAAGGATCGTTTGTTGAAATTAAACGTGCCAATCCTTTGTTTCCGCAACATCACCTGTCAGGCAAAAGATCATCCGCCCCAATATACATTAGCGAGTTGTTCAGCTATGCCAATATCAGTGGCTTCAGAGTTAGTGTAGAAGGAGAAGTTTGCGTTCCTGGAAAACTGGGCTAACTTTGCTGTTTGCTACAGGTTCTATTATAGAGATGGTCTGCATTTCAATGAGGAGGGTTCAGCTGTGCTGAGGGAGAAGATGACTAGAAGGTTGGAGGAGTGTTTAAACTATAGGCTAGGGGGGGACCAGAAAGATAGAGAAGAAGACAGTATAGACAATGACCTGGGACTAAGTAATGGAAATGGGAGTGAAGCGGTGGGAGGGGTTAGTACAGTTAGAACTGGCAGAATAGTTGATAGGGATACACTTAAAATTTAAAAAAAATAACCAAAACCTTCTAAACTTTATGGTGACTAATGATAGAAATCTGACCAATAAGGTTGTTGAACAGGAAGTAACAATGTCTGAGGAAAACTACAACATAGTGGGAATTATGGAGACCTGGTTGGATGAAAGCTGTGACTGGAGGGTGATCTTACAGTGTTACAGTCTGTTCTGGAGGGATCGTAAAAAACGGAAAGGAGGACGGGGTTGTCTTTATGTAAAATCTTGTTTTAAGTCCACATTACGGGAAGATATATCTGAGAGAGATGAACATGTGGAGTCTCTATGGGTAGAAATACACGGAGGGAAAAAGCCACCAAAAATCTATTACTAAGGCAAATAGATGTAGTAGCAAATCACAATGAGGTAATTATTATGGGAGACTAAACTCTCCACTAAATGTCACCAGTTTAACCCAGGAAGTAGTGCGGAGTCATCTTAAAAAGATTAGAATAGACAAACAGCTGGGTTCTGATGGTATACACCCCCGGGTTCTAAGGGAATTTAGCAATGTGATAGACAGACTGTTGTTTTTTATATTTAAGGACTCAATAGTGACGACGCATAGCCAATGTGGTGCCGATATTCAAAAAGGGGTTGAAAAGTGAACCTAGGAACTACAGGCCGGTAAGTCTAATTTCAATTGGCGGTAACATTTTTGAAGGGTTTCTAAGAGATGCTAACGTGGAGGATCTCAAGGAATGCAGCTGTATAACTCCATATCAGCATGGGTTTATGAGGGGTCACTCCTGTCAAACGAATCTGATCAGCTTCTATGAGGAGGTAAGTTCTAGACTGGATTGGTTTGATACTGTGCCACATAAAAGGTTGGTATATAAAATGAGAATGCTTGGTCTGGGTGAGAATGTGTGTAAGTGGGTGAGTAACGGGTCAGTGATAGAAAGCAGAGGGTGGATATAAATGGTACATACTCTGATTGGGTCACTGTTCCTAGTGGGGTACCACAAGGGTCAGTACTGAACCATATTCTTTTTAATATATTTAGTAATGACCTGGTAGAAGGATTGCACAGTAAAATATCAACATTTGCAGAAGATACAAAACTGTATAGAGTAATTTACACAAGAGAGGACAGAATGTGGTTGTAAATGGATCTGGATAAGTTAGGGGCAGAAAGGGGGCAAATGAGGTTTAACACTTATATATGTAGGGTTATGCACATGGGTAGAGGGAATACATGTCACCATTACATACTAAATGGGAAACCACTGAGTAACACTGACATGGGAAAGGACTTGGGGATTTTAGTTAACTGAAAACCTAACTGGAGGAACCAGTGTCAGGCAGCTGCTGCCAAGGCAAATAGGATCATGAGGTGCATCAAGCACGGTCTAGGGGCACATGACGAGAACATTGTTCTTTCTCTTTACAAATCAATAGAAATTAGTTATGTAGCTTAGAAAAAAGATAGCTGAGGGGCGACTTAATATATCAGGGGACAATACAGAGATCTCTCCCATCATTTATTTATACCCAGGATTGTGATTGTAACAAGGCGGATTTTAATTTTTGGATGTGTATTTTTATACTATAATGCACTGGCACTGGCATGCCCTAACAAAAAAGGCAATATGGGCTGACAACACTGCGGTCCTCTCAAAGAAAAAAGTTGTTCACAGCTTATATCTGCCCATTGAGATACTGAATGACAACTTGCTCCCATACCCAATACTTTGTCAACAGAAGTCATCAGGATCTGCAGGCAAACATCTAATGTTTATGGCCAACTTAAGGTCACAGTGTCCCAAGGGGGTAATGATCACCTGGGGTGCAATAATAAATTCAGTCTCATCCTGTGTTGCTTCTAACAACACCCAGTAGTATTGTATTCAAGATCCCTCCATCCTGAAGGAAAGTGTGAGCTGAGCTCCTGACACCAGCAGTGGTGGGATTCTCACCTTCTCCTCCTCAATGAGACACCACCAAGCCCTTCTCTTCAAACAATGACATATACAGATGTCTATCTGATCCCATTATTAGACATGGCGGGAATCTGGTTGGTTGTATCTTCTTATGTATACAAACTAGTAACACCCAGCAGGGTATAAAGGAAAAAGTTTCATATGCATAGGCGAAACTATTACACAACTCCTGCGAGAGCAATACATCATTAATACTAAGCTTAGGTCTCAATTTTATGGTGAGAAAATTAATATTAGCCAATAAGTTATTAATCATTATAATAATGATAGCTTTATATAATTACACAACTCTTGGCCAAAGAAAAACTACTGCCATGTAACTGTGCCTGCCAAGGACCAACCAGTGAGGCTCGAAGGATGGTAGAACCTAGAGAGGCCAACATGACTAGGTTTGGAGAGAGGGTTGTGGGACTGAAGGTCTTAAGCGGTTGTTTTACAACATGAAACCCTTATCACTTTATAGATGGTGCGAAAATCTGGACAACGAATGAGTGCGGGAGATTGCCAAAATGTTTGAACATGGTAATCTCCAGTGCTGACATTGAAGTGAACAGAGCGCGGACACGCCTGTGCGACCTCCGCTCCATTCGCTTAGAGACCCTTGTGGTCGGGATTGGTGGGGGTCCCAGATGCCGGGATCAGAGGTGTCAGACCTCCATCAATCATAAAGTTATCCCCTATCCACAGGATAGAGAATAACTTTATAACTTGGTACAACCCCTTTAATCAACTACAAGCCAATTAATGTTAACACAAGGCTCCCTTTACACTGGGATCTCCACATTAGCAAAATAAGAGAAGTGGAAGGCAGACTGAGGGTCAGATGGGTAGGATCATCAAGATGCACTAGAATGGACTGTTAATAGTATGGCACAGTGACATGAAGCTGGGGCCTGTCTTGCTCTTGTTATGGGGCCTCCTCTCCACTATATTGACCTCTGCATATAATTGTGAAAACTTTGAAAATACATGACTTAGTTTATCTTGTACTAATCCTGTACACATCCTACAGAGCTTTATTAACAATTCTGCAGGCTTCAGAGCTGAAATCTACCAATGTTTTTTGTTGGCTTCTTCTGGTGATTTGCATTATGAGACATTTAGGGCTAACTTCCACGGCCGGATTTCTGACGCGTTTCACACGGTGGAAATCCGCAGTATTATTCCACAGCCATTAGGGTCTATTGAACCTAATAGGTTTTTGCCTTGCAATGTTGAAAGAAATTGCGGCATGTTCTTTTTGCCGCAGAAAGACGTAAGGCCGGCTTCCATTATAATCAATGGAAGCCGTCCGTCACGCGATACTTCCGCTATGGGCACAGCAAAAGTAACGCGTGATTACGTGTCACCGTCCACCGCCGGCGCGTCATGCGCTGCGCATGCGTGCCAGCTCGCCGGAGGGCACTCTCGTGGCAGATCCAGAGAGGTGGGTATGGGGTCTTTGTGGGGCGCCGTGTTGGACTCCGCTGTGATATTCTGCTGACGGAGTCCGACATGGCCATGGGCAGGAGGCCTTAGTCTTTATACCAGGCTTTGTACTGTAATCTGATGCAAGAAAGCTGACAAGCTTGTTGGCTGTTTACAGAAAGAAACAGTGGAATTGTGAATGCAGCTCTGGAGTATAATACAGGCTGTGACTTGTGATCAGTACAAGATAATGTAATGCAATGTTGGACATTTTGTTATGTATATTATAGTACATGCAAATATACTGTTTATCCAATTGGGGAAACAATCTAAAAGCAAACCCTAGAGAACACTGTATGCGCGCACAGCCTGTAGAGATGAGTCCGCCTGCCATGAGTGACCACGTGCGAACAGGGAGCCAGTTAAGTATGCAAAGCCCATCCCAAGACTCCACGATCCCCACCCCGCTCCACCTCCATTCACTAGCGATGGCTGTTCCTGTGTAATAGGTCATCCTAGTGATCCTGTACTATTGCGCATGTGCGCCAGACAGATCGTCCAGTGAAAAAACACCCATCTATGGGAGGAGCGCAATGAGCAACAGAATGTGCAATATGCTGCGCAATTCTATGGAAAAAAAGAACACCTCTGGAACTTAGACTAAATAAACATTTTATTGGGGAGTGTTTGTCTGAAGCATGCAAAATAACATGCCCTGCATGCGCAAAAAGTACATTAAAATACGATGATACACTCTCAAGGAAAAGCCTCGTACATAGCGCAAATATATTGCGCTGAGTTATATGCAAAATCGTATACGCCCGTGTGAAGGAGCCCTTAGTCTTAGGCTCATATACGCCCATGTAACATGAGTGATGCAACTTTTTTGGGGGGTCAAAGTAAGAGTCGTTTTACTATTCCACAACAGTCACACCTGGTGCCGCTTATCATTATCTCCTATGGAGGGTAATTGTCATGAATGTACAAAAATTTGGGTGAATTTTTAGGTAACTCAGTGCCTCCCTATGAAATAATAATAACTAATGATAGACCCCTATTGCAGTGTTCTTCATACCCATAGCTGTGAGCGGCTCCGTTCATACAGTAAGCACTTTACACGGTGCAATGCGGCGTTTGCACAAATATCGTGTTTGGATTTGGAGTCATGTGATTTATAGTGAAGGTCACCTCTAGAAATTGTACCTGCAGGTAAACAGCCTGAAAGAAAGTCAAACAGTAAAGTCCATCAGGTGGGGAGATAAGGAAGACAGGAGTTTATTGACCTTGTGTGTTATTCCAGAGCTACTTGCGCTATAGGCTGAAAGTCAGGAGGACATCAGGTATTAACCACTTCACGTCAGCCACTTGCGGCAAATACAACTCTGACCATTCCTATCAGTGTTAAGATTAGTCATTATTAACTCTAAGAGTGTATACATTGTTTTTTCTTGCCTTTAAAAAGAAGACCCCCCACTACCCCCAAACCTGGAGGTGATCAAGTATCTACCAAATTTTTGCCTCCCTCATGGATGGTGCAACCCTTAGTATATACATATTCAGAGGTGTAACTTGGACTTGTTGTGCTCCAGTGCACAATCTGTAACAGGACCCCCCCCCCCAATTATAATGTTTCATTTGTAGAATTGGTTCCCCTAGGGACCTGGTTGCAACCACATCCTTTGCAGCTACTATAATTATACCCCTGTACCTATCATGCTTGGTGTCAAGGACGATAGGCTCCTCTCAGAGGTATACAATGTTATAAGATGACCCACTGATTTCTAATTGGACCACCCGTGGGTTGTATAGGCTACCATCCACCAACTCAACCACTGTCTTGACCCATCTTGGCTCAGTGTGGTTGATTTGGGACTAACACCCCACTGCCTCTCTTGAATTACCCGAAGACTACTTTCTTTACATGTGTTTTTGAAAATGAGAAGACTTTACATCAAACTACTAACAACCACTTGTCTGTTAGTATGCATGTGTGTGGGTGCTTCTCATGCTCCACCCCTGGTGATGTCATCGCTTTGCCCCTGGTGACATCATCGCAGGCCCTACAGCATATATAAAACACAGAGACTGACCGACAGAAGAAGAACAAAGTTAGGGTTCTTGGAAGGGAAGGACAAAAATAGCAAAATGAGAATACAACTAAGCTGTTATTATCTCAGACACAACTCAGCAGTCCTGACAGGAGACACCGACCTACCGCCACCACAGAGCTCCGGTGGGCTGATGGACCTGTAGTGACATCACTTCCACGTGACTAGCACTGCTGTGGAAGGAGCCATTCTGCAATTTGGTAGAAAATGCTGTATACTGGATAAGCCGACAGCAGCTACCAGGGCCTGTGATGACATCACTGTCATGTGATCACCAGTGTAGATGGAGTCAGGGATCGCATGACCAGGGGCTGATCACTGTATCCAGGAGTCTGCTGTGCTGGTGATGTCTGGAAATCAGGATGGATGTGAATGTACCACCCTTGTGTGTCATTTCTGGGAATCAGAATGGATGTAGTACAGCTGCTTGTGTGATGTCTGGCCATCAGCATGGATGTAGTAGAGATGTGTGTGTGATGTGTGGAGGTCAGGATGGATGTACTGTGTTTCCTCGAAAATAAGACAGTCTTATATTCATTTTTGCCCCAAAAGAGGCACAGTGTCTTATTTTTGGGGGCTGGGGGGGGGGGGAAGTCTTATAGTCACATTGCCCGCGACGTCTGGGTCCCTTGCACTGGTCCCCCGCACTGCAGCAGGCTTCCGTGTCCTCAGCGTTGACACACCACTCTCTTTCTGGTGACGAGGCTTTAAATACCTCGCCTCCAGCATGCAAGTGCTGTGATTGGATCATTGTTCAGCCAATCAGAGCTGGCGCTCGATAAACCAATCACAGCCATTCAGTGATGTCATTCACGGAATGGCTGTGAATGATCAAGCGCCGGCTCTGATTGGCTGAGCCAGCGGTGTTTGTGATCCAAACACAGCACTCACTTGCTGGAGGCGGGGTATGCAAAGCCCCATCAAAGAGTGCTGTGTCTACGCTGAGAACATGGAAGCCTGCCACAGCGCCGATAGATTCAGATGCCGCCTGCTAGGTTAGCATTGCTGTTTCTTTTATTCATGTAGTTCAGCTAGGGCTTATTTTAGGGGTAGAAGGCTTATATTCCCACCCCCTAAAATCGGGGTAGGGCTTATTATCAGGGTAGAGCTCATTTTTGGGAAATGCAGTAGTAGAGCTGTGTGTGATATATGTGAATCAGCATGCATGTAGTACAGCTGTATTTGTGTCATGTGTGGGAATCAGCATGAATGTAGTACAGCTGTGTGTGTAATGTCTGGCCATCAGTATGGATGTAGTAGAGCTGTGTGTGTAATGTGTGTGAATCAGGATGGATGTAGTACAACTGTGTGAAGTGTGGGAATCACCATGGATGCAGCAGAGCTGTTTGTTACATGTGTGGGAATCAGAATGGATGTAGTAGAGCTGTGTGTGTAATGTCTGCGCATCAACATGGATGTAGTAGAGCTGTATGTGTAATGTGTGGAAATCAGGATGGATGTAGTACAGCTGTGTATTGTGTGGGGTCAGCATGAATGTAGTAGAGCTGTGTGTGTGATGTCTGAGAATCAGGATGGATGTAGTAGAGCTGTGTGTGTGATGTCTGGTAATCAAGATGGATGTAACATGTAGCACAGCTGTGTGGTGCATCGCGCCACCAGAAACACTGGTATTATAATTTCCTAATAATTACTAGTAATTTCTATATCATCCAACTGTCCTGTTTTTCATGCAAACATCCTCCAAAACAAACCTCAAAGGGGCAGAGTTAATGGAAATATACTCAAATGGGGCATTTCTGAGATGCTTTGTGGGCTTTTTTGGGTGGACCAAGGTTGGATCTTAACACGTTCTGTGAAGGGTGATTCATACATTGAGAGGAACGTTTATCAAAACCAGAAAACAGAACCTAACAGAAAAACTTTGAGAATCAAGTTGGAAAAACTTTAACAATCTGGGTTCATTCTTGGTGTATCGCTCTGATGATAATGTGAAGGATAGCCAAGGAGTTGTGTGACCATATATGAGCCAGGTATTGTAGATTAGTTCGTTATTTTGGCTCAATGATGAATTTACAGTCCATAAAAATGTCCAAATCGTAGTGTGAAGCTGAAGAATGTGATAATGTACATTCATATGTGCTGCTATTACATACTAGAGCTTTTATGCTGATTTCCAAAGTGACTGCACCAAATGCATGAACGTTGTTTTCTTCATAGTCAGTCCAGTGACTGGCATTACAGATTTTTTTATGGGTCAGTTACTATGTCTCCTCAACTTAAAGGGGTTGTCCCGCGAAACAAAGTGGGTCTATACACTTCTGTATGGCCATATTAATGCACTTTGTAATGTACATTGTGCATTAATTATGAGCCATACAGAAGTTATAAGAAGTTATTCACTTACCTGCTCCGTTGCTAGCGTCCTCGTTTCCATGGAGCCGTCTAATTTTCAGCGTCTAATCGCCAAATTAGCCGCGCTTGCGCAGTCCGGGTCTTCTTCTTTTCTCAATGGGGCTCCGTGTAGCTCCGCCCCGTCACGTGCCGATTCCAGCCAATCAGGAGGCTGGAATCGGCAATGGACCGCACAGAAGCCCTGCGGTCCACCGAGGGAGAAGATCCCGGCGGCCATCTTCAGCAGGTAAGTAAGAAGTCACCGGAGCGCGGGGATTCAGGTAAGCGCTGTCCGGTGTTCTTGTTTAACCCCTGCATCGGGGTTGTCTCGCGCCGAACGGGGGGGGGGCTGTTGAAAAAAAAAAAACCCCGTTTCGGCGCGGGACAACCCCTTTAAAGGTATTTTCCAGTTTTCAGTTAACTTAATGTTGATATAGGTTAGTGATTACAATATCAGCGCAAAAGGATAATTATCTATTGCAAAAAACTGAAACCTTGAAGGGAGGCTCTAGTGCCCTGTTGTACCACCTCTAGCTTGGCTACAAGATGTGATACAGGCGGACATGGAGGCTCTAGTACCCTGTTGTACTGCCTCTAGCTTGGCTACAAGATGTGATACAGGCGGACATGGAGGCTCTAGTACCCTGTTGTACTGCCTCTAGCATGGATACAAGATGTGATACGGGAGGGCAAGGAGGCTCTAGTACCCTGTTGTACCACCTCTAGCTTGGATGGAAGATGTAATACAGGAGGGCATGGAGGCTCTAGTACCCTGTTGTACTGCCTCTAACTTGGCTACAAGATATGATACAGGCGGACATGGAGGCTCTAGTACCCTGTTGTACTGCCTCTAGCATGGATACAAGATGTGATACGGGAGGGCAAGGAGGCTCTAGTACCCTGTTGTACCACCTCTAGCTTGGATGGAAGATGTAATACAGGAGGGCATGGAGGCTCTAGTACCCTGCTGTACTGCCTCTAGCTTGAATACAAGATATGATGCAGTCATGAAGGCTCTAGTACCCTGTTGTACCACCTCTAGCTTGGATGCAAGAAGTGATACGGGTGAGCATGGAGGCTCTAGTACCGTATTGTATCGCCTCTAGCTTAGGTACAAGATGTTATACGAGTTGGCATAGAGGCTCTACTACCCTGTTGGGACACTTCTAGCTTGGATGCAAGTGATATAGGCGGGCATGGAGGGACTGGTGCAAACACCTCCTAACAGTCTGTTTAGAACAGCAAAGATGGCGGTAATTCATTGATACGACCATCCAGCTTCTCACATCCCAATAATGCGCCCCTCTCAGACTTTGGTAATGGGGTGAAGTCCCTTTTCTGCGTCGTAGAGGGGTCTAGTGGTCAACAAGCTCCACATAAGCGGAAAAAGAAGTCACTACATACAAGGAGCCTCTGAGAGCCTTTTTATAGGCCTAAGGTTGAATCACTTCTAGTTCCTCAGGTGGCAACACCCTTCATCTAATCACACCAAAACTCTAGTAATTTGCATATCTGTCTGAGATGTAACTGCATGCCAAGTTTTGCAGCAAAACAACAACTTGTTCTAGGAACTTAATTTTTTTTTGTTGCAGAGTTTACTTTGTGCTTCAATTCTTCACAATTGTCCAGCTGTTAGTTTGCTGTCAGTGAATGAGAACACTCTTGTATATATTCAGAGGCCGTACATCTGTATACAGATAATCCTGCTCTCAGCTGAGAAGTAGATACAATTGTAGACAGTGTTCTGTGAGCTACAATGTATCAGTCTGGAGTCCAGGCTGTTTAGCTCCCTCATGCATATTATAATCCCAAATGACAAATTGTGCGGTAATGAGGCACTAGAGGACTTATTACTGCACAAAATGTGTGATTTTTTTTTCCATTCACAAGTCTGACAAAGCTGGGTTACAACTCTTCAGGCACTGAGCTGATTTCTGCAGGAAGGGGACAGCTCTATTCCTATTGCAGTGGTCAGTCTTGCTATTACAGGCAAAATTGCCATTGAAGAAAATAGAAATTTGCATGTAATACCAAACTAGGTCACCGCAGTGGGAACAGAGCTGTCTGCTCTGCGTCCTGCAGAAATCTACACACTGCACAAGTACAGAGGCTCGGTTAACAGCTGATCAGTGGGCGTTGCAAGCTGCGGAACACTATCCATCTACTACTGTTAGTCTATCTTGGCGATAGGTCATCAATAGTTTACAACCCCTTTAAATTTTAGTTAGAATTTGGAAACTTTTTGACTGTTTTCTTTTCTAATGTTTTAACTATAATTTTTTAAATATTTTTGTACTTATTCCACCTACAGGACTTCACCAGAGCTGCACCCATCTTCTGAAACGCTCTACCCCAAGGCAACTGACCAATTCCCGATGCCCGAAACTTCAGACGCACCTTAAAAACGCACCTCTTCAGGGAGGCATACCGAATCTCCTAGTCCCCCTGCCCCTCCGTATAGCTCCCCACACCTTTCACCCTGCTTATTGCATACGACCTCTACCCCTGCACCTCCTCACCAACCCACACTGTTTGCTTCTTAATACCTGATTTCCACAGGTACTTCCCATACTGCCTGTGTTCCCCCATACCTTATCCCTCCCGCCTTATACCTCCTGTATCACCTCCACACCGTTTGTTTCAAACTGATTGTATATCACATGTAATTGCCGTGTTGTCTGTGTTCTCCTAACTTGAAAGCGCTGCGGAATATGTTGGCGCTATACAGATAAAGAGTATTATTATTATATTATAATTTTTTACTTAACTTTTATTTTTTAGTGTAAATAAGTTGCCCATGAGAGCAGTACCCATTTTATATGTGCTACTCTCTCCAATGTATTATTATTTTATTCTGAAAATAGTCTTTTTGGAGCAAAAGCAAAAAGAGGCCAAAACCTTGAACCAACTGTGTTTGTTATTCTGTAACATTTGGCTATGCAGGAGTGCAGAACTCAACAGCTGTGTACATGAAACGACCTAACAAGATGTCCTTTAGAGCATTTAACCCCTCCATGACCTCCCCCCATCATCGGCTGCATTGCTCTAGACTAGACGCATCTGAACCACCTGTGTGCTTGAGATGAATGAAATTTCAGTACAGCATGAGATGATGAGAGGGGCTTCACCTCTGGTTCCTCAGTCAATTGAGAAGCATATTCAATGTGGCGAGTCTGTCTGTGCTTGTCTCCGGGGCCATTGTGTTATTGACTAAGGGGTTGAAAGATTTAACGACTGCAGTCTAAGTTCAGACATGTTTTAATGCAGTGAGTATGTAGCCTCTAGTTTTATTGTGTCCCGGCCTCCCCACCCCATGCACTATAAATGTTTTTATCCCCTGTGCTACACAACTGATTAAAATCCCTCTTGGCTTCTGGATTCGACAACCCAATTAAGAGTTCATACTTGAATATTTTTACATGAAGTCGAACAGGAATACTTGTGGCATTGAGTTACTATTGTGAACGCTCACAGTTCATGACTTCATCGTAGAATTGGCAAAGTTCTGAAAGAGTTCTAGGAATAGACTGGAAGTCGTTGTGGGCCGGTCTGCTGAACATTACACACCCTTAATAAAATTTGTCACACTGCACCTAATTTACCAGTGCCGGGAATAAATAACATACGAATCAGTTACGAAAATAGCAAAGGCGTTCTGGAAAGCAAAACTCTGGTGATGGAGTTTGCAAAAGTTTTGATGGCCGGAGAGTTGGGCAGAGATTTTAGGCAAGGGCTAAGTCATGACATCATTTGTTTGTAGCCCAGTAACAGCATTGTCATTACATCTAATCTGCCAAGACATTGCTATGCACTCTTTTACAGATGCACTGTTATAGCCAAAGTCTGACTGTGTGCAAGGCCGGATTATAGGGAGAGCATGCAGAGCCTCCACCACCCTAAAGGGGTTACAGAAGTGCAAGCTGCAGACTATCCATAGTCATAAGTAGACCACACATGTCCCAAGAGTTATTCTTGATCCCAGCATTTAAATGAACTGAAATAGCTCAGTTGGGAGAGCCTTAGACTGAAGATCCCTGTTTTTCGACCGGTCGTACTAAGCATGCTATGCAGACGACACAAAGCTAGGAGGGTTATTAGCTAACACTAAAGGAGAGAGAAAATTCAAAAAGATCTAGACAATTTTGAATAGTGGTTGGCGACTAACAGAATTAAAAATGTAGTAATTAACCGGAGCAAGCATGGGTTTGTAACAAATCATGCCAGACTAATCTAATTTCCTTCTATGACAGAATCACTGACTGGGTTGATCAGGGAAATGCAGTGGTTATAGTATATCTTGACTTTAGTAAAGCATTTGACAAAGCATCTCTTACTATACTTATTGAAAAAATGACCAAATATGGGATTGACAAGGCAACTGTTAGGTGGATTCACAACTGGCTGAGTGATCAAACTCAAAGAGTGGTCATAAATGGCTGCCCATCCAAGTGGAAGAATGTATCAAGTGGGGTACCACAAGGCTCTGTCCGAGGCCCAGTGGTGTTCAACATTTTTATATATGATCTGGAGGAGGGAATTGATGGGAAACTGATCAGGTTTGCTGACGGCACAAAGCTAGGAGTGATAGCTAACACTAGGGAAGAAAGAGAGGATTCAAAAAGATCTAGGAAAGCTTGAACAGTGGGCGGCGACTAAGAGAATGGTATTTAACAAGGAGAAATACAAAGTCAACAATGTGATGCAGCAGCCAAAAAGGCAAACACAATTCTGGCATGTATTAAGAGAAGCATAGATTCTAGATTACGTGAGGTAATTATCCCCCTCTACTCTTCCTTAGTCAGACCTCATCTGGAATACTGTGTCCAGTTCTGGGCACCCCACTTTAAAAAAGACATAGACAAACTGGAGCAAGTTCAGAGAAGAGTTACCAAGATGGTGAGCGGTCTGCAAATCATGTTCTATGAGGAACGGTTAAATGTTTGGGGAATGTTTAGCTTGCAGAAGAGAAGCCTGAGAGGAGACTTAATAGCCGTCTACAAATATCTATAGCAAATTTGCTGTCTGCGTGCTGAGGGGTGTGGTTCCACAGCTGCCCTTGCATTTTGTATCAGTATACCATTAAGTATTTTCACTGTGATTTTTGAATTGATTTGTCTTTTTGCTGTGATTTGGTTGTAATGTTACTATAGAGACTCGGAAGAAATAAGGACCTTTAGGCCTCTCACACAGACGTTTTTTACAACTTTTTTAACACTGCTTACTATGCAACCGGGAGGGGAAAAAATGGTGATGTCATCAGCTTACTTTACTGTCGTTGTTACTGCACACAATATGCGGTATAAATGCAGGCAAACTGCAGCATTTTTACGAACACTTGTGTGAGAGTGACCTTACGCAGGCTTCACATGAGTGTTTGTGTATATTCGAAATGAACAACGCTTTTTTTTTTGTGCACGCAACTGCGTATTTTATTGTACTTTTTCCCCCCACAAGGCATGTTCATTTGCGTGTAACAACCAAAGATGCACCTATTGAAATGGCTAATTAGTTCCAGATGTGTTCTTTTTCCAGCAGAATTATACAGTGTTTTATGCATCTCCTTGCGTATTTCACATACATTTGCCCCATGGGGACCTTTGGTGCATAAATACGCAGAAAAATAAAGCACATTCTGTTTTTGCGCAACTGAAATGCTTGCACAAAATACAGAAATGTGAATGAACCCGTTGAAATCAATGCCTTCTATTCTCAGTGTATTGCGTGTGCAAATTTTGCGCGCTCAATTACACCCATGTGAAGCGGACCTTGATGTGGGTTATGAGCTTGCGTATTTTTGGGCAAACTATTAATTAATATCTCATATGTATTGGTATTTAGCATTCTATGTGCAATAAGCTGTTTGGATTGAGATGCTGGGGAAGCCCAGGGTGTCAGAGCCAATGTAGTTCACTTGTAAGGTACAGGACAACCTATTGGGCTAAAAGTGATGATGCATCATTAATAGGTTGTAAGTAGAGATGAGCGAGTATACTCGCTAAGGCACATTACTCGAGCGAGTAGTGCCTTAGCCGAGTATCTCCCCGCTCGTCTCTAAAGATTCGGGGGCCGGCGGGGGGTGGGGAGCGGCAGGGGAGAGCGGGGAGGAACGGAGGGGAGATCTCTCTCTCCCTCTCCCCCCGCTCCCCGCCGCAACTCACCTGTCACCCGCGCTAGGCCCCAAATCTTTAGAGACGAGCGGGGAGATACTCGGCTAAGGCACTACTCGCTCGAGTAATGTGTCTTAGCAAGTATACTCGCTCATCTCTAGTTGTAAGCATTAATGAGGAAGGGGTTTATGCCTCGAAACACATCTTTTGCTGTTACTTACAATAACAGAGAAGGTAGATTTATTCCTGTCTTGAGCTTTTTTTCACATCCCAAACGTTGCGCCACATACCAGTATTTTGTTCCTCCTCCTCTCACAATACAGGTTAAAGGCTATGATCATTGTGTACAAAGACGCATGTGTATAATTGTTGTAGACATCTTGTAATGTAATCCCAATAAAGGGGTTCTCCATGCCTTACCACTGATGGCCCACCCCTTAGGATAAGTATTTGAATGTAACAAGGTACAAGCACCACACTCCCTTCACTGTGCCGATCACTGGACCTCTCCAAGTTTGGAACCCCCATTAATCAAATATTGATGGCCCTCAAACATGGATAGACTGCCAAATTTCCATAAGAGCCCATTTGATAACCAGCATCTCAACAGTGAAAAATATTGTAACTTTGGTCCAATAGTTAGCAAATTGACCCCATGAATGTGGTGAAACCTAATGTGGTTAATGAGCAAATTTGTGTAAATATTTAGGAATCAGAATTGCTTTTTTGTGGATTACTGGTTAGATGAATCTAATGGGATGTTTACCTGACCTCTAAAATCTGAGTTAGATATGTTTACAGTGATTCTTACTGTGTACCTTTAACTTCATGCGTAGCTGAAACTACAGTCCCAAGTGAACCAATATGGAGTTTCCAATGAGGCTAAGTAGTAGTTTAGGCAAGTTTAATAAAATTGTTGACATGAAGATATGGGACCTTCATGAGACGTTTATACTATTACAGTTTTGCCCATATGGGTTTTACCACCACTAATCAACAGAAGCAGTAGAATACAGTATTTTTGACAATGTGTTTCTAAAAATATTAGACAGGGGCTACAAGTTGCCATTAACTTCTCCTGTCCTGGCTACAGCATTGTCAGTGCATGAATGCAGGAAGTAGAGAACATTTTGATTTGTTTATCTCGGTGTAGAACTGCGTCATGGTCATTGTAAAGGGTTTGGCCTGTGACTTTGGAGGCCTATCCTGGGACTAACGGTTGCAGCAGCGGTTCTGAGCTCTATATTAGAGTAAGGACCTTCTGGATTTGAATGTGACAATTGTAAAGGGTCAAGTCATTTTTGTCTAAGAACCTGAAAATTATTACACACCTTGAAAAGTAGATGTACGAATCCACCATCTTCTGCATTCTCCAATTTCATTACATCCTATTCTTTAGTCTTTTTGAAATAACTGTCGGAGATCCCTTGCAGGATGTGAAAAGAGAGACAGTTCATACTATTTTAAGGAGCAGCTTAGCATTCTTAGCTAAGAGATTTTACACAGACATTTCACCACCTCCCCAAGTTCACAAGTCACCGTCTATACAACTCCGGATTCTAACAGGGACCGAATTACATCTAATTTTGGACCCTACTAATAGCTACCGGAGTGCTCTAATCAGGTTCTTTGTAAATACATTACATAATTCATCGTGCACTGATCTTCAGGCCATGTTATAGCCCAGAGCTGCCTTCACAGTTCTGTAAGCTTCAGAGCTACAATTCTTGTAATGTGATGTATTTACAAAGTTATTCAAGCTTGTTCAGATGTTTCTATAATTCCTGTAGAATACATTTCGAACACATGAGCCATTTTCAGATAGGATAGGTGGTGTGGAGACATGATGAGTATTTAGAGGGAAAGAGATTGCTCCAAGTTTAAAACTTATCCTCTACCCAAGTATTAGTGATCAGTGTGGATCCGACCGCTGAGATCTCCATGGATCCTGAGAACGGGGACTGCTGGAGATCATTAGATTGTACTTGGCTATCTCAGTCAGCTTCATAGTCCCAGCTCCATTCATTTGGGGGTACATAGGACCCCTGTTCTCATGATTCAATGAGAGTCCAAATGGTCAGACCCCCACTGATCAGGCACATATCTCCGATTCTGTGGACAATGGATATGTTTTAAGCTTGGTACAACCTCTTTCAAAGATATTATCAAGGCACATCGCTTTTAATAGTCACATTGCTTCTTATGTCAACTACCAGTGAACATATTTTTACCACAGTACCAAGTTTCAGTAATACTGTGTCATACCTGATGCCAATAGGTGTGCCACTAATGCCTTTCTGCAGCAGTCATATGTTGTAGACATGACGCCATTGCTGCAGCAAGATAAATAAAGCCCAATTTGAAGAACTGGGGTGTGATGATAAAACGGCAGGAGGATTTAAAACCCCTTTAAGACCATTCCCATGGAATGGTCCTTCCAAACTGGGACAATAATTAACTGGAAAGTCAACCAATAGAAACCAGTGGTCGCGGACAAAGCCTTTGTAATCCTAGACCCACCATGATTTTTCCAACCTCTCATTGTCAGTTGAGTAACATTAATTGCCATCTTCACTTACATTTCCTAATAAAGGCACTTCGTTGGAAATTACTATTTTGTTACCATTGACCAATATGAGCATGTGATTTGTTATCTGAAGTTTTCACATGATGGCTCTAAGACTGTGTTCCCCAACTGCAGTCCTCGGGGACCGGCAACAGGTCATGTTTTCAGGATTTCCTCAGTGTTGCACACGTGATGTAATTATTGTTGGTGCCTCAGACATTGTCACGGGTGTACTGATCATAGGATATCCTGAAAACATGACCTGTTGGTGGTCCCTGAGGACTGGAGTTGGGGACCCCTGCTCTAAGGCATAATGGAGGTAAGAATTCCCTCTGCAATTTTTTTACAGTAATGAAAACCTCTGCAAAATACTACTATGAGAAGACTATGAGTAGATCTCTGATCTAGATTGGGCTTGTTTGATGTCTTTTCTGTCTTGCTTCCTACCACATTGAAAGCTCTACTTGGCACCCTTACCAAATCCTTGATTCATCTATGTTATTGTACCGCAGCCCTGATTCTGCTTGATTACTTTTACAGACCCTTGGCTTACCCAACTACGTTTACACATCACCCCTGGTACCACATCTGTGTTTGCCTGACTCCAATTGCTGACTTCTAGACTGCTTCATCATGCTTCTGTTCTCCTATCTATTTGTTATAACTTTCCAGGTATGTTTCAAGGGACTTTTATATTTGTTAATGCCCACAGCCACTGTACCTCCCATTTGGTCTGGTTCGTCTCCTGTTGCCATTATTATCGGAATCAGCCACCATATCAACTCCAGCACTTAGGTCATAACCTTAAAGGGTTTATCTGGGCTTTTTACTATTGATGACCTATTGAAGTAGGTCATCATTAGTTGATTGGTACGAATCCACCACTTGAGATTCCTGCCAATCAGCTGTTTGTTGAGCCTATTGTTTGGGTGGGCTACATTGGGAGCAGATAATGCCTTCAGCATTGCAGCTGTTCAGGATGGTACTGCAAGCACAACTGTCATTGAATAGAATGGGAATTGTGCCTGCAATACCAACTTGGACCACTGCAAAATAGAGAGTGCTATCTGCTTCCAGTGCTGTCCATACTGATGATGGTCCAATGCACAGATGATTGGCAGGGATCTCAAACAGTGGACCCCTACCGATCAACTATTGATGATCTATCTTGAGGATAGGTCATCGATAGTAAAAGTTCTGGACTACTACTTTAACCAAAGTTATGGAAAATGGCGGTGCTATTGGTGAGGTTGTGCCATCTGGTTGCCTTGCAGGAATCGGACTAAATATCCTATGCATATTGAAACTCTTCTTTGAGAAGAACTTCCCTATGGAGAACCATCACTGCAAGTTTGGGTGGTCTGCTCATAGAGTTTCACTGTGTGTATACGGCACATGACTACCCTAAAGGTATAGACTTTGTTGTTCGAGAATTAACACGAGGCTTTTAATCATGGCATAAACTGTTTATATAAAGAG